>NC_091130.1:152780451-153112951 GCF_040183065.1 Periplaneta americana
AAATGCTAACCACACCCACAGAGACATCAACACAGACATGGAAATACTGCACATCCAACCAAAAAGCCAGAAACTAGACACACTAGAACAGTATGAAATATACAGACACACAAAAGCACACCCCAACGAAATTCTCAACACACAACTCAACTTCAAAACACACACATTCTTTGACTCTACACTATACCACACGAACACACCCTCACAGGAAACAGAACAAGTGGCGCCAAGACCAACAACGACCAGTTCTGAAGATGACCCATAAATAGGTCGAAACATGTAAACGAGGTACGTTGAAGTTTAACACAGGAAAGTCTTACCATACATATTCCGAAGTGATACAGTGTTAAAAGTTGTGTAATCAAGATGTATAAAAAATAACTCAAAACATAAGATTATTTAGGGCCAAATTAAAGAAGTACCTAATTTCTCACGTCTTCTATTCTGTAGGTGAATTCATGACATTCAACAACGCTTCATGAATATTTCTGCCTTGTATTAAGTATCGATACTAAAACTTTGTGTTGTACTAGTAGATTGTACAACTCTTCTGTATATATTTCAACTAGACTGTGACTATAGTTAAGACTTTATAGTATTATTAAGATTTTTTTGACATGTTCCATATTTTAGCTGTGGAGCGATGTACGAATACCATGGAATGTAAATAAATACAATAGAATACAATGCATGATTTCTGCCATTGCATCCCTGATTGGTGTCATGAAATTCCTTACCGTGTCAACGCCGACTAACAGCAAATCCAGGGCGAGGACGGCTGCTATTTTGGGGTCGGAGGTCTTGACTATTATCTTCTCTACAATGGACATATCTTCCTCAGATCGTCTCTCACCTTCCAGCTGCAGACGTTCCATTGCTTCAGTGATGTACCTCATACACACTCTGAGAGCAACCAATATCTAAATCATTCCTAGAGCTTCGTAAATTTAACTGGAGGGAATTTCTGTACTTTGGAAAGAACTACACAAGACTGAAGACAATATCATGAGAGGGTACAGTGAAGTGAAACTTGAAATTTTTCATATTATACCTACAGTTTCTTTAGAATATGCCATTAGGAAAGTTCAGGATAACAGGCAGGGTTTGGAATTGAACGGGGTACATCAGCTTCTTGTCTATGCGGATGACGTGAATATGTTAGGAGAAAATACACAAACGATTAGGGAAAACACGGAAATTTTACTTGAAGCAAGTAAAGCGATCGGTTTGGAAGTAAATCCTGAAAAGACAAAGTATATGATTATGTCTCGTGACCAGAATATTGTACGAAATGGAAATATAAAAATTGGAGATTTATCCTTCGAAGAGGTGGAAAAATTCAAATATCTTGGAGCAACAGTAACAAATATAAATGACACTCGGGAGGAAATTAAACGCAGAATAAATATGGGAAATGCGTGTTATTATTCGGTTGAGAAGCTCTTATCATCCAGTCTGCTGTCCAAAAATCTGAACGTTAGAATTTATAAAACAGTTATATTACCGGTTCTTCTGTATGGTTGTGAAACTTGGACTCTCACTCTGAGAGAGGAACATAGGTTCAGGGTGTTTGAGAATAAGGTGCTTAGGAAAATATTTGGGGCTAAGCGGGATGAAGTTACAGGAGAATGGAGAAAGTTACACAAAACAGAACTGCACGCATTGTATTCTTCACCTGACATAATTAGGAACATTAAATCCAGACGTTTTGGGATGGGCAGGGCATGTAGCACGTATGGGCGAATCCAGAAATGCATATAGAGTGTTAGTTGGGAGACCGGAGGGAAAAAGACCTTTAGGGAGGCCGAGACGTAGATGGGAGGATAACATTAAAATGGATTTGAGGGAGGTGGGGTATGATGATAGAGACTGGATTAATCTTGCACAGGATAGGGACCGCTGGCGGGCTTATGTGAGGGCGGCAATGAACCTTCGGGTTCCTTAAAAGCCATTAGTAAGTAAGACCTACAGTTTTCGTTTTTTCCATACGTCTTATTTGACATAGACTATACAAATAATATACATATAAATTTTCCGCTACATTGCTTAATATTTTCTACGTATTTAAAAGTGTTTCATAAAAGAAATATTTTAATTGTATTTCATCTCCCCATACAAAAATATTTTGAAAGTTAAATTTTACTACTTACCAGAACAATGGAAGGAGTCCATAATCGTACTTGTCTTTAAGAAGGGGGACAAGACTAACTGTAGTAACTTTCGAGGAATATCACTTTTGTTGACGTCGTACAAAATTTTGTCCAATATTCTTTTGAGAATATTACCTCCATATGTAGATGAAATTATTGGGGATTATCACTGTGCTTTTAGGCGTAATAGATCCACTATTGACCAGATATTTTGTATTCGACAGATAATGGAGAAAAAATGGGAGTATAAGGGTACAGTGCATCAGTTATTCATAGATTTCAAAAAGGCATATGACTCGGTTAAGAGAGAAGTTTTATATGATATTCTTATTGAATTTGGTATTCCCAAGAAACTAGTTCGATTAATTAAAATGTGTCTCAGTGAAACGTACAGCAGAGTTCGTATAGGTCAGTTTCTGTCAGATGAGTTTCCAATTCACTGTGGGCTAAAGCAAGGAGATGCACTATCACCTTTACTTCTTAACTTTGTTCTAGATTATGCCATTAGGAAAGTCCAGGATAACAGAGAGGGTTTGGAATTGAACGGGTTACATCAGCTGCTTGTCCATGCGGATGACGTGAATATGTTAGGAGAAAATCCACAAACGATTAGGGAATTTTACTAGAAGCAAGTAAAGAGATAGATTTGGAAGTAAATCCCGAAAAGACAAAGTATATGATTATGTCTCGTGACGAGAATATTGTACGAAATGGAAATATAAAAATTGGAAATTTGTCTTTTGAAGAGGTGGAGAAGTTCAGATATCTTGGAGCAACAGTCACAAATAAATGATACTCGGGAGGAAATTAAACACAGAATAAATATGGGAAATGCCTGTTATTATTCGGTTGAGAAGCTTTTGTCATCTAGTCTGCTGTCAAAAAATCTGAAAGTTAGAATTTATAAAACGGTTATATTACCGGTCCTTCTTTATGGTTGTGAAACTTGGACTCTCACTTTGAGAGAGGAATATAGGTTAAGGGTGTTTGAGAATAAGGTGCTTAGGAAAATATTTGGGGCTAAGAGGGATGAAGTTACAGGATAATGGAGAAAGTTACACAACACAGAACTGCACGCATTATATTCTTCACCTGACATAATTAGGAATATTAAATCCAGACGTTTGAGAGGGCAGTGCATGTAGCACGTAAGGGCGAATCCAGAAATGCATATAGAGTGTTAGTTGGAAGGCCGGAGGGAAAAAAAACGTTTAGGAAGGCCGAGACGTAGATGGGAAGATAATATTAAAATAGATTTGAGGGAGGTGGGATGTGATGATAGAGAATGGATTAATTTTGCTCAGGATAGGGACCAATGGCGGGCTTATGTGAGGGCGGCAATGAACCTCCGGGTTCCTTAAAAGCCAGTAAGTAAGTAAGTAAGTAAAATTTTACTATTATCTTCAACGTACTGTCATCATATTAGAGAGTTTTCGTACCACGAAGCAACGATAAACGCTAAACGCTATATCGAAGGCCCAGTTCGAAAAGTGAAACTAAAAAAAATTGAGAATGGCAGAAAATTATTATCTCTAGTTCAAAACTGCAAGAACAGACTCATAACGTTGCGTATACCAGCATAATTAATTTATGGAACTGATCATTTGTAATGAAATCACCAGTAAAAGACAGCAACAACTCGAAATGTTTTCTTCTCGGTCCGCGAGATTCTTATTTGACCATTTCCAAACGACAGCAACTATAAATGAATCGGGGATTTCAGAAACAGATGTTACCATTTGTGGCGAAATGAGTTTATTCGAGTTTCATGGACTGTTGGTATAGGGCTATCATTCCATGGAGAAACCACATATGTCAGTATAGCCGTCTCACATTTGGAGACCTGTGAAATCCTGGAAGCGCGCAAAAACAACTCATGTCAAAGACATGTGCCGACACATTGGTTCCGATTCCAGACGGCAGACATCTACGATACAAGAATACAAAAATTGATCCAACTGAATGACAAATGTCTGAGTTCTGTTGCGGAATATGTTGAAAAATAACTAAAAATTTGCTGTATATATTGTTTTATTGGAACAACTGTATATAACTGCTCTTACGTGATTCTCACTATAGATGTTAAACATTTATATCCTTATAAATTAAGCTTCGTATTTATTACTTTAAACAATGAAGTTTATACAACCTCATTCCGCATTAAATTCATTTCTAAGAAACTTACATATTCACAACATTCCATACGAGCTATTGCATCTCAAATCGACCGAAATATAGAGAAAATTGACCTTACAATTTCTAAATACAATGAAACTTTTTTGTACGTAGAGAACTGTGATACAATGCTTTGTGCAAAGTTTGAGGCATCAGAACTTCATAATGTTTAAATTAAAAATATCTAAATCTATCGTATTTTCATAAAATTAGCAACTTTAAACTGTTGTAGCTCCGAAACCCTTTCACCCAATGATCAAAATCATGGTTTATTTTGATGCTGAGAAATTAAAGTTTACATTGACATATAAACAGATTTTCTTACTTTTTATGAAAATGGAGAAATTTAGATTTTTCCTCATTAAGACGCCTTTGGTTAGGAAAAAATATTTTAAAAAGATATAGTTAGATTCCGCATTGAAAGTACAAATAAACACATATTTTTTACTGATGGCATGTTGATAAGAAAATATTGAAAATATCAAATAAATAAAATAAATAGTACGCGCGTGAACTAACCAGCTGACTGTGAGACGGGAGCTAGCCGAGACAAGCAAGGCCACGAGACAAACACGTGATGTTTCGTCTAGTAGCGCATAGTTGGGCTAGCTTTATCACAAGTTTTCATAAACACAGGAGTAAAATGACGCCCGACGCTCGCTTATCTTCATCTCTCGGCCAGTGCGTGCGGTACTGCACCGTTCAAGTCTAGGCGTGTGAAAATAATTTATTTAATACCCTCGAAACTTATTGTCGTACCACTAAGCAAACAATGCCGAATACCTCTCAATAATGCAAGGTTTTTTTTCTCAATATTTTTTTTACATTTTTACAAATGAGCAAAAAGCCTAAAAGTAAGTAAAATCAGATTATCTGTCTCTCTGTACACAATAAAAATAAGGATTACTTCTTATCTTAACCTACCAAATGTCAGCTTCAAAATGAGCTCTCGTTCAATGTTCTACAGTAAATGGTTCCAGAGTTCTGAGCGCTGAAAGAGGCTTGTTTTTATAAAATACGCTAAATTTGTCGCTCAACAATACGAAAACCGTTTGACTTTCGATAGTATATTTTTGAAAATGCACTCTCCTCAGCACCTTCTATAAATAGGGAAAAAATTAGAGTATAAAAAATGCGAGGTTTTTTACTGATCGATTTCATATGGAATAGCCCATACGTATTATCTTTATAAAACAGTATTCCTACAACATTCAGTCTTGTACTACCATAACCTCTCATTTTATCATAGTGTGTATTTTTGTAACATTACGGCAATGTAAACAAATGAAAACGAATACTTCCGAAGTTGCCGAATTAACCCGAAGTTTAACGTATATAGTGAATGATGGCGCAAAAACCCTTAAAATAACACTCACGCTAAAACCCCGTACATCATTGTTTCTTCACTATTGCGACGTTAAGACGTATAACGTGTAACGCTAACGATGCAAAAGCTCTCTAATAATTGGCATGGAAATTTCAATTGTGCGCATTAGTTTTGTTTAAAAATTGTTTAAATTACTGTAGCTAAAATGCGAAATAAAAAACTCCCACGACTACACAAATTATTTCTTTAAATCCTTTTGAAATCCTGTTGAGTTAGGTATGCAAAATTTCTTGCAGTAGACATTGAGGGATGCGTGGAAAGAAATTCATACAGCTAGCTCAAAATTTGTGCAAAAACTAAAAACCGAGAAAAATAGATTTATACCTCTCACGCCTTTGAAAATGGCGGCCAAAACAAGCGTTCTAAGAGGTGCAAGTCTCTGAAATTTTCCGAGCAGGATCTCTAAACATCGAGATACTTTTTAAGAGTAAGAAAAGAAAATTGATATTTGTCTTGAAAAATGTTATTATTTCACTTCGGTATACTCTTTATTAATTAAAATTGTAAAGTTATTAAAACGTTATTTCGAATTTTAAAGGCTTATAAATACTATAATCATTTGAACTAGAATAAAAGCATTACTATAGTAGAAAAAAATCGGGTTTTTCATTTGTTACGTTCTGCATTTCCATAGTTACCATTTTGTTGACAAGAACATTAATGATGTTAGTAACACTGGTTTTGGAGAACCTATAGCCATCAAGATATTTTTTAAGAATAAACGAAAAAAAAATCTTTTTTTTTCTTTGTGAAAAAAGTCATTATTTCACTTCAGTGTACCCTTAATTAATTAAAATTGTAACGTTATTAAAAAGTCACTTCAAATCTTAAACGCTTATAAATACTATAGAGTGATAATTTAAAATAGAAAAAAATACTATGTTGGGAAAAAATCGTGTTTTTCATTTGTTACTTTTTACATTTCCATAGTTATCATCTTGTTGACTATAGCATTAATCATAGTGGTAACACTGGTACAAAAATTTTCAAGTTTGAAGCCATTGGAGAATCTATAAGCATCGATGATATATTTCTTAAGAGTAAAAACAAAAAATTAATATTTTTCCCGAAAAACATTATTATTTCATTTTAGTGCACCCTAAATTAATTAAATTAGTGACTCACTCTCGGAACATGTCCAGGGCGCCGATGTACTTTTTCCACGCCGGCGTGCTCCACACTCTCCAGAACGGAGCCCTGAGTTCGACCTCCGCCACGTTGGTGAAGAACGTGTGAATGGACTGCAGTATTCGGTGGGTCTCCGAGTCTGCGGAAATGGAGTCGTCTAGGCAACCCAGCCTGGTGTCCAGGGCGACTCGGCCGATCGCTGCAACAAAATACAACACGTTGACTTGTGTACCAGCGTGGAATAACACTGACTTACCTACGACGTAGAACTATTTCCTTCTCCTCACTAGGTAGAGAGGGGTAACTTAGGAATTGACCATCGTATAAAAATGCAACTCTCTCTCTCTCGCCATTACAAGCAGAACAAGGGGAACATAAGGAAAGCAAGGGGAATAGAAGAAGAATAAGGGGATGAGACGGAGGACAAAGGGAATACAAGAGAATAAATAAGGGGAAGATAAGGAGAACAAGGAGGCGACAAGGATAACAAGGGGATTACTAGGACAAGACGGGATAGACAAGCATAAGAAGAGAACTACAAGGATTACAAGGGAAATACAAGAAGAATAAGGGGATGAGACGGAGGACAAAGGGAATACAAGAGAATAAATAAGGGGAAGATAAGGAGAACAACGAGGCGACAAGGATAACAAGGGGATTACTAGGAGAAGACGGGAAAGACAAGCATAAGAAGAGAACTACAAGGATTACAAGGGAAATACAAGAAGAATAAGGGGATGAGACGGAGGACAAAGGGAATGCAAGAGAATAAATAAGGGGAAGATAAGGAGAACAACGAGGCGACAAGGATAACAAGGGGATTACTAGGAGAAGACGGGAAAGACAAGCATAAGAAGAGAACTACAAGGATTACAAGGGAAATACAAGAAGAATAAGGGGATGAGACGGAGGACAAAGGGAATGCAAGAGAATAAATAAGGGGAAGATAAGGAGAACAAGGAGGCGACAAGGATAACAAGGGGATTACTAGGAGAAGACGGGATAGACAAGCATAAGAAGAGAACTACAAGGATTACAAGGGAAATACAAGAAGAATAAGGGGATGAGACGGAGGACAAAGGGAATGCAAGAGAATAAATAAGGGGAAGATAAGGAGAACAACGAGGCGACAAGGATAACAAGGGGATTATTGGAGAAGACGGGAAAGACAAGCATAAGAAGAGAACTACAAGGATTACAAGGGAAATACAAGAAGAATAAGGGGATGAGACGGAGGACAAAGGGAATACAAGAGAATAAATAAGGGGAAGATAAGGAGAACAAGGAGGCGACAAGGATAATAAGGGGATTACTAGGACAAGCATAAGAAGAGAACTAGAAGGATTACAAGGGAAATACAAGAAGAATAAGGGGATGAGACGGAGGACAAAGGGAATACAAGAGAATAAATAAGGGGAAGATAAGGAGAACAAGGAGGCGACAAGGATAACAAGGGGATTACTAGGACAAGCATAAGAAGAGAACTAGAAGGATTACAAGGGAAATACAAGAAGAATAAGGGGATGAGACGGAGGACAAAGGGAATACAAGAGAATAAATAAGGGGAAGATAAGGAGAACAAGGAGGCGACAAGGATAACAAGGGGATTACTAGGAGAAGACGGGAAAGACAAGCATAAGAAGAGAACTACAAGGATTACTAGGGAAATACAAGAAGAATAAGAGGATGACACGGAGGACAAAGAGAATACAAGAGAAATATTTTTTAGTAGGTTATTTTACGACACTTTATCAACATCTAAGGTTATTTAGCGTTTGAATGAGATGAAGGTGATAATGCCGGTGAAATGAGTCGGGGTTCAACACCGAAAGTTACCCAGCATTTGCTCATATTGGGTTGAGGGAAAACCCCGGAAAAAACCTCAATCAGGTAACTTGTCCCGACCAGGAATCGAACCCGGGCTCCCTGGTTTCGCGGCCAGACGCGCTGACCGTTACTCCACACGTGTGGACTCACGACAAATAAGGGGAAGATATGTAGAACAATGATGCGACAAGGATAACAAGAGGATTACTAGGAGATGAAGGGAAAGACAAGCATAAGAAGAGAACTACAAGGACGACAAGGGAAATACAAGAAGAATAAGGGGATGAGACGGAGGACAAAGGAAATACAAAAGAAATAAGGGTAAGATAAAGAGAACAAGGACGTAACAAGGATAACAAGGGGATTACTAGGAGAAAAGGGGAAAGACAAGCATAAGAAGAGAACTACAAGGATGACAAGGGAAATACAAGAAGAATAAGGGGATGAGACGGAGGACAAAGGAAATACAAAAGAAATAAGGGTAAGATAAAGAGAACAATGGGGTAACAAGGATAACAAGGGGATTACTAGGAGAAAAGGGGAAAGACAAGCATAAGAAGAGAACTACAAGGATGACAAGGGAAATACAAGAAGAATAAGGGGATGAGACGGAGGACAAAGGAAATACAAAAGAAATAAGGGCAAGATAAAGAGAACAAGGAGGTAACAAGGATAACAAGGGGATTACGAGGAGAAAAGGGAAAAGACAAGCATAAGAAGAGAAGTACAAGGATGACAAGGGAAATACAAGAAGAATAAGGGGATGACACGGAGGACAAAGAGAATACAAGAGAAATAAGGGTAAGATATGAAGAACAAGGAGGTGACAGGGATAACAAGGGAAATAGAAGAATAATAAGATGGATACTAGGAGAATAAGAGAGATAAAGGAAAACAAAGGGAATACATCGATAAGTTGAGAACGCAAACTAAGGGAATACAAGAATAACAAGTGGAATATAAGAGGAATAAGGTGAATACAGGGAGAAGAAAGAGAATGGAAGGAGAACAAGGGGAATACACAGAGAACAAGCTGAAGATCGGGAGGTGAAGCTTCGGTATCGCCCCACACTACACACAGGAGGGAAAGCTTACTTAAATCATTTAAACCTTTTTCAATTTCATTGGTCTCACGTCACTTAGCTATTCCCCCATTTAACCCCTCTAAACCATAACGAAATTCAAATCAGACGTCAGTCCCGTGTGTGGTGTGGGACG
Source organism: Periplaneta americana (assembly GCF_040183065.1). Taxonomy (NCBI): domain Eukaryota; kingdom Metazoa; phylum Arthropoda; class Insecta; order Blattodea; family Blattidae; genus Periplaneta; species Periplaneta americana. The sequence goes on from NC_091130.1 coordinate 152,790,337, forward strand.
ATATCGAAGATTGGCCGACGGGGACAACAAGGCGAAGGCGAGGATCAAGGCGGACATTAAGAGAACAAGGAAATAAGAGAGAATAAGAATAAGACAAGGAAAACAATGAGAAGTCAAGGAGAACCACGGCAAGACAACATGAACGATTGGTACACAAGGAGAAGAAGTGTAAGACGAAAATTAGGTGCCCACTAGAAGAAAATAAAGGAATACAAAGAGAACAAGGGGAATACAAGGAGAACAAGGGGACAACAGGAAGAACAAGGGATAGAATTGAATTTTATGTGAAGGTGAATTCCAAGTTACCCCCTCCAGATCTATTGAGGGGGGAAAGGTGTAGTTGTACAGCCAGCGCGAGTAAAAAACCAGTAAGTGAGTATTTGTTGCCAGTGTACCTGAGAACGTTACCACACAAATATAGGGTAAAGGTTGGTAATATTGTGATACGAGTAATATTGTGATAGTTCTTTTTGAGAACTTATTACAATTTTACTGGGCGAGAGGAGAATCGATTTTGTGCAAAAACTTGTCCATAAACATTCCCTTACTACGTTGACGCAAAAAACCGATCTACCTCTCGCTCAGTGAAATTGTAATAAATTCCCAAAAAGAGCTAGGTACTACAATATTACTCATATCACAATATTACCAACCTTTACCCTACGTCGCGTTAGCAATCTGCCAATCACAGTTGTCAGTCTTATTGTCCACTGACTACGACAAAGACAAGATACTCGATTTCGCGTTTTTGGGGTGTGTCCTTGAGTACTCTGTCCAGTCAGTGGCATCTGTTGCCACTTCGGCTGAGAGTGGTACCACCTCCTGCACAGAAGTCACGTTACCAATCTGGCAACCACAGTTATCAGTGGGTCCGTCTCAAGGAGCGAAGAACTATTCACTTTCTCACTTTACTCTTCAGTATTCTTCAAACCTCTAACCCTAGCTACTTAGCTTCTCGTTTTCAACATTTGTCCTCATATCAGGAAATAGATACTCGCTCACAACACCATATCACACTCTCCATTCCTAAACACAGAACATCCTTCTACTCTTCATCTTTCACCGTCTCTGCAGCTCATCTCTGGAACTCTCTACCACAACACGTCAGAGACTGTCGGACATTGTCTAGTTTCAAATAGTACATTATTCAACGAGCCTATAATGAAGGTAATTAAGAAGTGAGTATGGATATTTATGAAACGAGCGCAAGCGAGTTTCATAATTTTCATACAAGCTTCTTAATTACCATTATAGGCGAGTTTCATACGACTTTTTATGCTCGACCATATTTCTAACTTGATATTATTAATTTTATTTGTATCTGACCTGGAGCAATGTCCCGTATGTTGTGAGATGTGCGCAGACGCGAAAGTATTGATTTTTTCCGAGGAACAAATGTCGACATTGACCTTGCTAGGCCATAAGAACCTACAGAGATAACATTGAAATTAAATTAGACGTTGAAAAACGAGATGACAAATTGAATTTATTTGAATATTATTTACAATTAACGCTCATTATTATAGTAACAGAACATAACCTTCTGCGACAGTATTGGATTTCCAGCCTCCGTGACTTTTCGCTAATTCTCTTTCGATTGCATATCCGAGAATAATCGATACATGCGGTTTTATAACGGTAGAAAGCTGACCTGTCATTGGCTGAACAGTTGTAACCTGAGTCGTCATTGGCTGAAAGACCTGATCTTTAATGAGTAGGTGTACTTTAATGACATGCATTAAAGGTCTGCTACCAGGTGTATAATTACTACATTTCGGCATGGTCGAGCATAAAATTAATTAAAATTGCACTTTTTGAATTAGATTCCTTTCAGTTATAAGCCCTTTCCTCTGCGATAGTTTTGTAAAAGTATAGGCTACCGGTATATATTTCTTTCCTTCCTTTCCCCTTTTTGTTCTCTTTATCAGCTGATGAGTTTATTATCATAGCCTTTTTATTGTGAATTTCAATTATTTTCCCTCTTATTTATTATTATTTTATTACATTCTATTTTGATATATTCTTCCTTACGTTTTCCATATTAACCATTTGTACTAAATGAGTTGCTTTTGTTATATTCCAATGTATTTTACTTTCTTTCTTATGTTATGGTATTATTTTCATGCTGTTTAGTTAGATTTTATTATGCTGTTATTATTTTTTTGTAATATGTTAGTATTCTGTTCTTTAACTTTTTGTTAAATTTTAACTGCTTGTATACTTTGTGACCTGGTAGAATGTAAGAGAAGGCCCTATGGCCTTAACTCTGCCAGTATAAATAAAGAATTATTATTATTATTATTATTATTTTCAGCTTTCTCGCCCGCAGACTGCGGGAAAGATAAGATAATCGCTCTCAACGTTCCCATTACATATTTCACGTGCCAGAAACGGTAATTTTGGTTATATATCAACATTTTATGGTATTCAAGTAACGAATGTTTTAAGCTGGATTCTCAATTCGTCCGCCCATAATCTCTAGTTCCAGGTGCGGATGGTTCTACGGCTAAACCTCGAATATGCTACCTGGTGTCTAAAAGTATAAACGATGTGAAAATCCCCTAGCAATATCTGGGCATCGCAGATGCCGTGTGTGATTCATGGTGCCGTTGTTCCCTGTGGGTATTGTATAGCTGATCAATAACAACTGAACTCATTAGTGGCAATTATGTGAGCACTAAATGAACTGGCATTGCAGTTAGGGGGCGCCGGGTGTACTTATAACACAAAGTACTAGAACGTGGGATTGTACGTGGAATACTTCCGATTTTAACATACTGTAAGCGAAAAATGGTCGAGAAAATTAGCTTGTATCTCTCTCCTATAGTCGTTGAAAACACATGTATTTGCTGCAGCAATTACTTGCGTTATAGAACGTTTTCTTTGCGATCATATGGAGCTCGTCGCTTGACTCGGTTAAGAGAGAAGTTTTATATGATATTCTTATTGAATTTGGTAATCCCAAGAAACTAGTTCGATTAACTAAAATGTGTCTCAATGAAACTCACAGCAGAGTCCGTATAGGCCAGCTTCTGTCTGATGCTTTCCCAATTCACTGCGGGCTAAAGCAAGGAGATGCACTATCACCTTTACTTTTTAACTTCGCTCTAGAGTATGCCATTAGGAGAGTTCAGGATAATAGATAGGGTTTGGAATTGAACGGGTTACATCAGCTGCTTGTCTATGCGGATGACGTGAATATGTTAGGAGAAAATCCACAAACGATTAGGGAAAACACGGGAATTTTACTGGAAGCAAGTAAAGAGATAGGTTTGAAAGTAAACTCCGATGGGCCATATTCATAGACATTCTTAGCGCGGGCTTCCGGTGGATGATCAGCGAACTAACGTTTTTCGTATTCATAAACCAGTGTTAGCGATATGATATGATATGAATCCTGTACAAGTAATCTGTCGATAGCCGGGGCTAGTTTAGCACGCTCGTAGCGCGGGCTAGCGAAATGTCTATGATAGCACCCTAAAAGACTAAGTATATGATTATGTTTCGTGACCAGAATATTCTACGAAATAGAAATATAAAAATTCGAGATTTATCTTTCGAAGACGAAGAAAAATTCAAATACCTTGGAGCAACAGTAACAAATATAAATGACACTCGGGAGGAAATTAAACACAGAATAAATATGGGAAATGCCTGTTATTATTCGGTTCAGAAGCTTTGGTCTTCTAGTCTGCTGTCAAAAAATCTGAAAGATTTTATGAAACAGTTATATTACCGGTTGTTCTGTATGGTTGTGAAACTTGGACTTTACTTTGAGAGAGGAACAGAGATTAAGAGTGTCTGTGAATAAGGTTCTTAGGAAAATATTTGGGTCTAAGAGGGATGAAGTTACAGGAGAATGGAGAAAGTTACACAACGCAGAACTGCACGCATTGTATTCTTCACCTGACATGATTAGAAACATTAAATCCAGACGTTTGAGATGGGCAGGGCATATAGCATGTATGGGCGAATCCAGAAATTCATATTGAGTGTTAGTTGGGAGACCGAAGGGTAAAAGAACTTTTGAGGAGGCGGAGACGTAGATGGGAGGATAGTATTAAAATGGATTTGAGGGAGGTGGGATATGATGGTAGAGACTGGATTAATCTTGCTCAGGATAGGGACCAATGGCGGGCTTATGTGAGGGCGGCAATGAACCTCCGGGTTCCTTAAAAGTCAATTGTAAGTAAGTAAGTAAGTAAGTAAGTCTGTATGGGAGTTCGGAGGCGGCTGTTGCGCGAGAGTCCGTAGGGCATGCACAATATTACATTCCGCGTAGTACAATGGGCCTACCGAAGCGACCTACGTGCGAGGGCAAGTCCCTGGCCCAAGCCCTTCTCCTCAAGAGGACAATGGAGGACTGATAGATAGGTATATGGTCTATTTGGCTTTCCCTCTGTAAAATTTACTCAAGTCCCTTCAGTGACACATTGTGAACGAAGTGAGACAAATGGCCTTTAGGCTAGGAGCTCACATAAACGTTAAGGCAAATCTCAAGAGCCCTTGTTGGGCGTATTTGACATCGTATACCTTTGATAGTAATTCATCCTCTTTTCCCTTTATTTATTTATTTTTATATTTATTTATTTACATATTCCATCCATCCGTTTACCCATTCACTCATTAATTAATTCATTCATTCATTCATTCTTCTATTCATTAATTTATTTATTTATTCATTCATCCATTCATATGTTCATTCATTGATCCATCCATTAATTAAATAATGCGTTAATCCTTAATTTATTCACTCATTCATCCATCCAGTCACTTATTCATTCATTCATTCATTCATCCTCCCATCCATCCATTTATTCTTTCATTCATCCTTTCATTTATTCATTCATCCATTAATCTATTCATTCATTTATTCATCCATTCATGAATTCATTTATTCATCCATTCATGCATTTATTTATTCATTCATTCATTCATTCATCCATTCACTCATTTATTAATCTATATATTCATTCATACATATATTCATTAATATATTTATTCATTCATCCATCCATTCATTTTTTCATTCATTGATTCATTCATTCATTAAATAATTCGTTAATGCATTAATTTATTCATTCACTGATTCATCCAGTCATTTATTCATTCACTCATCCATCCATTTATTCTTTCATTCATCCTTCATGCATTTATTTACTCATTCATTCATCCATTCACTCATTCATTAATCTATATATTCATTCATTCATTCATTCATCTATTAATTAATTTATTTATTTATTCATTCATCCATCCATTCATATTTTCATTCATTGATCCATCCATTAATTAATTCGTTAATCCATTAATTTATTCATTCACTCATCCATCTAGCCATTTATTCATTCATCCATCCTTTCATTTATTCATTATTCATTCATCCATTAATCTATTCATTCATTTATTCATCCATTAATGCATTTATTCATTCATTCATTCATTCATTCACTCATTCGTTACTCTATATATTCATTAATTTATTCATTCATTCATTCACTCATTCATTCATTCAGTGGGACCTGGCTTTGTGAAGGCTGACCCACCTGTCATCATCGGATTTGGATCATCTGTCGAACTTGAACAATAATCACATACACAGCCATTGGAAGCCATAGTGCAAGGTGTCATCCCGATTCCTGCCCTCGTAAAGCCAACAAAAATGGATTAGACTACAGCGAGTGGAGAAAAATAGAGCATTGACTAGAAAGGAAACGATAGTGCCCAAAAACCCCCTCTCATTACATCTTTTTGGACCACAAATTCCACTTGACCTCTCTCGGGATTCGAACTTGGGTCTCCAGGGTAATATAACTTTCGGGTAATATAAAGCCTCTTATACTGCATGTTTTGAATGACTTATAAGTCAATATGTAACGTGTGATTGATTCCAGAACCAGAGCATGTAGCGGTCTAGCTTTGTGACACAGCAGGCTAAATGAATGTTTGTCGATCCACAGCCCTCGCGATACTCAAAGCCATAAGCCTGCCTGCCGCGTTCATTTCAGTTGAAAGGCATGAAAACACAGTTTTAACCGAAGCACGCTTAATTATAGGAGGCCGTGGATATCGAATCGTTGGGCCGCATAAGACCACTTCATTTGGAGCTCTTTTACTGGGCCATGCATTTCGATTACACAGACCCGAAACAATGGGCCTTCATGTTTGATTCGTTCAGAGGACTAACACTATTAATATTGCTATGAATATCACAAACACTAGATACTAATAAGCATTAATAACTGATTTTAGTTTTTAAATTTTCTCTACTAGGGTCCTGAAACTAATTTTATTGTATTTATTAACATTCCATTAAATCTATACTAATAATAAATCGGTAGCCGAACTTTTTCTGGTAATTTTCGATTTTCCAGAAATAATTAGTCCTAACATATATAATTAACCACCCTGAAACCGAAAATCGCTTTTTTTTTTTTTTTTTTTTTTTTTTTTTTTTTTTTTTTTTTTTTTTGTATGTCTGTCTGGATGTTTGTTACCTTTTCACGCGATAATGGCTGAACCGATTTCGATGAAAATTGTAATATAAATTAGGTTCGTTGTAACTTATATTTTAGGCTATATGGCATTCAAAATACTTTATTTAAAAGGGGGGTTATAAGGGGGACCTGAATTAGATAAATCGAAATATCTCGCTTATTATTGATTTTTGTGAAAAATGTTACATAACAAAAGTTTCTTTAAAACTGATTTCCGATAAGTTTTACTCTTTGTAAAATTTTGACAGGACTGATATTTAATGAGGTAAATGAGTTTTAAAATTAAAATAACGCCATCTAAGGCGGTGCAATGAAATAAGAAAAAATGACTTCGTCTATAAGGGGCCTTGGACAACAACAATCGAAAGCTATGAGACATAGCCTACAGAGAATGTTTCTGCGCTTTTATGAGGTAATATCGGATGCTAAATTAACCGATTTGTATAATTAATTATTAATTCACCATTGGAAAGTGTAGTTTCTCTAGATGGACATAATGCTATAATGTTATTACAGTAACGTCTGAGTGAATCGAGGACAGGTAAGATTAAAATAGCTTCTTATGCACAGAAAATTTGATAGGCTATTTTGTACATTCTTTTTCTGTATTGCTTAAAATAATATTTATGTACACTCATTTTAATCTCGGAGAATTAACGAACAACGAGAGTGTATTGATTTAGTATGCAGTAATAGTACGTTAGCTTAGCAATCCATTATTTTATAATTCAGATTTTAACTATGCTCAATTGAATCGTGTTAAAATACATAAAATATATATGCAATAAATACAATGAAAAAAAATTGGGTAATGAGCGAAGCAGATTATCTTGCGCTGTTGTAAAAGTTGTTCCCTGGATCAAACGTCCTATTTTAATTATGTAATTACTTTATATTTATTTCTAACAGGTACAGCGGAGCGCACGGGTACGGCTAGTTTTTCTGGTAATTTTCGATTTTCCAAACATAATTGGTCCTAACATATATAATTAACCACCCTGAAACCGAAAATCGCTTTTTTTTATTTTTGTTTGTATGTCTGTCTGTCTGTCTGTCTGTCTGGATGTTTGTTACCTTTTCACGCGATAATGGCTGAACCGATTTATATGAAAATTGGAATATAAATTAGGTTCGTTGTAACTTTGATTTTAGGCTATATGGGATTCAAAATTCTTTATTTAAAAGGGGGGTTATAAGGGGGGCCAGAATTAAATAAATCGAAATATCTCGCTTATTATTGATTTTTGTGAAAAATGTTACATAACAAAAGTTTCTTTAAAACTGATTTCCGATACGTTTTATTCTTTGTAAAATTTTGATAGGACTCATATTTAATGAGATAAATGAGTTTTAAAATTAAAATAACGCCATCTAAGGCGGTGCAATGAAATAAGAAAAAATGACTTCGTCTATAAGGGGCCTTGGACAACAACAATCGAAAGCTATGAGACATAGCCTACAGAGAATGTTTCTGTGTTTTTATGAAGTAATATCGGATGCTAAATTAACCGATTTGTATAATTAATTATTAATTCACCATTGGAAAGTGTAGTTTCTGTAGATGGACATAATGCTATAATGTTATTACAGTAACTTCTGAGTGAAGAATCGAGGACAGGTAAGATTAAAATAACTTCTTATGCACAGAAAACTTAATAGGCTATTTTGTACATTCATTAAACTATGGCTGCATGTAGTAACAATTAACAAACATGTTAAAGGAATTGTAATTGCATCAAATGAGTGCTCTCTGGACCACAATGATCGCATTTTAATTATTTAAATACAATTTAAATTAAGTAACATATTAAACGATTTATTCTTCTATCAAACACGAATGTTCCCTGGATCAAACGTCCTATTTTAATTATGTAATTACTTTATATTTATTTCTAACAGGTGAAGCGGAGCGCACGGGTACGGCTAGTAGAACTATAAATGATTGGAATGATCTACCAGCAGCGGTCTTTTAGGGCTGTCCTTCCTTAAGGAGATTCAAGAATAACTTAAAAAGTTGTGTATAAAGTGTAAATTAAAATTAAGGTGACATGTAACATTTAATTTTTTAAGGTAACATGTATTTATTTAGCTTGACGAGTTACTACCTCGGTTTGAATTGTAAATTATTTTAAAATAGCGTGTAAGAGGGCCTTAGACTAGAAATGTTTAGTTTAAATGTAGTTCTGTTTATATGTATGAATAAGGGTGTAATATGTATTTTGATGCCAACTATAACTCTAATATACCTCAGGGTGAAATAGGGTCTATTAAATTGGATAATAAAAAAATAGTTCCGGTCAGTGATATTTCTGTGGTGTTCGGGTAAAGGGGTATAAGTCATTTTTTGTGCAGGTGGAATTTTGTTCCCCAGATGAACACACAAGTTAAATTATACAAGTGGGTGTGCAAAAATCAAAGAATACTAGCAGTTGATGTGTTTTATTTGTGTAGAAAATTATTTGTAATAAGGGTTCCAAGTTTAATTTTCATTTATCTCCGAACTCATTTTTATGACTTATCTCCCTTTACCCAAACACCAATGAATTTATAATGTAAATGAAATGTGTTCTATAGTGTCAGTAAAATGTGTTCTATAGTGTCAGTGAAATGTGTTCTATAGTGTCAGTGAAATGTGTCCTAAAGTGTCAGTGAAATGCGTCATAGTGCCACTACAGTGAGTGAGATGAGACTAAGTGAAATATTATTATCAGTACCAATGTGAAACTTACTGTATGTAGGGCCTATACATATGTAGGTTGTATTATACAATTTAGTGCACTTATTAATTAGGTTATTTTATGTATTATTATTAATTGTAATTATTGTGTTAAATTGTATTGTGCTAGATGTCCGGTATTATTATAGTAAGGTATTTGCTTCTACTTCCGTAACTTTTTTTTTGTAAAACAGTTCAATAAGTCTATTATTATTATTATTATTATTATTATTATTATTATTATTATTATTATTATTATTATTATTATATAATAACAATAATAATTGCAGATATAGGCGAAATACATTCCGGTTAAATCTATGTAAGGTTTTGTAAAAGATAAGTTATTAAATGTGGTCGCGAACAGTGCATGACTAACTCGTTTTCGCAATACAATTTTCGTGATTCAGCTGTTGCAGCAATGACCGCTGCAGAAGTATGTTACCCAACACAGTAATGTTAACCGGTCCCCTTGAGCGCTCACTTCAAACAATTCGACACGCAACACCGTACGTGTTGGCAGGCCTGCAAGAGTCTACATAATTAACTCGACCTTGTTTATGTTTCTCGAAAAGATTTTACACCGGAAGCGCTTACATTTCCTACGTGGCTTACGACACGCCGAAGGGCGTTGAGTGGTGGCCACAGTAGTGAGTTCGAATCCTGCTATGTTACAGACGTTTATGAGTTCTTAAGTCCTGAGTTGTTAAGGTGCAGGTCCGGTGCTGTGGGAATTGTAAGTGACGGGAGTTTCTTCTGTTATGTAGGGCAAGTTGAAAGAAATACAAACTCGACAACGTGAGTGCAAAAGAATAGACAAAAGCAATTTAACGGTTAATAAAAATAAATTGTTTAGTGATTTCTAGAGCACAGCATTTTTTATCCGATGTGAATAGTTGAATTATCCGAACAAATAAGAAACCTTGAACTGTTATTGAATAAATTGAGAAAGTTTATTTGTCCTAAATGAGAATACAATAAAAGGGCGGATAGTATAAACGTAAGAAAAAGTGTAACAGGCCTACATTATTGATTGAGCGCCAATGAAATAATACGCCGAACATTGGAAAGTACGTTACTGTTGTGTACTTCCTCTGGATCTACATCTATATATATAATTTGAACTGGTAATGGAAATTACGGGAAAAAATCTGAACGGATTTTAATGAATGGCCCGACATTTTGAAGCTTGGCACCCAAGGATTTTCAGAAAAATAGTAACTTTCAGTGAAGCATTAGTTTACGTACATAATTTTTCTATTTTCCAAAATCCATCTTTCGTCCGTTTTGAGAACTAATTGAATTTCAGAATAAAACAAAATACACACTACAATAAACAATGGGATATTACACGAGGGTCATGGACTGCAGGATTGCTGACATATTTAGAGCTCAAATTCAGTTGGTTATTACAAACTTCAAGACTTACTAAAAATAATTTACAGGTCTGATTCTGCGGTGTGTAATTTTCTGAGTACAGCTGTGTATTGTATATTAAAATCTACAAAACTAGAGGTGGCTTGATGATATTATTACCATTGTAAATTAAATATTATTATAGTTAATGCCATGATCTGACTATTTTTCATTAATTATACGTATTAATGCTATATTGGTGATATGAAAGTGAAACGTTTTGGGGTTAGGCCTATATAAGTAGATGTGGAGAATATCTTAAATTAGATCGTCATTTCTATAATTTACTGAGTGGTGGATATATAGTGTATGTGTATGTATATATATATATATATATATATATATATATATATATATATAACTACAAAACTTACGTAAGATAATAATACTGTTATTAAAAATAAAATATTTTTATAGTTATTAATCAAGTGGGGTTGAGTCTTTTTCATATATTTAATGGCGGTGTGGTGTAGATATTTATATGCATCATTCTCTTCAGTATTGGCTCGAGAGATCGCAAAAATTACGGTTCCTAATGAAAGACTAAAAGGTATTACTTACTGATAAAATAAAAGGCCTACAAAACTTTGTAGTCTCCCGATCATTTCAGCAAGATCACTTAGCAGGATAAAATGATTTTACCCTCTACATTTCAAGCTCTACATGCAGCAGCTATACCAAGATGCTATGTCTTTTGTTCGAAAGAATAGCAAACCTGACTTTTTTTTAACTTTCACCTAGAATCCACAATGATCTGAAATAGCTATTGCTTTACTCCCACATGAAAAATCCACTGATCGTCCTGACATTGTTACTTGCATTTTCGCGTTGAAACTCAGAAACTGAAGGTGGATAGGTTCAAGAGAAAGTATTTGGCATAAAAAAAACCATTCAGAAGGAGTATGTTTCATTATTATGAAACCAATTAATTACAAAATGTCTGGTATTCCTCATTGAAAATAAATCTGAAAAATTTTTATTTCAACAACTAATGAACTTAGTTTGCAGCATTTTCTACACAAACCAATAGTAATATATATTCGCATTTCTAATTTAATCACTGCTGAATTAGAGCTGAAAGGCGTTTCCATGGAATCTGAACTATTCTTGTATTTCGAAATACTTTAAATGAAAACACAACAACAAATTCCATTATCTAATCACTGACAGACTCACTGACTGACTGACTGACTGACTGACTGAGTGACTGACTGACTGACTGACTGACTGACTGACTGACTGACTGACTGACTGACTGACACTTTCTTCTGGTTCAGACGCCAGATAACCATATCAGTTGATTAAGCTACGTAAAATAAACCAAATAAGAAAAAACAGGTTACATAATCTGAATTCATGCCGTATTGAACATTTGTTTGCAGGGATGCCTTCCTTGGCAGTAGGGGTGTTAAAAATTGCTAACATGAATCTCTGACATTACTTACATTCCAAGGCCCATTTGTAGATTTCACCCAGGAAATTATCGGGGAGTTCTTGGTTTTCGTCTCTGAGGGAATCTATCCTGGAACACAATTAAACAGTGTTACTTTGCGGTATTTATTGTTTTTCTGAACGTAGTCTGAAATTGATTCACAATTCATGTATATGAGCTATTCCATCTCAAATCGACCGAAATATAGAGAAAATTGACCTTACAATTTCTAAATACAATGAAACTTTTTTTGTACGTAGAGAACTGTAATACAATGCTTTGTGCAAAGTTTGAGGCATCAGAACTTCATAGTGTTTAAATTAAAAATATTTAAATTTATCGTATTTTCATAAAATTAGCAACTTTAAACTGTTGTAGCTCCGAAACCCTTTCACCCAATGATCAAAATCATGGTTTATTTTGATGCTGAGAAATTAAAGTTTATATTGACATATAAACAGATTTTCTTAATTTTTATGGAAATGGAGAAATTTAGATTGTTCCTCATTAGGACGCTTTTGGCTAGGAAAAAATATTTAAAAAACATATAGTTAGATTCCGCATTGAAAGTACAAATAAACACATAATAAACCGATGGCACGTTGATAAAGTATTGAAAATATCAAATAAATAAAATAAATAGTACGCGCGTAAACTAACCAGCTGACTGTGAGACGGGAGCTAGCCGAGATAAGCAAGGCCAGGAGACAAACACGTGATGTTTCGTCTAGTAGCGCATAGCTGGGCTAGCTTTATCACAAGTTTACATAAGCACAGGAGTAAAATGACGCCCAACGCTCGCTTATCTTCAGCTCTCGGCCAGTGCTTGCGGTACTGCGCCGTTCAAGTCCGGGCGTGTGGAAATAATCTACTTAATACCCTCGAAACTTATTGCCGAGCCACTAAGCAAACAATGCCGAATCCTTCTTAATAATGCAAGATTTTTTCTCAATATTTTTTTACATTTTTACAAATTGTCAAAAAGCCTAAAAGTAAGTAAAATCAGATTATCTGTCTCTCTGTGTACAATAAACATAATGATTACTTCTTAACATAACCTACCAAATGTCAGCTTCAAAATGAGCTCCCGTTCAATGTTCTGCAGTAAATGGTTCCAGAGTTCTGAGCGCTGAAAGAGGCTTGTTTTTATAAAATACGCTAAATTTGTCGCTCAACAATACGAAAACCGTTTGACTTTCGATACTATATTTTTGAAAATGCACTCTTCTCAGCACCTTGTATAAATAGGAAAAAAAAAAATTAGAGTATAAAGAAATGCGAGGTTTTTTACTGATCGATTTCATATGGAATAGCCCGTATGCTGTACATATGAAGAACAAAACCGTTTATTGCTCGTGCATAACTTCACTGAATTCATTAACCTTTTTATAGTCGTTTTTAGAAAGGAACTCATGAATAATAATTGCGATTGTTGTGGTCGTAAACCAATTCCTTAGAGATGATTGTCATGAAAGTAAATCATGATTTAAATGTAATGATCATAATAATTATCTTAACGTAGTATGTGACGTTTATTTGCTTCGTTACGTCACATAATACGAAATATCACCTTTCATCTGTATATATAATCTGAACTGGTAATGGAAATTACGAGAAAACGGCTGAACGGATTTCAATAAATGACCCCTCATTTTGAAGCTTGGAACCCAACGTTTTTCAGAAAAATAGTAGTTTTCAGTGAAATGGCAATTTTCCTACATCATTTTCCTATTTTCCAAAATCCATCTTTCGTTTGTTTTGAGAACTAATTAATTGCATTTCAGCATAAAACAAAACACACACTACAGTAAACAATATTACACGAAGGCCATGATCCTGCAAGAATGCTGACATATTAAGAGCTCAAATTAAATTGATTATTAAAAACTTTACTTAATAAAATTAATTTTCAGGTTCGATTTTGTGGTGTGTAATTTTCTGGGTACAGCTGTGTATCGGATATTAAAACCTACAAAACTTTAGGTGGTTTGATGGCATTATTACCATTAGAAATGAAATATTATTGTAGTTAATGCCATGATGTGACTATTTTTCATTAATTATACATATTAATGTTATATTTATTATATGAAAGTGAAACGTTTTGGGGTTATATAAGTAGATGTAGAGAATAACTTAATTAGATTTTGATTTCTATATTTTACTGAGTGGCGGCTATATAGTATATATAGTATATGTTGCTGAAAGCTATAAAACTTGTGTAAGATAATAATATTATTAAAATAAAATATTTTTATAGTTATTAATCGAGTGGGGTTGGGTCTTTTTCATATATTTAATGGCGGTGTGGTGTAGATATTTATATGCGTGGTTCTCTTCAGTATTGGCTCGAGAGAGAGTATCTTTCATTGTTATGGAAGCAAATAACTTTCAGAATGTCTGGTATTCGTCATTGAAAATAAATCTGAAAAATGTTTATTTGAACGTCTAATGAACCTAGTTTGCAGCATTTGCTGCACAAGCCACTATATTGCTATAATTATAAACATGAGCTATGAAATATGGTTATTGCTACACTGTTTTTATACACAGAAGGGAACGTCCTGCTGTTGTGTTTAAACATTACGGTGAATCTTGCCAATCAGTAACAAGAGGTTTTTTTAGTAGGTTATTTTACGACGCTTTATCAACATCTGAGGTTATTTAGCGTCTGAATGAGGTGAAGGTGATAATGCCGGTGAAATGAGTTCGGGGTCCAGCACCGAAAGTTACCCCGCATTTTCTGATATTGGGTTGAGGGAAAACCCCGGAAAAAACCTCAACCAGGTAACTTGCCCCGACCGGGAATCGAACCTGGGCCACCAGACGCGCTAATCGTTACTCCACAGGTGTGGACAGTAACAAGAGGGGTTGGAATGGAATGGAAAGGAATGTATGGAGGGAGTACTGTGACCTTTCACGATCTATTGCGCCAACCTTCAAGCTAGGCGCATTCCCAACCCACACCGGCTGAGTACACTAGGGTTCGCTGCCTACCCAGGTTTCGAGCAGGCGACCCCCCTCGTCCCTAGGCCAGCCTCCTCCGTGCATCGCCAGCCGGTGCTCGGGAATGCAATCAAATGATGAGGAAATGGCGAAATGTAGACGGAATTATGTAAATACCTAATATGGGGAAAAGGAAGAAAACCGAGAAAAATCCCAATAGCGACCTTTACTGTCACAAGTGTCCCTATGGATTTATCAATAGTAGGCCTAATGTTACAAGAGGTCTGAGATTTGCCTTTAATTCCACGAGCCAAGCGAGTGGATTTATCTGGGAAATCTCAGACCTCGAGTGACATTTATTAGGACTATTTCGTGAATAAAATAAAAATGTAAATAATATATCCCTAAAATTCAATCACAAATTATTAATAATTTTGTATTTATCAATACTTAACCTATTCAGACATTGTGAAGTCGAAATAGATGAATATCGATTACTGCAATAAAGAAATTGAATGTTATTCAGTAATGCCAATTGAGAAAAGCGAAATACAGGCTTAACAATGTTAATTACATGTACTACGCTTTTCTCTTGTTATTATAACAGAAATACGTTTTCATTATCTGCTGAAATCATAATTTAATTTAAACATTTTATAATATAATTACAAATAACCAGATTAATAAATTAATTAAATGAACAATTGTTATGAAGGAGTGTCATTTTCTTTAGATACAATGGACATGGAATTAGAAGATGAAGATGTAGATGTGGAAGTAGGATTTCGCACTTTATTTGATACAATGGATTCATGTTCATTGATATATGTGGAAATAGTTGGCGTCACTGGCTAAACAAAAGAACAACCCTCCGATAAATTGATAGTGATAAATCAAACTGCAGAAATTATCGCGATATATGACTGTGATTGTTTGGAATTCAAAATTGAATTACACTTCATTGGCCGAAACTGGAATGACGTCATATATACGAAATAGTCAACAGTAATCTCACTAGACACTATCTAGAGAAAATCAAAACTCGAGTGGGATTTAATTGACTATTACACGATTAGAGGAAAGTATATAAAGACCAGTGACAAAATGATACTACTACGCAAAAACCTGTCCCAAATATTGTCGTTGTCTATCAAAAATGTTAAATGACAGACTCGACTTAAAACAGCGCCTCGGCGTGGTAAGCCGACATTTTTGCTTATAGGCCAAAGAAGCTTATGGTTTACAGAACACAAAATGTTGTACGATAGCTGCAGTTCAATAGTACTTTACTTATTATGTGTTGTATCAAATTGTGCGTTGGAAGCAACGATCACAAACTGTGGTGGCGGCTCTGTGGTTTTGTCAGCCTACTTTTCCTTGCCGGCAAAGTAAAGTAGGACGAGTGTGTCCTGGTGCCGGTCAATTGCGTAACATGAAAAGTGCGTAACTCACCTCGCCATGAAGTCGCTGGCCACCTGGTCCAGGGGGGCCACGTAGTTCTTGGCTGCCCCCTGCTGCAGCATCACTTGCTGCACCTTGCTGCGGAACTCGTCCCACTGTGGCCCATGTCTGACGCAACGAGAAATTAATTGTTTCAAGAAGGCGACTGACAGTATGTTTCCTATCTATCCAGTTCTTTGTCATGTTACCAATTAAGTTCTAATCTGTTTATTGATACTGCTTACCATTCAACAAATATAAACACACAGAACAAAGTACAGTACGTACTATGCAACAAAACAGAAAATAATCTTTAAATTGCAGCATTAGGGCCTATACAGTGTGTAACTAAAAAGTGGGAAAAACTTCAGGTATGGATTAGAGCAGTGGTTCCCAACTTTTTTTGACTGACGACACACTGTATTGAACGCCCACTATATCGCGACACACTTATTTGTTTTTATTATTATTATTATTATTATTATTATTATTATTATTATTATTATTATTATTATTATTATTATTATTAGAAAATATACAAAGAAAATTTATATCCTTATGTTCATTCAGATTTCTGCCCATTAATTCCGGGTATAGTTATGAGAGAAAATGTGAATATTTTAATTGTCAAAATCTATATGCTAGACGCCATGAGCTAGATTATCTGTTCTTTTGTAAAGTCCTCAAAGGCGATATATCCTGTGACTCTTTCTTAAACAATATTACCTTACGTATTCCAACAAAAGATATGAGAGCCCACAAACTTTTCTATATTAGAAATTCGAAATTTCTTTCACCAGTCTCCAGATGCATTAAAAATGCCAACATGCATGGCTGCGAATTCGATCCCTTCAATGTATAGACTTTGTTTGCTCTTGGCAACGATTTATCATTTATGTATTCTTTTAGGCATTATACTCAATTAACATTCTCTCATAGTATTCTTAGTTATCCAATCATCGTCATTATTGTAATTGTAATTATATTTATGTGTAATAATTATTTTTGTTTTATGTTTTTGTTATATTTGTGCTGAACTGTAATTGGCCACTGGCTGTTGTACAGCACATTAAATAAATAAATAAATAAATAAAATAAATTATTATTATTATTATTATTATTATTATTATTATTATTATTATTATTATTATTATTATTATTGAACGGGTTACATCAGCTTCTTGTCTATGCGGATGACGTGAATATGTTAGGAGAAAATACACAAACGATTAGGGAAAACACGGAAATTTTACTTGAAGCAAGTAAAGCGGTCGGTTTGGAAGTAAATCCCGAAAAGACAAAGTATATGATTATGTCTCGTGACCAGAATATTGTACGAAATGGAAATATAAAAATTGGAGATTTATCCTTCGAAGAGGTGGAAAAATTCAAATATCTTGGAGCAACAGTAACGAATATAAATGACACTCGGGAGGAAATTAAACGCAGAATAAATATGGGAAATGCCTGTTATTATTCGGTTGAGAAGCTCTTATCATCCAGTCTGCTGTCCAAAAATCTGAAAGTTAGAATTTATAAAGCAATTATATTACCGGTTCTTCTATATGGTT
The DNA here is from genome assembly GCF_040183065.1 of Periplaneta americana. Taxonomy (NCBI): domain Eukaryota; kingdom Metazoa; phylum Arthropoda; class Insecta; order Blattodea; family Blattidae; genus Periplaneta; species Periplaneta americana. The sequence goes on from NC_091130.1 coordinate 152,808,355, forward strand.
GTGAAACTTGGACTCTCACTCTGAGAGAGGAACATAGGTTAAGGGTGTTTGAGAATAAGGTGCTTAGGAAAATATTTGGGGCTAAGCGGGATGAAGTTACAGGAGAATGGAGAAAGTTACACAACACAGAACTGCACGCATTGTATTCTTCACCTGACATAATTAGGAACTTAAAATCCAGACGTTTGAGATGGGCAGGGCATGTAGCACGTATGGGCGAATCCAGAAATGCATATAGAGTGTTAGTTGGGAGACCGGAGGGAAAAAGACCTTTAGGGAGGCCGAGACGTAGGTGGGAGGATAATATTAAAATGGATTTGAGGGAGGTGGGGTATGATAATAGAGACTGGATTTATCTTGCACAGGATAGGGACCAATGGCGGGCTTATGTGAGGGCGGCGGTGAGCCTTCGGGTTCCTTGGAAGCCATTTTTAAGTAAGTAAGTATTATTATTATTATTATTATTATTTTATTTTTATTATTATTAGTATTATTATTATAACCAGTGCTTTTCTTCTGGAGAAAAATATGGTGGAACACATGTAGAATATTTTATAGCGGAAGGGGAGATGATTACTCGGAAATTTTGTCGTTTTTAACCTCCTTTTCGTCCAACTAAGATTTTCAAGGTATAAGCGGAATTCAAAGAGAAATTATACTCAAACACAGTTATTCACACATATTTCGGTTCCATGATGAAAAATGCAACAGAAAAGGTGCCGGAATGCCGATCCAGCCTGAAAAAAGCACTGATAAAAAACTTCTATGTAGTGTCGGACATCCAGTGTTGTAGATATGTCGATGTTGACACGTAATTTAAAATTCTGAAAAACAAGCAGCAACATGAGTGTCATTACAAAAAAAAATATATACCGTGTCTTTAAAAAAAATGCCAACCTATCTATGCTGGATGTCCGATAAAATATTTTTTATTATCGTTTTTGAAAACTCACTTATTTAAATTAATGTGAAGTCTGCGCTTGGTGGTTGCACAGAGTTTCTCTATACGTGGTCTTATGGTTGACAGGCCAACAAGTAAATCATCTTCAAGATGCAGCAGTCTGTTCTTTTGTTTACATTTCACTATTTTTTTTGGTAGAAAATGCTGATTCACACAAGTATGACGTTGAAAACAGCAGTTCTAATTATGTTTTTAGTTTATTCGGCACCATCGACTGATTTGACAAAACGTTTCCGCATATAAGACACTCGGGATTTTGTTTATATTCACCTCCACACTACATAAAACCATATTGCAAGTATTCATCACTCCTTTATATTTTACGAAACGCAGTACGTTTTTGTGAAACCTGAAAGGAATTTTCGCTCACGTTATTTGAATTAACAGTAGTATCATCTAACCCAGGACTTGATTCAGATTGTCTTTTTCGAATTTTTCTGCCTGACGATAATGATAAAATCTAAATAAAGCAATTTTGATAAAATAGTCGTACTATCACCCTCTCGCACGTTTATACTGAAACTGACCAATATGTTCTGATGATTCTAAACTCTGTTTATTACTAAGTGGGAGAGTAAATGATTTACTAAGCATTGTTGCAGGTGTTCACATTTCATTGGTAAAGTCTGTCTCAAAATAAAATGTAACATACCATATCAAAGACTTCGTTGTAAATTTAAAACAGTGCGTTGTAAAGAGACTTTCTGAACTTTATTTTTCAATTAAAAAATTTCGCGACACATCGGTTGGGAACCCCTGGATTAGAGAGCTGCAGAATATGGCTTAGAACCGGTTTAGATCCGACAGGTCAGAGAACATCCGTCAAGGTCGGGCAACCGATCGAATGTTCGAATTTCAACCAGTTGCCCCTTATGTTTTGCAGTCTAAACAGAACACCAGGACTACTTCATCATACATGAAACTGACATTTTCTGAGTACACAATCGAAGTGACAATTGAAGGAAATTTACTTTGTCTTATTTAAAAAAGTGTTTGCTTGATATGAGGTCGGAGGGAAAAAGACCTTTGGGAGACGTAGATGGGAAGATAATATTAAAATGGATTTGAGGGAGGTGGGATATGATGATAGAGACTGGATTAATCTTGCACAAGATAGGGACCAATGGCGGGCTTATGTGAGGACGGCAATGAACCTGCGGGTTCCTTAAAAGTCAATAAGTAAGTAAGTAAGTACAGGAAACAAATACTTAGTAATATCTAAATGGCTGCCTTTGTGGATCAACATTAGCATGCTGGTGTTCAATCCAGGCGGCTCTGGTTCGATCCACAGTATGATCGTGACACGGTTTGGGCTAGTTCCGTTTCTCTCTTTGACTTCTCACCTCCCTGATTCAATCTATCATATGCAGTAGTCCCTCTTGGGCTGATTACCTGGTTGGGTTTTTTCCGAGGTTTTCCCCAACCGTAAGTTGAATGCCAGGTAATCTATGGCGAATCTTCGGCCTCATCTCGCCAAATACCATCTCGCTATCAACAATCTCATCGACGCTAAATTTTTTATTTATTTATTTATTTATTTATTTATCTATCTATCTATCTATCTGTCTGTCTGTCTGTCTGTCTGTCTGTCTGCCTGCCTGCCTGCCTGCCTGCCTGCCTGCCTGCCTGCCTGCCTGCCTGCCTGCCTATCTATCTATCTATCTATCTATCTAGCTATCTGTCTGTCTGTCTGTCTGTCTGTCTGTCTGTCTGCCTGCCTGCCTGCCTGCCTGCCTGCCTGCCTGCCTGCCTGCCTGCCTGCCTGCCTGCCTGCCTGCCTGCCTGCCTGCCTGCCTGCCTGCCTATCTATCTATCTATCTATCTATCTATCTATCTATCTATCTATCTATCTATCTATCTATCTATCTATCTATCTATCTATCTATCTATCTATCTATCTATCTATATATATATATATATATATGTATCTGTGTATTAATTTATTAATTTTTTATTTATTTATTTATTTATTTATTTATTTATTTATTTATTTATTTATGTTTATTTTGCTAATAATTGTAACATAAAATATAATATATACAGAAAAACTTTAGCTCGCCTCTGAAAGAGTAGAACTCGTGCTCAGGGGCGGATTCCTGAATTGAAATTAATAATTATACAATACAATTTGTCTTATGTCTGCTATGCAATTATAATGTATAAATTTAAATTTGCAATTTTTCAATTTTTATAAAATTCATACATAACTTTTTTAATTTAATACTAGAACTATTAGAATTTACAAGATTAGGATATTTAAATATAAATTTGTTATATATTCTTGGGCCTAAATTACTACTATGATTAAATACTGTAGCAGTGTTGCATTTTGCTTCAAACAATTTTAAAGAATTCACCTTTTGTTTCATAACTATGAGAATACAATTCAAAATTATTTCGATTTTTATGTATGAATTTTTTTAGTACAATATAATAAATTTATCTTATGTTAAGTACATTAAAGTCTAGAAACAAATTTTGAGATGGAAAATCAATAGGTTTATGAAGACATATTTTAATTATTTTCTTCTGTAATAAATAAAGTGGATTAAAATTGGATTTAAATGAGTTACCCCATCTTATAATTCCATACATAATTACCGATTGAAATAAAGTTAAATATATTATGCGTAATAAACATATTGATAAGCAATTCCTCAATAAAACAGAATAATATACTATTTTACGTAATTTATTACAAGGGTAATTAATGTGTTGGTTCCATTTAAAATGATTATCGAAACTTATGCCTAAATAGTTAACTTCAGAGGACTCGTAGTTGATGTAGCGTCGTTAAATAACCTTACTTACTTACTTACTGGCTTTTAAGGAACCCGGAGGTTCATTGCCGCCCTCACATAAGCCCGCCATTGGTCCCTATCCTGAGCAAAATTAATCCATTCTCTGTCATCATATCCCACCTTCCTCAAATCCATTTTAATATTATCCTCCCATCTACGTCTCGGCCTCCCTAGAGGTCTTTTTCCCTCCGGCCTCCCAACTAACACTCTATATGCATTTCTGGATTCGCCCTTACGTGCTACATGCCCTGACCATCTCAAACGTCTGGATTTAATGTTCCTAATTATGTCAGGTGAAGAATACAATGCGTGCAGTTCTGTGTTGTGTAACTTTCTCCATTCTCCTGTAACTTCATCCCTCTTAGCCCCAAATATTTTCCTAAGCACCTTATTCTCAAACACCCGTAATCTCTGTTCCTCTTTCAAAGTGAGAGTCCAAGTTTCACAACCATACAGAACAACCGGTAATATAACTGTTTTATAAATTCTAACTTTCAGATTTTTCGACAGCAGACTGGATGATAAAAGCTTCTCAACCGAATAATAACAGGCATTTCCCATATTTATTCTGTGTTTAATTTCCTCCCGAGTATCATTTATATTTGTTACTGTTGCTCCAAGATATTTGAACTTCTCCACCTCTTCAAAAGATAAATTTCCAATTTTTATATTTCCATTTCGTACAATATTCTCGTCACGAGACATAATCATATACTTTGTCTTTTCGGGATTTACTTCCAAACCTATCTCTTTACTTGCTTCCAGTAAAATTCCCGTGTTTTCCCTAATAGTTTGTGGATTTTCTCCTAACATATTCACGTCATCCGCATAGACAAGCAGCTGATGTAACCCGTTCAATTCCAAACCCTCTCTGTTATCCTGGACTTTCCTAATGGCATACTCTAGAGCGAAGTTAAAAAGTAAAGGTGATAGTGCATCTCCCTGCTTTAGCCCGCAGTGAATTGGAAACGCATCTGACAGAAACTGACCTATACGGACTATGCTGTACGTTTCACTGAGACATATTTTAATTAATCGAACTAGTTTCTTGGGAACAAAAAATTCAATAAGAATATCATATAAAACTTCTCTCTTAACCGAGTCATATGCCTTTTTGAAATCTATGAATAACTGATGCACTGTACCCTTATACTCCCATTTTTTCTCCATTATCTGTCGAATACAAAATATCTGGTCAATAGTTGATCTATTACGCCTAAAACCACACTGATGATCTCCAATAATTTCATCTACATATGGAGTTAATCTTCTCAAAAGAATATTGGACAAAATTTTGTACGACGTCAACAAAAGTGATATTCCTCGAAAGATACTACAGTTCGTCTTGTCCCCCTTCTTAAAGATAGGTACGATAATGGACTCCTTCCATTGTTCTGGTACGATTTCCTTTTCCCAAATAGCAAGTACGAGCTTATAAATTTCGTTAGATAATGCGCTTCCACCCTCTTGTATTAATTCTGCTGGAATTTGGTCGATACCTGGAGACTAAATAACCAACTAAAAAAATATGCAGTGGTTAAAAATAAACTGTAGATAATAGCTGTGTGTATTTTAAATAGTCGTCTGTAAGGCCTTTAATATCAGGTTCTATAGAAATACTCACATTCCTATGAGGCCGGGAGTGTCTTGGAAGAAGTCCTTCCTCATGTGCTGCTTGTAGTAGCGTAGGGAGGGCATGGAGGGCCGATGAGGTTGCACTTCCTCCCTGCGGAACACTTTCTCTATATAGTCGCCGTCGAACACGAACACGAGATCGGGATGTCCCACCAGTCCACCCACCTTGACAACTTTGCCGTAGTCGTTGTACAGAGACCACATCACTCGGTCCAGGTGCTCGATGGAGAAGTGACCTGCAGTCAGAAGTATTGACCACGTCAGGGTTTCCATGTAAAAATGTTATGTTTTATTTAACGACGCTCGCAACTGCAGAGGTTATATCAGCTTCGCCGGATGTGCCGGAATTTTGTCCCGCAGGAGTTCTTTTACATGCCAGTAAATCTACTGACATGAGCCTGTCGCGTTTAAGCACACTTAAATGCCATCGACCTGGCCCGGGATCGAACCCGCAACCTTGGGCAGTTTCCATGTAATGATGATGATGATAATAATAATAATAATAATAATAATAATAATAATAATAATAATAATAATGATAGTCATACTTAAATTAAATTAAATTATTAAACTCGATCACAATTATAACTTCAATTTGACTGCGCCCGTAAGAAATCATTTAACCTTTTCTTGAAAGTGGTTATTGTCTGGCAGCCCCTAATCTTCTGAGGCAGAGAATTCCATTCACGGTGGACTGAGACAGTAAAAGAGGATGAATAGTGGGATGTTCTATGGGCAGGAATTGCTAGGATTTGGCTCTCTTGTGACCTGGTGCTTAGATTGTGATTGGAGGATAAGTAGTTAAACCGGGAACGAAGATAATTTGGAGTAGAAGTGTGGAGAACTCGAAACAGAAGAGGGAGCGAATGAAGTGTTCTACGGTTACTAAGTTGCAGCCAGGATAAAGATTTGAACGAGGGTGTAATGTGGTCAAATTTGTGAGCATTGATGATGAATCTGACACTCATATTGTGCACACGCTGCAGCTTGTTCGAAAGGTCAGTTGTCAAGTCTGTAAGTATTACGTCGCAATAGTCAAACAGTGGTAGTACGAGGGTTTGCACTAAAGTCTGTTTTAATTCTGGCGGAAGGAAGTTTCTGAATGGGTTAAGAGAATGCATGGTATAGCACACTCTCTTGGATATTTCCTTTATTTGGCATTCCCAATTTAAATTCTCGTCCAAGAAAATGCCGTGGTTTCTGACGACGGAATGGTACGGAATAGTGGAATTATTTACTGTAATAATTGGGATATGTCTGTCGTTGTTCAGCAGTCTCTTATGTCCAATTATTATAGCTTGTGACTTACTAGCATTTAACGAAAGTCCTAACTTCTTCGCCCAAGAAGAAACTTGATTCAAGTCATGACTAGCAAGAGAAAAAGAAGAAGAAGGAAATAGAACGGTATAAAGTTAAAAAGTGACAGAGGAAACAAAAGAGAAGAAAACAAGAAGAAAGGAAGAGAAAATGGTAAATTATAAACAGTTTTATTATTCTAAATACACAAAAATTCTAGCACTCCTCTGAAATAGAGTGTAGGATCCAATACATAATGAAATTACAATAAATAACAGCTTAAAAATTAATATTCACTAATATCAAAGTGCTTAAATGTAAAACAGTTTAAGTTAAATAGATTAAGGTATTTATTTATTAATGTTGTATACATTTTAGGGCCAATATTAGTACTCTGGCGTGGGTTCGACTACCGCTTTGGCTAATTACCTGGTTGCTTTTTTTTTCCAAAGTTTTCCTCAAACCGTAAGACGTATATCAGCTAGTCCAGCCGTGGCGAGAACGTGACTCGCGAGACATTGTGGCTCGCAGTGATAGCTGTGCATTTCGCTTGCTTCTAACCTCCGCCAACCCCCACCCTCTCACTCACTGGAGTCAAACTCCGTTCCATTTGTATTTGTCTCTGACCTGCGAGTGGCATATGTCTCTCACGAAACCATGTACGAAAGTTCCAAGTAGGATGGGAGGACGCATTCTTTTGCTGTCAATATGATGAGAATATTAAATGTATGAATTGTTCTCAAGTATTACGAGGAAAACGGTTGTATAACATAAAACGGCATTATACTACATGTTACTGATGAAACAGTAAAAGGTTGTGTTATTGTTATCATCATCATCATCATCATTATCATCTCTGTACGTCGACGCTTTTTCAGAATAATGCGGTTAGCTCTTCAATTTGAACTCACTGATTTACTATGTGATGTCAAATGAAAGCTAGATGTAAGGACGTGACAAATGTTGAACTTTCAAATCTTTGCCAAAAAGTAAATATCTGAAGCTTCGTCCTTTCGCTTGCTCTGTTGAAGCCATGTTCGCTACAACTTACGTTTGTGAAAAATTATTTTCAACAATTGAAATAGTAAAAACCAAATTTAGATCACGACTGACAGACAAATACCTTCGTGATCAACTACGACTGCCAGTAAGTGACATAATTCCTGATTTTGAAACTTTGTCGCAGAGACATTCTGAAGACAGTTAATTTTAGGTTGTGATAATGTTCATTTATTGTTCATTTCTTTCTTCGTTACACGTACTAAACATTAGTTTGTAACCTCATACTGTATAAAATTATATTTAAATGCTTGACGTAAGGAAAATGAAAATCCGTTAATAAGTCAGACAGTTGCTTCACTTCCCCTTCGGGTGTCCGCCTCCCTCCATAGGTGCTATGCACGTTGCAGGTTACACAGTGGCTCGGCGCACGATTACATTTTCGCTACCGCTGAGCTAGTCTATGGTGAATTCTCGACCTCATCTCAATCTCGCCATCACCAATTACATGGACGCTACATAACCCAGTAGCTGATATAACGTCATTAAATAACGAAGCAAATAAAATATTTATTACTACTATGATTGATTGCAGTGCCCGTTAAACACTTGGTTGGGCGGTTTCTTTCAGGAAATGCTGCGATGCACAAAACCTTTTAAAAAGTAAAAGCAAATGAAGATGAATTCTTCAACGTAATAAATATAGGTTGCGCATTCCATTTTATCAATGTTGTAGTAGAAGTATAATCCGGGCCGTGAATAAACACTGAAGTTTTTTAACCAACGAATGCATTGGGGGTGGTATGAACGCAACTCATATAGGAGACAATGTAAATTCTGTTGCAGTTTTTCTGGAGCTGTACACAAGAAAAACGTTTCACGTTTAAAAAATACAAAATAATATATAATTTGAACTGGTAATGGAAATTATGGGAAAGCGGCTGAACGGGTTGTAATGAATGACCCATCATTTTGAAGCTTGGAACCAAAGGATTTTCAGAAAAATAGTGGCTTTCAGTGAAGCGTTAGTTTTCCTACATAATTTTTCTATTTTCCAAAATCCATCTTTCGTCAGTTTTGAGAACTAATTATCGCATTTCAGAATAAAACAAAACACACACTACAATAAACAATAGGCTATTACACGAAGGCCATGACCTGCAGGATTGCCGACATATTTAGAGCTCAAATTCAATTGGTTATTAAAAACTTCAAGATTTATTGAAATGATTTACAGGTCTGATTCAGCGTTGTGTAATTTTCTGAGTACAGCTACATTGGATATTAAAGTCTACAAAACTTGAGATGATTTGATAACATTATTACCATTAGAAATGAAATATTATTGTAGTTAATGCCATGATGTGACTATTTTTCATTAATTATACATATTAATGCTATATTGATGATATGAAAGTGAAACTTTTGGGGTTATATAAGTAAATGTAGAGGATATCTTAAACTAGATCTTTATTTCTATAATTTACTGAGTGGCGGCTATTATATATAAAACTACAAAACTTAGGTAAGATAATAATATTTTTATTAAAAATCAAATATTTTTATAGGTATTAATCAAGTGGAGTTGGGTCTTTTTCATATACTTAATGGCGGTGTGGTGTAGATATTTATATGCGTCATTCTCTTCAGTATTGGCTCGAGAGAGTGCAAAAATTACAGTTCCTAAGAAAAGACCAAAAGATATTACTTACTGATAAAATAAGAGGTCTAAAAAATGTTGTAGTCTCCCGATCATTTCAGCAAGATCTCTTAGCAGGATAAAATGATTTTACCTCTACATTTCCAGCTCTACATACAGCAGCTATACCAAGATGCTATGTCTATTGTTCGAAAGCATAGCAAACCTGACATTTTTTAACTTTCACCTAGAATCCACAATGACCTGAAATAGCTATTGCTTTACTCCCACATGAAAAACCCACTGATCGTCCTGACATTGTTACTTGCGTTTTCGCGTTGAAACTCAAAAACTGAAGGTGGATAAGTTCAAGATATAGTATTTGGCATAAAAAATAATCAGAGGGAGTATGTTTCATTATTATGGAAGCAAACAACTTTCAAAATATCTTTAATTCTTCATTCAAAATAAATCTGAATAATTTTTATTTGAACGTCTAAAGAACTTACTTTGCAGCATTTTCTGCACAAGCCACTAGTGATTCATAAAATCGGGTAGAAGATGAAGGAAAGTATGAAAAATATAATGATCAGGAAGGGAATCGAGAAGGAAGTTACGAAAGGTAGCTATTAGACACGCACTTGTAGTAATCAACCATGAAATAATGATAGTATTCAGGTCATTAAGCTAGTGTATATAATCTTTTACTACTCGTGTTACACGAATACTTTTTTCTTCAGAACTAGAACGACCCGCGGATAAATATTTTGTATTTGTTCAATTATGTAATTACACAAATATTACATTGTACTCCACCGGCAAGAAAGTTGGTAGAAGTAATCTCACACGCGCGTCATACTTGAATGTAATGTCATGATCAGAGCACAGCCAGATGTGTTGGGCAAGGCTTGTTGTGGTTGCCATGACGAAACGACGTCCAAGTTCTCCTCGCAGGAGGCCTTGATTAATGTACATCTCTTCGCATTACTGCTATTCCTTTCACTGCACACAAAACCAGTCGAAAAGCTTCTTCTAATCTAATGCCGAAGCCTAAATTCGTTCACACTTCATTACACAATAAAGCCTTTTGACATCTTCATTTGTCACGCAGTATAATGGCAGACAGTCTGTATTGTTTCAGCCACTTTGCCAAGACTAAGTTGTAATCGCTAACGACCGTATTTTTTGGTGAAATGAAATAGGTGATTTAGATGTTAAACCTGCCACTTTTTCGGTGGGTATTTTATGAAATAAATAGTCACTTCGATGAGTATTCCGTGAAATAAATTATCAATTAAATGTATTATGTTATCTCATACCTAAATCAAATGATTCTTCTTCTTCTTCTTCTTCTTCTTCTTCTTCTTCTTCTTCTTCTTCTCCCTTCAAGGTTTAGGTGATATCACCTGTTCCGGTCTCTATCGTCCAGCCACCTCTTGCGAGGTCTACCCAGATCCCTTTTCCCGATCGGGCGATAATTCATCAATCAAATGATTCTACCAGTAATTGAAACGCAGGGACGAACTAATTCAATATATTACACGTTTCTCGATTTCAGTAAAGCGTTCGATGTACTTCCACATCATTCTTTGCTTAATAAGATAGGAAGTATCGATCTTTCTCTAAGTTACGTAAACTGGTTTCAGAATTATTTGTGTTTACGACTGTTTAATAAACTCTTCTCTGTTTAATAAGCATGTATGTTATTTTCTTTTGTTTAGTCAACTGTTCGAAGACAGGTTCAATCTTCTAAGTGACACCAATAAAGCATAACTCATGAGATAACTATGCCAGGAGATAATAGGGTGGGGTAGCCAGTTCCTTACCCCCTCCATTACGTACATCGCTGACTAGTAACACATTACACTAGTCAGACTTCAGATGCATACAAACAGTTGTTCTTCCTCTGATACATATCGTCAAGTGAGATGTATATATCAGCCAGAACGTCAATAATAGGTACAGCATAGAGGTTGTTTATGTAATAGAAATATTTTAATTAAATTTCCAAAATCACGATTAACTAAAAAAAAAAAACATTGGGCGATGCAAATATTTTGCAAACACATTTGAAATCAGCGCGAAGATTTCTTCACTGTTCTTTTTCTTTTAATAGACAGAAGGTTGAGTCTTGAGTCCTACGCCAAGCGAAAACGCTCGTTTGTTTAATCGCCGTAATTCGGAAACCAGCAGAGATTTTGAGTAGCGAGAGCTTTTAAAAGTAATTTTCATTCTCTCTCAACATTTCTCTCGCTTTGACTCTCCATTTGAAGTGCAAAATAAAAACCTTCGTCCCTTACCAACTTTTGAAGGTGTTAAATGTCTATATTCTACAGGTCACTTCGAAGTTAGTATTTCTATCTTAATTTTCAGAAAATATTTTTATTTCGAATTTATTCTCTGCTTTCTTTAGATATTGATCTATTGACAAAAACAATTGCAACGCGATCGATTGACTATCATAGTAGCTGCGACATGATTAATGTTTAACGGAGCGGAAAATGTAGTTTCCCTCTGCTACCTGCAAACAGCAACGAAAAAATCAAAATACCGGACGATTACACCCACTAATATAAAGTCTTGGTACCACCCAGCCAAAATTGACGTTTGCCTTACGTGTATACAGTATATGCATTGTATATAATATATGCCATTATCGGAAAATATGATGAACACAAAAAGATAAAATTGTTAAATATCACTAGAATATAAAACAATTTAGTGACTACGTGGAAACATGCAATGCAACACTTGTCATAATAGTAAGTTAGTTTGACAACTCGTCATAAGATAATTTTCTAACTTGGATTTGAAAGATTTCAATGTTCGGCAGCCCTTGACTTCAGGCGGCAGAGAGTTCCAGTGACGAGAGGTAGCAACAGTGAAAGATGAGGAATACAGAGACGATGTGTGGAGTGGAATTTCTAGCGTGTTGTCGCGTAGTGATCGAGTATTAATATTATGATAGCGAAAGAGAGTATGAAAACGGGAGAATAAATAAGAGGGGGTTGAAGTGTGCATAATTGGATATAAGAGAGAAAACATACATTGCAATGGAGGTCATCCTGCCTAAGGTTTTTCCGTGGTTTTCCTAAGGCGCTAAGACAAATGTTGGGATGAGCCCTAAAAGAAATGGGCCACGGACCTGCACTCATATCCCCATGAATCCTCCTAATTACTCTAAATTAATTAATAATTACATCTCTCCCCTCTCTTCGTAATTGAGTCACCATAAAGCCAAATGGCTGGTCTCTAAATTGAGACGATTCAACAAGGCTCATGACAACAATCACCTTGTACCTAATAGCCAAATTGGCTAGTCTCTTATATGAGACAACTCATCCTGCCTAAGGTATTCCGTGGTTTTCCTAAGGCGTAAGACAAATGTCGGGATGAGTCCTAAAAGAAATGGGCCACGGACCTATATGCCCTTTCCCATATATAACCCCCCCTTTTTTTTTGTAAACGACGTATGCCCTAGTTCAGAACCTATAAATTGTCTATTAAATGTGCGAGGTCACTCAATTAGTCGCAATTTGAAAGGACAGGGAACCTCTCAAATTGCAGATTTAGATTTCACGGCGCTTCTCCTGATGGCCTTCACTTGCCTTGTCATCGAACAACAGATGACAGAGTCTTCACGACTCCACTTGCACTGCGAAATGGCTAAGCCCCTTTCAATGTGCAAGATAACACCTGCCATCCTAACGGCAAACACCAGCCATCTCCTCCTCGCCCCGTCCCGTGATGATTTTGATCACATCTCCGTCCCCCTCGCGTATGTGGTACCTAAGAGGTTACGTCCATTTTCGGTTTTCCCCTTCAAAATTTTCTAGAGCTCCTTCAGTGGAGCAGCATAACCCGGAGTGAGACTAGTGGCCAACAGGCTTGGAGCTCACATATTTAGTTTCGTACAGTCCCCAACCCCTAAGAAGGACGCGTTTTGCGTACCTTTAAATTTTTCCTCCCAATTCTCCTCTTTCGATTTTTTTTCGATATTTTTTCGATTTTGGAATGAAGGAAATATCTCCGAGGGTAAGATCCCTCTTGTTGTAACACCGGACGCACAATGACTCACCGATGTACGGCAGGAAGCGCCACGCATTGCCTACGAGTGGCAGTTCTCTGGGCCCCGGCACCTCGCTGTAAGGCTTGACTCCCCCGATCTCCGCGATGTCATGGTCCAGCAGGTCAGCTGCGGGCTGCAGACTCGTGGTGTGGGGGCGCTGTCCGAGCAGAGAGGCCCTCGTCCTTCGAACCTCCCGCAACAGTCTGCTACGTAGCGTCATTGTCCTGTGGGAACATAGTTGAGGGGTTAATAGGATTAAAACTGTGTTGAAGTAACTATACAGGTGCACAACAATGAGGTGAAAATTGTGTTGAAGTGACTAAACAGATGCATACCAGTAAGAAGAAGACAGGTGCACACTACTAAGAAGAAAACTGTGTTGAAGTGACTAAACAGATGTATACCACTAAGAAGAAGACTGTGTTGAAGTGACTAAACAGATGCATACCACTAAGAAGAAGACTGTGTTGAAGTGACTAAACAGATGCATACCACTAAGAAGAAGACTGTGTTGAAGTGACTAAACAGATGCATACCACTAAGAAGAAGACTGTGTTGAAGTGACTAAACAGATGCATACCACTAAGAAGAAGACTGTGTAGAAGTGACTAAACAGATGCACACCACTAAGAAGAAGACTGTGTTGAAGTGACTAAACAGATGCACACCACTAAGAAGAAGACTGTGTTGAAGTGACTAAACAGATGTACACCACTAAGAAGACTGTGTTGAAGTGGCTAAACAGATTCATAACACTAAGAAGAAAACTGTGTTGAAGTGACTAAACAGATGCACACCACTAAGAAGAAGAATGTGTTGAAGTGACTAAACAGATGCACACCACTAAGAAGAAGACTGCGTTGAAGTGACTAAACAGATGCATACCACTAAGAAGAAGACTGTGTTGAAGTGACTAAACAGATGCACACCACTAAGAAGAAGACTGTGTTGAAGTGACTAAACAGATGCACACCACTAAGAAGAAGACTGTGTTGAAGTGACTAAACAGATGCACACCACTAAGAAGAAGACTGTGTTGAAGTGACTAAACAGATGCACACCACTAAGAAGAAGACTGTGTTGAAGTGACTAAACAGATGCATATCACTAAGAAGAAGACTGTGTTGAAGTGACTAAACAGATGCATATCACTAAGAAGAAGACTGTGTTGAAGTGACTAAACAGATGCACATCACTAAGAAGAAGACTGTTGAAGTGACTAAACAGATGCATACCACTAAGAAGAAGACTGTGTTGAAGTGACTAAACAGATGCATACCACTAAGAAGAAGACTGTGTTGAAGTGACTAAACAGATGCATACCACTAAGAAGAAGACTGTGTTGAAGTGACTAAACAGATGCATACCACTAAGAAGAAGACTGTGTTGAAGTGACTAAACAGATGCATACCACTAAGAAGAAGACTGTGTTGAAGTGACTAAACAGATGCATACCACTAAGAAGAAGACTGTGGTGAAGTGACTAAACAGATGCATACCACTAAGAAGAAGACTGTGTTGAAGTGACTAAACAGATGCATACCACTAAGAAGAAGACTGTGTTGAAGTGACTAAACAGATGCATACCACTAAGAAGAAGACTGTGGTGAAGTGACTAAACAGATGCATACCACTAAGAAGAAGACTGTGTTGAAGTGACTAAACAGATGCATATCACTAAGAAGAAGACTGTGTTGAAGTGACTAAACAGATGCATACCACTAAGAAGAAGACTGTGTTGAAGTGACTAAACAGATGCATACCACTAAGAAGAAGACTGTGTTGAAGTGACTAAACAGATGCATATCACTAAGAAGAAGACTGTGTTGAAGTGACTAAACAGATGCATACCACTAAGAAGAAGACTGTGTTGAAGTGACTAAACAGATGCATACCACTAAGAAGAAGACTGTGTTGAAGTGACTAAACAGATGCATACCACTAAGAAGAAGACTGTGGTGAAGTGACTAAACAGATGCATACCACTAAGAAGAAGACTGTGTTGAAGTGACTAAACAGATGCATACCACTAAGAAGAAGACTGTGTTGAAGTGACTAAACAGATGCATACCACTAAGAAGAAGACTGTGGTGAAGTGACTAAACAGATGCATACCACTAAGAAGAAGACTGTGTTGAAGTGACTAAACAGATGCATATCACTAAGAAGAAGACTGTGTTGAAGTGACTAAACAGATGCATACCACTAAGAAGAAGACTGTGTTGAAGTGACTAAACAGATGCATACCACTAAGAAGAAGACTGTGTTGAAGTGACTAAACAGATGCATACCACTAAGAAGAAGACTGTGGTGAAGTGACTAAACAGATGCATACCACTAAGAAGAAGACTGTGTTGAAGTGACTAAACAGATGCATACCACTAAGAAGAAGACTGTTGAAGTGACTAAACAGATGCATACCACTAAGAAGAAGACTGTGTTGAAGTGACTAAAGAGATGCATACCACTAAGAAGAAGACTGTGTTGAAGTGACTAAACAGATGCATACCACTAAGAAGAAGACTGTGTTGAAGTGACTAAACAGATGCATATCACTAAGAAGAAGACTGTGTTGAAGTGACTAAACAGATGCATACCACTAAGAAGAAGACTGTGTTGAAGTGACTAAACAGATGCATACCATTAAGAAGAAGACTGTGTTGAAGTGACTAAACAGATGCATACCACTAAGAAGAAAACTGTGTTGAAGTGACTAAACAGATGCACACCACTAAGAAGAAGACTGTGTTGAAGTGACTAAACAGATGCACACCAGTACGATGAAAACTGTGATAAAGTAGCTAAAATTCAACACAGTTTCCTGGTACACAGACCGCTTTGTACTACATTTTGTGCTTGTGTGTTGTTCCCGAAATTATGTATGCTTCAAGCTAGAGTTCTGGATTCAAGTCAACTGAAACAAGGCTGAGTCCAATATGCTTACGCTATTCATTCGTCACATTATGAATGATGTAACTGTTTTCAACTTCCCAACACTTACATCCATTTGCATAGGCACAGATTTCGTCCTTTCAGATATCCTTCAAACGTCATTGCTTTACAGAATGGATTGCAACAATCCTGAAAAGAAAGATTAATGGCTCTCCTGGAGAAGCAAGACTAACAGCAAAGATGCTTCAACAGTTCACAGGGTCTTCGACTACGGATATTCTATCAACAAAAAGTCAATATTTCAGTCCTCACTAGCATCACAACTAAAGAGCCCAAACGCAATTTATTATGCAAGTCGTAAGAGAAGTGAAGTCACTTCACTATTCACACCGGTATGAACGAAATAAAATATCATTCACTGTAGTCACTGCAAGAAAGAGATAATTGTTGTATACCTGCATAGAATAATATTTTGATTAATTATTCATTGATGACATTAAAATAACAATTAAGCTTATCATACTTCTTCGTTATCAATACCGAAGTGAAGGTATCAATAAATCAGTTACTGTAGTCACGAATGAAAAGTGGTGATATTGAAATGAAAGTATCTGTAAATCATTTTCTGTAGTCACAAGAGAAAAAGCTGCGATTTTTTTTCTTTACCTATACTTATGTAAATGGAATTATTCATGAATCACTCTTATTGTCACGAGATAAATTTTGTTATTTTTGCGCATTGCTGATACAGACATGAAAGTTTCCATAAATTACTCTTTGGAGTTACAAGAAAAATTTTGTGATGCTTTTATTACCTATATTTAAATGTAAATATTCATAAATAATTCGCTAGTGTCATGAAATAAATTTGGTTACCGGTATATTTGCTTACTGGCGATATAGAAATAAAAATAATCGTGAATCACTTATTGGAGTGGCAAGAAGAAACCAGTGATATTTTTATTAGCCTAGCTATATTTAAATGAAAATATTCATTATATTACTCAAGTCAGGGAAAAAATTTGATTGTATTTGTCTAAATTCGATATAGAAATTAAAGTATTCATAAATCAATTTTTGGAGTCACGAAAGAAATTTGATTATATATTTTGTTTATTTCTGATATGTAAATTAAGGTATTCATAAATCACTTATTGGAGTCACGAAACAAATTTGATTATATATTTTGTTTATTTCTGATATATAAATTAAGGTATTCAGAAATCACTTATTGGAGTCACGAAACAAATTTGATTATATATTTTGTTTATTTCTGATATATAAATTAAGGTATTCAGAAATCACTTATTGGAGTCACGAAACAAATTTGATTATATATTTTGTTTATTTCTGATATGTAAATTAAGGTATTCAGAAATCACTTATTGGAGTCACGAAACAAATTTGATTATATATTTTGTTTATTTCTGATATATAAATCAAAGTATTCATAAATCACTTATCGGAGTTACGAAACAAATTTGATTATATATTTTGTTTATTTCTGATATGTAAATTAAGGTATTCAGAAATCACTTATTGGACTCAGGAAACAAATTTGATTATATATTTTGTTTATTTCTGATATATAAATTAAAGTATTCATAAATCACTTATTGGAGTTACGAAACAAATTTAAGTATATATTTTGTTTATTTCTGATATATAAATTAAAGTATTCATAAATCACTTATTGGAGTCACGAAACAAATTTGATTATATATTTTGTTTATTTCTGATATATAAATTAAAGTATTCATAAATCACTTATTGGAGTTACGAAACAAATTTGATTATATATTTTGTTTATTTCTGATATATAAATTAAAGTATTCATAAATCATTAATGAATTTAAATACTATTAATATATTAATATGTCACATCAACGGACGTGTATACGTCACCAAACATCGTAAGATGAAGATTATATTCATAAATCACTTATTGGAGTCACGAAATAAATTTTATTATATTTGTCTAATTCCGATATAGAAATTAAAGTATTCATAAATCATTTATTGGAGTTAAGAAAGAAATTACATTATATTTTTGTCTATTTTCGATAGATATTGAAATGAAACTATTCAGAAGTTAAACAATATAGCTATCGGCAGGAATAGGGACACGTTCGTCATCAGAAGAGCTAGGAAGTTTGTTCCAAAACTGTTAATTTGTGTGAGCTTACACTATATATCTACTGAATGAAAACTAGTAGCACAGCTCTCAATGTCAGCGAACCAGAACGACAAACATGTACAGCCGGGTCTTACCAAACATGTCCACAGCCTTAGAACAATAAAATAATAAACGAATATTATAAAGAAATAATAATTTTTAATTATAAACTTCGTAACTTCAAATTTAAAATAATTTACCCATAGATATAAAAATAACATACAAAGTATACATTATGATTATACAATAACATTATTGTCTCATTATAACAAATAACAATGCATATTTTCATTTTATCGAAAAAAAAAACAATATTTGTACTCTAAAATATTCGTTCTACGTCAAAAGACTTTACTGGAGAAAATCTGAAATATGGTACAGTATTTCTTGCTATCGTCAGGTGAACAACAACTTTGTGAATCTAATAGTGTATTGTATTGTATTGTAATTATTAATATTCCATGGTATTCATACATGCTTACAGCTAGAATATGGAACAAGTCAAAAAACTTAATATTACTATAAAATCTTAATTTATAGTCACAGTCTAGATGAAATATATACAGACGAGATTTACAAAATAGTCTACTAACACAACACAAAGTTTTAGTATCAATTTCATGAAGTGTTATTGACTGTCATGAATTCACCTACAGAATAGAAGGCGTGAGAAATTAGGTACTTCTTTAATTTGGCCCTAAATAATCTTATGTTTTGAGTTTCATTTTTATATCGATAGGGAGGCTGTTAAAAATTTTTACTGCCATATAACGCACTCCTTTTTGATAGCACGATAGACTTGCTGACGAAGTATGAAAGTCATTTTTTGACGTGTATTTATGCTATGAACTGTTGAATTAGTTACACAGTTTTCACGATTACATACGAGGAAGATTATTAATGAAAAGATATACTGACAAGCCATGGGCATTATTTGTAGTTTTTTTGAAAATAGTCCTACACGATTCCCTAGATTTGGCACCTACTATTATTCTAATTACTCTTTTTGTAATAGAAATATACTGTTATTATCTGTGGAATTTCCCCAGAATATAATTCCAAAACTCATTACCGAGTGGAAGTATGCAAAGTATATTGTTTTTAAGGTATTGATATTTACTATGTTTTGCATAGATCTAATAGCAAAACAAGCTGAATTTAGTTTGGGGGTAATTTCTTTAATATGATTTTTCCAATTTAACACATTATCGATTTTTAAGCCAAGAAATTTGGTTGTTGTTGTTTCTAATAGGGATCTATTATTAATTATTGCGCTAGAAATTTGCGACGTTGAATTTGGACAGGATTTAAGTTGAATTATGTTAGTTTTGTTACAATTTAATCCCAATTTATTGACTGAGAACCAGTCACATATTTTGAAGAGAATTTCCTCTGTTGAAGATTGGAATGTGTTGAAGTTATTGGCTGTAATTACTATACTTGTGTCATCTGCAAATACACTGGTCAAAAAAAGTTAAGCATAATTAGGCATATAACGGTTTTTATTAATTAAAATAAAATAGATAAATTATAATTGGGTTTCTTGGTTCCACAGAATAAACTTAAAAGTAGAAATACACTATTTGTTAACAATGGACTGAATATAAAATGAAAAAGTTGCATTGTTTGGAAACAACGGAAAAGATAAGGGAAGTTGAAATTCGTACATCATCAAAGAAAAGGAAATGGTGCTCAGTACCTTGTTTAATAACGTGTTGGTTCTCCACGAACCCTGGGGCACTCTTGTATGCGACGGGGCATACTCAGTACCAACGCATCTAAGCTCTCCTGAGGCAAATTGTCCCATTCTTCCAAGGCAGCATTCCTGAGTTCTTGAATCGTTAATGGGTGATGTGGACGATTGGAAATGGCTCTCCTGAGAAAGCTCCATGCATGCTCTATGCAGTTCATATCCGGTGAGCATGCTGGCCAATCCATTCTTCGGATCCCATGTTCTACCAGATAGAGCTGCACACTATGAGCACGATGAGGCCGAGCATTATCGTCCTGTAGAGTGAACCCTTCTCCTACAGTCTCTGCAAAACCACTTACTATGGGTTGGAGGATGTTGTTCTCATACACGGCAGCAGTCATGTTTCCCTCTATTGAAACCAGTGGTGTGCGGCGGCCAAACATGATAACTGCCCAAAACAAGATTGCACCACCAAACTGTTGGTGACGTTCCACGGTCATTGAGGGAAGATTTCGTTCCCCCGTTCGTCTCCCTACGCGAATAGAGTTGTTGTCAGGGTGTAGGCCCATTCTCACTTCGTCTGAGAATAAAGTTCTGGTCCATTGGTCTCGTGTCCAATTCCCATGTGCTCTAGCCCATCTTGCACGAGCACCCCTGTGATGTGGACGGAGTGCTGGAGTCTTGAGTGGTCTTCGAGCATACAACCCTATGTCATGAAGTCTATTGCGCACAGTTTGGCTACTTACAACAACACCAGTGGCTTCGCACAGGTCATGGCGCAGAGTTGTAGCTGAGGCTATAGGGTTCCTACGTGCAGATAACCTTACACACCGGTCCTGACCTGGTGTTGTTTTGCGTGGACGGCCCTCGCGAGGTCGATCTGCTATTGATTGGGTTTCCTGGAACTTTCTCCACAGTCTGGAGACAATACTCTGATTCACATGAAGGATGTTAGCAACATCAACTTGTCTCATGTTTTGTTCCATCAAAGTGATGATTTTGATGCGGTCTGCCATTGTAAGGGTGTTCCGAGCCATTGTACTGCACTATGAAGCAAATCGACACTGATTGAACTTTGTTCGAATTGTTTACTAGCCGTGATTTGGACGTTACCTAGTGATGCAGAATAAAACAAATGAAAGAGTTTGAATTGGTAAACATAATACGTGCCACATAAAACCAAAAGAAGCATAAATATCAGGTATTATTGGGTAAACTGGAAATATGCTTAACTTTTTTTGACCAGTGTAATATGGGATGACCTACATCTCGTGTATCTCGTATGTGGCACATAATATTAAACCCACAATTGTTTTCTAGAAAATTGTTCATTTCTATAGTAATGACAGCTAGGCAGTTCGTATTGTAATTCCGATGTTGAACTTGGACTGTAACGCAACCGAATGCATAGCAACACGAGACGTCAACATTTAACGAAGAATAATCCGGGAAAAATAAACGTGTTACACACTGCTGTTTAATAACAGATGAGTTTACTTTCTTGGAATCATGCATAATATTAACATTACGTAAATAGTACAATAACAACAGAATAGCTCGCTTTGTTCAGGACTTAAAATATTAATACAAATTAACAATATTCTTCAAACTATTCACGACTGTACACAGCTCCACAGAATGATACTATGCGTTGTTTATGTGAACTGCGTATCTCTGTAGCGAGTGGGAGCAGGGCGAGGCGCTGGTGACATCTATACTCCTCACTGTACTCAACTGAAATCTACTGTTTTGGTACGAACTTTCTACCTATGCTTATCAGTAGAGGCCGGTTTTGTATGCGAAATGAATCTTCTTTTTCTATACATTTAAAAGTATGCGGAAATGATATGGTTTGTTAATCGCACCTTTACAGACAATTTGGCCGGTGTTTAATAATGCATATAAATGTATATTCCGGGGGGAAATGCATATTTTAAATTTTTAATGCAAAAATGCATATTTTACTCGTAAATGTGGTATTAAATAATAATTTTCTTCTTTATCTAATTACGAGTAATATGCGGAACATTTCAGTCCAATGAAAACAGCTTTAGATTCCTTAATTACGTAAGATGCAGCTGGCATGGCGATAGCTCAGGAATGCTTTTCTGAACATGGCATCGAGAAAAAGATCCAGTATATTCATAAGCGCTTGTCTAGATTACTTGAAATTTTGACACATGTGAAGGCTCGAAATAATTCTTTGGAGTATTCACTTTCTCTGATAGATCATATTTCAAATTTATTGTCTTCAGAAACTCAGGGTATTGCTAAAATTGCATCCTATAAGCTTACAAGCAAACATTCTGATGGGGTCAGATAAAAAAGTTAAATTTTTTTCTTCCACCATGTTAATAATGTCAGAAGAAGTGCTTATACAAATTTTGGCCACTCGACCGCAATTACGAGGTCGTCCAGAAAGTGATTTTCCCTGTGGCCGTTTACAGAAAAAAAACACATTTCCATGGAAAGATTTATTGAAACACACAGCAATTGTTGCGCTATTTGTCAACATACCCTCCACTAGAATTGAGACATTTGTCACACCATGGGATCAATTTTTGTATGCTTGTGTCGTAGAAGTCAGCCGCCTGGGATCAGAACCAGCGTTTGACAGCCGTCTGCACCTCTCTGTCGATCCCATGATATGACAAATATCTCAGTTCTGATGGGGAATATGTTGAAAAATAGCTCAACAATTGCTATGTCTGTTCCAAAAAATTTTTCCAATGAAATTGTGTTTTCTTTCTGTTAACGGCCCCTGGCGAACTTATTTTTTACGGCCCTCGTAATTGCGGTCGAGTGGCCAAAATTTGTATGAGTACTTGTTTTGATATTATTAACATGGTGAAAGAAAAAAAATTGCTTGTTAGTCAGGTATTAAATAAAAATCCTAGTTACAAAACGATCTGTCAAATTAGCAAAACACTCACTGGTAAAGGTGAAAAAACTGTAACAGAAGCGAAATTCACTGAAAAAGAGTTGTTGTGTTTTTCACATGCATCTGTGATATCACGCGATGTGGAAATAATATTTTCATTGTACAAAACCTTCTTCGTTGATAGATATAGGAGCTTCATACAAAAAAACCTCAGCACAACTTTCCTTAGCTACTGTAACAGCAACGAATAAAGTAAAATTACCCACAAACCAAATAGTTTATTTGGTTCTTGTTTATTTATTTCTGCATATTATGGTGCATATTTTCTACATTCTTTCGTGCATATTTTACTATTTGATTTGCATAAAAATCCGAACTCTAATTATCACTATTGAAATGAAATTGATGTAGCCATAAATCATAGGCATGTTTATCACGTATATTGAAATAAATGTACCCGTAAATCACTGTTACAGTCAGCGAAAGAAACTTGGTGAACCTTTCTTATTGCGTATATTGAAATAAATGTAGCCATAAATCAGTGCTTTAGTGAACGAAGTAAACTTGGCGATACTTGGTTATTACCGATACTGAAATGAGAGTATCCGTAAGTTCCCATCAAGTCACCAAAAGAAATATGGCGATACTTTCCTGTCACCGATATTGAAATAAAGTACCACAGTCACTCATTGTAAATGCCAAAGGATCTTTGGGGACTTCTCTTTCAAAAAAAATTTGTTGGAGAATTTGATCAAGGTAACAAATGTATTGGTATTTTCCTGGACATAAGAAAAGCATTTGATACAGTGAAACATGATGTCTTAATTGAGAAATTAGACTTATTAGGAATCAAAGGTAATGCTTTAAACTTAATAAAATCGTATCTTAACGACAGAATTCAAATAACGAAAATTGACAATTATTCAAGTGAACCTTTAATTATTAATATAGGTGTTCCCCAAGGCACAGTTCTAGGCCCTATTTTATTTTTAATATATATTAATGACTTATTAAAAATTGACTTACAACAATACAATGGTGTTCATTATTCTTATGCAGATGACACAGTTTTACTTTTTGGTGGAAAAACCTGGTCTGAGGCATATAATAATTCAAATAATGGACTTAAATTAATAAAAAAATGGTTTGACATAAATTATCTTTCTATCAACGAAAATAAAACCATAATTATTCCATTATCATTATATGAAAAATGTAACAAACCTCCTACATCTATATTAAGTATTAAATTACATAATTCTGATTGTTGTCTTATACAGTGTAAATGTCCGATTATTAAAGAATCCTCTGAAATTAAGTATTTAGGCATAATTTTCGATAATCATTTAAAATGGAACCAACACATTAATTACCTTTGTAATAAATTACGTAAAATAGTATATTCTTGTTTTTTTATTGAGGAATTACTTGTCCATAAGTTTATTAAACGTACAATATATTTAACTTTATTTCAATCGGTAATTATGTATGGAATTATAGGATGGGTTAGCTCATTTAAATCCAATTTTTATCCACTTTACTTATTACAGAAGAAAATAATTGAAATATGTCTTGATAAACCTATTGATTTTCCATCTCAAAATTTGTTTCTAGACTTTAATGTACTTAACGTAAGAGAAATTTATTATATTGTATTAATAAAATTCATACATAAAAATCGAAATAATTTTGAATTGTATTCTCATAGTTATGAAACAAAAGGTATGAATTCTTTAAGATTGTTTGAACCAAAATGCAACACTGTTACAGTATTTAATCATAGTAGTAATTTAGGCCCAGGAATATATAACAAATTTATATTTAAATATCCAAATCTTGTCAATTCTAATAGTTCTACTATTAAATTAAAAAAGTTATGTATGGATTTTATAAAAATTTAAAAATTGTAAATTTAAATTTATATACTATAATTGCACAGTAGACATAAGACAAATTGTATTGTATATGAAGAAGTACACGGCATATCCAGTGAGGGCAGTAATCGAAGAATTGACATAATTGCATTTAAACCTCCCTCTCTTGAAGGTTACATCATAGACCTTACTATGAGATTCGAATCGCACAAACACCAGCCAGAAGAAGTACACGAGGAAAAAAGGAATATATATATATGAACCTTCCATCAGTTTTTATAAGGACAAATACCATCTGGAATCCATCCTCATTACGGGACTAATGATAGGAGCCCGTGGGACCATACCCCGGTTCCTAGTCGACTTCTGTAAATCTTTTGGCCTGCATAAAAGTAGTTTAAGAGATCTAACAATTGCAGCACTCAAAGGCTCAATAGCTATTTTCAGGCATCATACATATGGACCATGACTAATTCGCATCTCCTTGACGTTACTTCGTTTAACATCATGTGTTTCAATATAATTCAAATTGTTATTTTTCACTCTAACAACAATTTATCACTAAGCCTCAAGGCATTTACTCTATTGTATCATGGTACTCTTTGTCGATAGAACCTGTAGTGGTTACAGGAAGAAATTAAATTAATTAAATTAATTAAAAAATAAAATTAATTAATTAATTAATTTCAATTCAGGAATCCGCCCCTGAGCACGAGTTCTACTCTTTCTGTATATATTATATTTTATGTTACAATTATTAGCAAAATAATAAATAAATAAATAAATTCATTCATAGTTTTCTGTCCAAGGGCAGGTCTTTCACTACAACCCCAGCATTCTCAAATCTTTCCTATTTTCCGCCTTCCTCTTAGCCTCCTCTTACAAAAGAACTTACTCTTTGTTATACAGAATAAATATTTAATATAACTCTTGTAGTCAACAAAAATAAACTTGACGATACTAAATCTCTATGAATTCTCAACGAAAAGAATTAATTTTTTTTTCCATAACTAATTAAATCTAGAGCATAAATGGGCTACTTTCTTTCCATGAAACACTATATCCACAGAACCGCAACAGAAATTCTTCAAGAGGAGAAAAATTACATGAAAATTAATGCAAGTATAAATTCCTATTATGATTTTTGCTTGTAACGATGGCAGCAGAAATTCCTGTTTTCTCTAAAAACAGGTTTTTGAAGAATTTTGAAAATAAATCACACAATTATATTAATTATGGTGACTATTTCGTTTATATGACGTCATTCCATTTTCGACCAATGAAATGTAATGAAATTTTGAATTCCAACCAATCACAGTCACACTTTGCGATAATTTTGCAGCTAGATTTATCGCTATCAATTTACCGCATGGTCGTTCTTTTGTTTAGTCGTTGTCGCCAACTGTTTCCCCGTAAATTGATGGTCATGAATACATTCAGCTGCAACTACACGGTTAAACTTTTCTTTCAACTTTAAAGCAATGAATGCAAGATTGATATTTAATATTAATTAATATATTTACGCAGTGAAGACGACGTTCAAAACGGCGCACCATGTAGACACAGAATCTTCATGCCTCTTAATTGAACGTACCTTTTAAACTTGATTCTTTCAATGTTCTTCCCAGATTGCACGCATACGCGATTGGAATATTGAACTGTATAGATACAGCTTTAGTTCCGTTACACACTACAGCGAGAATGCGTTTGTCGAGCTATAAAAAATGCTTTCGTGTAGCACTGATTGTAACGGTCGAAATAAGGCACAGCTGACATTGGTCCTGCTCTCACAGGTAACTTAACCTATAATTGTAGCCTCTAAAATTTGTATTTTGTGAATGAAATTAAACAATTAATAGAAAGTCAGATATTCAAATTTATGTAACATCATCGCATATCAAACCCAAAGACCTTGCATAGTAATAATAATAAGATCTTTGGTCAAACTACCTTCCGTATGGCGTAATAAAATTCGTGTTTTAATTAATTTTAACCTGTTTTTAGAGAAAACAGGAATTTCTGCTGCCATCGTTACAAGCAAAAATCACATAGAAATTTATACTTACATTATTTTTCATGTAATTTTGCTCCTCTTGGAGAATTTCTGTTGCGATCCTGTGAATATAGTGTTTCATGGAAAGAAAGTAGCCCATTTTTTTCTGGATTCAATTATACAGAGATGGCTTCTCTATGTAGCAACATGTCTCGCTGTGAATACATAAGTATTGGTATATAGCTGTCCCCACTGTTACTGTTAAATTAAATTATGATTTCAGAAGATAATGAAAATGTATTTATGTTATAATAATAAGAGAAAAGTCCAGTACATGTAATTAACATTGTTAAACCTGTATTTCGCTTTTCGCAATTGGCATTACTGCATAATAACATCGAATTTCTTTATTGCAATAATCGATATTCATCTACGAGTATTTCAACTTCACAATGTCTGAATAGGTTAAGTATTCGTTAATATACAATTATTAACATTTTGTGATCGAATTTTAGGGATATATTATTTAAATTTTTATTTTATTCACGAAATAGTCCTAATAAATGTCACTCGAGGTCTGAGATTTCCCAGATAAATCCACTCAATTCGCTCGTGGATTTATCGGCAGATCTCAGACCTCTCGTGACATTACTACAGATAGTAATATATACAGGGTGATTCACGGGGATTTACCGTCACTTACGGAGCTTATTTCCGAAGACATTCTGAGCAAAAAAAAATCATATAAACATTTGTCCTAATCTCAATATTTTCAAAGTTACACTAATTTGAAGGTGTTAGTAAAACACCCTTTTCTTTAGTTTTAAGAGTAAAGAAAATATTACAAATAGAGAAAGAACTATTCAGAAGTATCACTTCTTTAATTAGCTAGTGTTCTGAAGCTAAAAATTGTTGTTTATTGCTTTGTACAGATTTTGTTTTCCAATTTTTAACTAAAAATTCCATCATTCTTACGCACTTATCACAAAAAATTGTTACAAATGAAGAGTCCACTGCAAGAATGATGGATGTCACTTTCTTGTCGAAAATGAACCAAGACTGTCAATGCATAGCTTAAGACATATAGAATGTACATAGAGAGTTATATGGCATTAAAACTGATAGTCATTGTCCAGTAATGATCGGAATATCACAGTTAAGCTTTGAGCGCTAAGCATTTCAAACTTTCAACTGCTTCTCCTGCAATATGTATTCCAAATGACATCCATTATTTTTGCAGTGGACTCTTCATTTATGATGATATTAATATATAGACAGGGTGATTCAGAGGATTTACCGTCACTTACGAAGTTTATTTTCGAAGACATTCTGAACAAAAAATGTCATATAAACATTTGTCCTAATCTCAATATTTTCAAAGTTACACTAATTTGAAGTTGTTAGTAAAATACAATTTGTCTTTAGTTTTAAGAATAAAAAAATATTACAAATAGAGAATTAACTATTCAAAGTGTCATTTCTTTAATTGGCTAGTGTTCTAATGCTAAAAATGTCTTGTTAATTGCTTTGTACAGATCTTGTTTTCCAATTTTTAACTAAAAATTACGTCATTCTTACGCACTTATCACAAAAAATTGTTACAAATCATACGACTTCTGGAATTTGATTCTTTACAATTTAATTATGCATCCTAATGTACAGTCTTAAAGAATTTACAAGAGTGGCGTGATTTGTAACAGTTGAGCCGTTCAGAGCAAAAGTGATGTAAGTCAAAATTGGGTAATAAGGATTAAAGTAAAAATTCTGTAAAATACAGCGCAAAGTAGCAGTTAATATGTCCTTCGTGCTATCCACTGACTACTAATAGTTTAAATAAATTGAATATTAATTGTCACTTTGCGCTGTATTTTACAGAATGTTTACTTTAATCCTCATTATCCATTTTTGACTTACACCACTTCTGCTCTGAACGGCTCAATTGTTGTGATAAATGCGTAAGGAAATGTAATTTTGTAGTTAAAAATCGAAAAAAAAATCTGTACGAAGTAACTATGAAATTCACAACACATTTTTAGCTTCAATACTAGCTAATTAAAGAAATTAAACACCTGAATAGTTCATGCTTTATCTGTAATTTATATATATATATATATATATATATATATATATATATATATATATATATATATATATATATTGTTGCTAGTGTCACTGCCCCCTGTGGCTAACCCATTCACACGTTACCTTTGTTTTCAATTACGTCAGACCGTCAAGTCTTTCACTTCGGCACCGATATGTCATTCACTTGCACACGCCTGGGCCCGAACACCGAACCTGGCCACTGAACGCATTCTGTCCTGACCACAGACTATCGCCGGTGATATTTATATCCTCGTGTACGCAGCTATGACATAACTGCCGGGGCAATTGGAATCAGAAAAGCCTGCCCACTCCTCGGAGATGAGTGTGGAATGGATAGGCCTCCCGCCGGACTTTCTATTCGTTTGGTAATAACCACGGAGAGGGAAGGAGGAAGGAGGAAATTCCCTCCCCGTACAGCGAACCCGGTTCACCCTGATCCAATATCTAGCTTCCATGTGATAGGAATTGGCTTTCCTTTCACGTCAGCCTGCATTCAACTGTTGGCAGTTTTTGCGTTGCTAAGCGACGTGATCCTTCCCACGCGAGTCTCGCTTGTTTCTGCAAGCCGCGTGTTTACTATAACTTGTACAGATGTTTTTGTCCTATTCACACCCGATTTTCAGTGTGGTTTTCATCTTGCGAACATAACACTGTCGATACCTATAGAACAGCTATCGGTCAGTAAAATATGTCCTAATGTGATATAACTTATTCAGTATTGGCTTGCCTACAGGAGAACTGGACCCGGAACCTGTACACTTAGCTACACTTTAGCCCAATTGTACCCTATACAGAGTGACCCGTAAATAATATCATTAACTCTTTGCAAAACATTAAGCCAAAAAAAAGTAATTTTTTATGCTTGTAATATCATGAATAATAACAAAGCTTCGATCAATTTTTTTTTCCAAAATTTTAACTACGCACACAATTAAAAAAAGATGGTCACTGTAAGCGACCGCTATAACAATAATAATAATAATAATAATAATAATAATAATAATAATAATAATAATAATAATAATAATGTTTTATTTTAGCTGGCAGAGTTAAGGCCATAAGGCCTTCTCTTCCACTCAACCAGCCTTAATCAATACAATACATATTTAAATTACAAATATTTACACTACACTTAAAAGGTTCTCCAGCAATATTCTTCAATTTTAACGACTAGTAGACTACATATGTATTTATTTAAATTTAGATAAACCTATAAGGTAAAGTAGTAACTTAATTTATGAGCTAATTTAATTCAATCAATTATAATTAATTTAATATTTGAGATAGCTAGTAAAATGATGAAAATTAATTTAATATAAGCTTACTAGGACTATGTTAAAGGGAGAAAAAAATATATATATATAAATCTAAAATATATTTTTATAATGAAAATATTAATGTAATTGCCATTAGAGGTTTTGTAAATCTATTTAGAGCAATTAATGATAATAATAAGAATGGACAGATGTTAGTTTCATTTTAAGTAACAAATATTAATCAGTAATTAATCTGTTAAGTAGGAATTTATGTAATTTGGACCTAAATGAAGTTATTGTCCAACAACCCCTTACATCACTCGGATGCGAGTTCCAATTTCTAGCAACTGAAACTGTATAAGATGAAGAGGGATTTTAATATAATTGTAGAGAAAGGAAGAAAACTGTGGCTTTTCTGAACAACAACTATGCCGCAAAGGGTTAATTTCAGGGTGTTATTCTTTGAGAAATTTAAAAATAAAAAAGTGTAATACAATTTTTCTCGTTTTTGCTTTCTTTTCGAGATAAAGTGGTTTTATATGAAACGCTTCATGGCGTGTTTTGGGAGATCCGTTGATTTAATTCCCTAAATGTCCAGTCAATTTAAGAGAAAAGTGTATTATGACAAGAAATTACACTGAACAACAAATTTTTACTTTTTGTCTTGCTCCAAAATAAAAAATAAGGGAATATTACTAATATGTGTACCATAAATCTGAATTAAAAATCCAAATTGCCCCATCACGTACCATTTTCCGAGGAAAATGATTTGAAGTTTTTATGACAAAACACTTGTCTTTCATTTTTCACTGCTACTGATAAAATTATAACATACTAGGGATTCAGAATTCCTGATAATACTTGAAAAATGTGTACTGGATACAAAAATGATGTAACATAGTTTGTGCGAGATCGTGCGTATTTGCTTGTTTTCCGCACAGAACCAATACGCGGTAAGTGTGAAATACCACATTCAGTATTCCCAACGTAACACACATAACAATTTCCCTCTTCTTACCGCTTAAGCGCGACATTCATTTTACTGCTTTAGGCTTTTAACATATTATTTTTAGAGACGTTTAACATAGTAATAATTATAAATTGGAAACTTACCACTGCAATTTCACCTAAATTGCAATGTTAATTATTGTTTTTAAATATTTGCAAAAATTAAGTAAAGTCTACTACTCCACGAAACTTATTGCATTCCTGATACAAGTAACATTAAGGAAGCCGTGAAAAAATCAACGAGATTCCAGATGCCGATGTTATTACTGCAATATGTTATATAAATAATATTGTTAAAATATTAAAATGAAAAATAAATCATTACATAACCTTACCGTTTGTTTTAAGTTCGCATTTATAGACTGGGGGAAAAAAAAAAGACAGACGTAAATCACGGCCTGCTGGAGTATAGTAAACACAGAAAACATTTTACAGCAACAATGTTGAAGAAAGATATTTTGGTGTTCCGAAGTTGGCGTCATTAAACAGAAACCAACATGGAGATTTCATTGCAACTAATTAGAAATTCGTCTTTTAGGTACGTAATAAACGATCTTCGCACAAAATAATGTACGATACACGAGCGGTATGTTTGTTTTCATGTTCTCGGAAATTGAAAAAGCTCAACTACGTTTCGCTTTTTCAATCTTTTCCTCGACCATGAAAACATCAACATACCGCTCTAGTAACGTATATTACTATTTTATTTGAAATATCTCAAAGAATAACCGCCTGATATTAATGACATTACTTACGGTTCACTCTATATATACATTGATTGTTTAAGTTCGACAAGTGGCCTGGGTGGCATTCGTAAACCCGATGCTAACTGGTGGACTATTCTGCCTCAGTCCATGATAGAGCCTGATGAGTAACCTGATAAGCCCCACGGACCCAGAGCTCCTAGCCCTTCCTAGACCAGCATCGGAAACCCGTTAATCATATAATATGATTATAAATGTGCAATTACAACAGTAAATGAAAAAATGTGGAATTATGTAACAAAATTGCTATAGTAAATGAATTGGGAGTAACCAATAGAAATGTAGAAATTTCTACTATAAAATAAATGTGGTGAACCAGATTGGGTTTATGAAAGTAAAGTTATTCCAGCGGTCTAAAAGAAAAAGGTGAGCTAGCATAGAATTACGAAATAGTAATATACGTTACAAGAGCGGTCTGTTGACGTTTTCATGTTCGAGGAAAAAATTGAAAAAGCGAAATGTAGTTGAGCTTTTTTAATTTCCGAGAACATGAAAACAAACATACCGCTCGTGTATCGTACATTATTTTGTGCGAAGATCGTTTATTACATACCTGAAAGACGAATTTCTAATTAGTTGCAATGAAATCTCCATGTTGGTTTCTGTTTAATGACGGCAACTTCGGAAAACCAAAATATCTTTCAACATTGTTGGTATAAAATGTTTTCTGTGTTTACTATACTCTAGCAGGCCGTGATAATACGTCTGTCTTTTTTTCCTCCCCTGTCTATAAATGCGAACTTAAAACAAACGGCAAGGTTATGTAATGATTTATTTTTCATTTTAATATTTTAACAATATTATTTATATAACATATTGCAGTAATAACATCGGCATCTGGAATCTTGTTGATTTTTTCACGGCTTCCTTAATGTTACTTGTATCAGGAATGCAATAAGTTTCGTGGAGTAGTAGACTTTACTTAATTTTTGCAAATATTTAAAAACAATAATTAACATTGCAATTTAGGTGAAATTGCAGTGGTAAGTTTCCAATTTATAATTATTACTATGTTAAACGTCTCTAAAAATAATATGTTAAAAGCCTAAAGCAGTAAAATGAATGTCGCGCTTAAGCGGTAAGAAGAGGGAAATTGTTATGTGTGTTACGTTGGGAATACTGAATGTGGTATTTCACACTTACCGCGTATTGGTTCTGTGCGGAAAACAAGCAAATACGTACGATCTCGCACAAGGAACATTACTGTAGTAAAATATGGAAAGATGAAAAGATGCTAACTTGCATTTAGAATAGAAAACAGCGTATTCTAAGCTAACCTATCTATCTGTCATCAACTGTCCCATCTCTTAGCAACCTTAACACAATTCATGTGACGCAAATTTTACTTTATTATAAATGCAGAAGCCCTTGGAAAGCCGTCAAAGCGTAGTAAACATTTCTATGTGCTACTTGGAGTAAAGTTCGAACTTCCCTGAAGAGTCCAACAAAGAAGCATAGTCCGTGAATCCGCTGAGGAAGGACAGGAACCTATGATTACTTGCAACTGAATTAGTTACTTAAATGTGAAGTAATCCATGATTGTAACTTTTCAAACGTGAAGAACATTTGAAGATAATAGTCGCTGGTTTGATTTATTTTAACACTAGGAAGACTGGATATGGTGACATAGGCCTACCTAGAAAGGCTCAGTCAGGGTCTGATTTTGATCCCTTTTTTATATTGCCTTAATATGCACGGAAAAATGATTTGGTTGTGTAATATGTAATGTAATGCGTTAGCAATATATTTTTAAGCATCATAATGTTAATAGGCATGTCGTTCCAATTTTGGGGTCACATAACTCGTATTGCGTCATTGAACAAGTGCAAGACAACTTGAAATTGAGTTGGCCTATACGGTGAGACGTCTTGCCCATCACCGTCTTTGGCCCTCTTCCTTTTCCTTCTGAACAGCAGTGCCACAAGAAACACTTCTGGACATCATCCCTCTTTGCCCCGAATATTTTCCTAAACACCTTATTCTTAAACACCCTTAACCTCTGTTCCTCTCTCAAAGTTAGAATGCAAGTTTCACAACCATATTGAACAACCGGTAATATAACTGTTTTATAAATTCCAATTTTCGGCTTTTTTGAGAGCAGACTGGATGCCAAAAGCTTCTCAACCGAATGAGAGGTATTTTCCAATTTATTCTACGTTTAATTTCTTCCCAACTCACATTTATATTTGTTACTGTTGCTCAAAGGTATTTGAATTTTCCACCTCTTCAAAGGATAAATTTCAAATTTTTATATTTCCATTTCGTACTACAGGGACATCATTTTATTTTTACTTCAATTTTTATTGTACCTGAGTTTTTGAATGTACTTCACTCCCACCCCTTCTACTAATGAAGTTCAACTGTCCTCCACATAGACCCAAGGCCATATATAGTAAACAGTACTGAGTTAGTGAGTAATGTATTTTCCAGAAATATGTTCGCGTTTTCCAGTGACGAAAGAACTTTCAATATTGAATCATATTTTCGCACAGGTACTGTCGTCCATTTATCTACGTCGCATCCCGGTTTCCCCCAACCACTTATCCTCGCCCCTCTGTAAAAGCTAGTGGCTGGGCTGTCTTAGCTCTTTTCTGAAAACATTATTTTCTGTTAGGAATTGGACGTCTACGTAATATTATACAACTATTTGAAATAGCTTGAATAAAAGGGCCTCATTTTCACGTGATTTCCCCCCTTTCTACGACCCTGCGACAAAACCACTTGAACGGACATTAGATAGCATGTCTGAGTAATTTTATCTTTTCGAATTGGGTAGAAGTGAAGATTGAATTCACAGTACGTAAAGTACTCTTTTATAGAGTAGGTACAGAATTATTTCAACATAATTACTAGTACTAAGGACGAAACTGGTACAGTAATTGGAATTAGGTACAATAGTCTATAGTGCGATAATATGCACAAAAGAACTGAAGCCTGTACCGAAATGAACGGCCACCATTTTCAAAAATGTGTTTAAATATCCATATTATGATTATTTTTCAATTTAACTTCATTCTCTATATTGTACGCTAATGTGCTGTAGACAGTATAATATACACTGCATAATGAATACGTCCGAATGGACAGCTCAGTTCGTGAGTAAAAACATTCATTGTTAATACTGTACTGTATTTTGATTAAACAAAAACCTAATGAAAATTATCAAACTCAAAATTTTGATATTTCCTAGTTTACGTAAATGGATGAACTACTTTTCTTCCCTCCTATACCTAGTATCATCGAACTCCAGTCGTGGAAGGGGATAGCAAACGGTGTTTCCGATTGTCAACCGTTGATTCAAAGGTATAGCCAGGTTAATATTAGAAATGTTAGTAAAAATAAAATGATGTCCCTTATATTCTGATCACGAGACATAGACATATACTTTGTCTTTGCAGGATTTACTTCCAAACCTACCTCTTTACTCGCTATAAGTAAAATTCGCGTGTGAATAGATAAATAAATAAATAGTAAATAAATGAATAAATAAATAAATAAGTAAATAAATAAATAAATAAATGAATGAATAAATAAGTAAATAAATAAATGAATGAATAAATAAATGTATAAATAAATAAATGAATAACTGAATAAATAAATGAATAAATAAATAAATGAATAAATAAATAAGTAAATAAATGAATAAATAAATGAATAAATAAATGTATAAATAAATAAATGAATAACTGAATAAATAAATGAATAAATAAATAAATAAGTAAATAAATGAATAAATAAATAAATAAGTAAATAAATAAATAAATGAATAAATAAATAAGTAAATAAATGAATAAATAAATGTATAAATAAATAAATGAATAACTGAATAAATAAATGAATAAATAAATAAATAAGTAAATAAATAAATGAATAAATAAATAAGTAAATAAATAAATAAGTAAATAAATAAATAAAAAATAAATAAATAAATGAATAAAAAATTAATAAATAAGTAAATAAATGAATAAATAAATGAATAAATAAATAAGTAAATAATTAAATAAATGAATAAATGAATAAAAAATAAATAAGTAAATAAATAAATGAATGAATAAATGAATAAATAAATAAGTAAATAAATGAATGAATAAATGTATAAATAAATAAATAACTGAATTAATAAATGAATAAATAAATAAGTAAATAAGTAAATAAATAAATGAATAAATAAATAAGTAAATAAATAAATAAATGAATAAATAAATAAGTAAATAAATAAATAAATGAATAAATGAATAAAAAATAAATAAATAAGTAAATAAATGAATAAATAAGTAAATGAATAAATTAATAAAAATAAATAAATAAATAAGTAAATAAAATGAAGGTAATGTGTGTATGATTATTTGTGTCTATAGTATTTCATATTTTCTTTCTGAGAACATAAGAAATTCAGAAATTTCATCGCAAACATGTATCTTACTATGGACTTCATTCCTTCAAGTTCTTTACCCTTTCTCAAAATAGTCTAAACTGCATTAAACTGCATAATCAGAGTTGCAAGCCATAAAACCCTTGTTGCCGCTTCCGCAGTGCACCGCTTTGTTTCCGGCAATGCAGTGGGGGGTCACGGCCTTGTGCCAGTTCCTGGCCGGCGTAACAGGTTTCACCATCAGCCTACATAGCCACATGTAGCGTAACGAGCCCGGGGCCTAGACAGCATCGTGTGGGAGTGGCTGTGACATAACTCGCCTGCTAGTACATTCGCCTTCAGAATCGGTCGCTCAGCGTGTTTATGTTGTTTCTGATACACGTGAGCTTCAAGGCAAAACAACAGACGTACGACCGCCACAAGACGTCTTCCTTGTGCTTGAATTATCACAGGCATGTCGATTGATGCCCACGGGAGCAAGCGCGCGCTTTAGAGCTCAGGAGAGCCTGAGCGCTTTACAGCGGAAAGGAAAGAGACAGACGAAAGAGGTGGTATATGCCGCTTGGTCGAGCTATATTCAGGGATGGCCAGCACTGATTCAAGGGATAAAGGGAAGAGAACTTATAAAAACTTTATCCATGTTAATTTTTAGATTTTCCTGAGAAGTATAAGTGCATTATAAGAATGTAAGTTTTAATTTTAATGTTCATTTTTCACAAGTTTGAATTTTTTATTCAAAAGAAATATTTTCTCAACTTTTCGTGTAGAAAAGTGAAATTTTCAGGTATAGGCCAATTTATTTAGTAGCCTTACAGAATGTTTTCGTAAATCCAATATACCGTATATACGTATTACTGAAGATAGTGTACTGAAAATTTTGAAAATATTCCCATGGAAATTGTTTGTAAGGAAATGAATTAACAAAGCAACTACTGTTACATCATAAGCAAAAGATACGTGCCCATGTGTTGTAAAAATGTCAGCTCTATAGCTTTAGCAGATTTCGAGATAATAATTTAATATTCTGATGATAGGAAGTTGCTCACAAATATCACCTTAAAAACATAATGCGATAAGTGTTTTGTTATGTAATATTAGTTACACTTAAAACAGATACAGTACCTAGGTAACTTTGCTTTGTACTGTAATATTGTTTTGATTAGTTTATTGATTACTTTTGTAAGGCTAAAGATACCATCAATATAAATTCCAACTTATCATGCCATACTCAATCTCTTTCTTTGGAATATCACTTTCTTTATGAATGATGTGTTTCATCCACTTAATACAGTATAATATTATACTACTATGGAATTTAAGTGTATATTCCTTCTTAACTCTCTATTATGTTATTAAGATTTAAAACACAGGTGCAACATTAAGAAATCAGTGTTAGTACTTTTGTTTTACAGACAATATAGATAATATCAAACAGAAAGCAGCCATATAAAAATAACGACATAAAATTTCACGTTCCGTTTGTAGTTTGTGCACCACTGTTTTCTTAATCTAACACATTGCTTATTCATATACACAACCCTTCTTCTTT
The DNA here is from genome assembly GCF_040183065.1 of Periplaneta americana. Lineage (NCBI taxonomy): Eukaryota > Metazoa > Arthropoda > Insecta > Blattodea > Blattidae > Periplaneta > Periplaneta americana. The sequence continues at coordinate 152,846,316 of NC_091130.1, forward strand.
CCATACTTAGCGCTTGCTGCCCGCGCACGACGTCAAGGTCAGAAAAATGCGCTTGCTTTGACATCACTGACTTATCACATTCTTCTTCTTCTTATCACGTATCAAGCCTGTGGCCTGTCACGGTCCATCTTTTCAGCGGACGACCAAAGATCTTGTTCCTAAAGGGCTTGGCGCGGTATCCTTGTTTCAGGCATTCTGAGTATATGACATTTCCATTTCTGTCTATCATTTTTAATTCTCTTTAAAGCTGAGTCAATATTTAATTATTTCAAAATATCCCAATTTTCCTTCTTGTCTAATCTACTATAGACAGCGCTTCTTCTTAAAAACTTCATATTCGGTGTTCATCATATTCAAGCTTCACTTCCATACATGAGAACAGGTCTCGCCAATTTTTTTATGGACTTTAGTTCTTGTATTTCTCTTGCGAATACTGTCTCGAAGTTTATATTCTAAGATGGAAGAACAGCTGGAAGATGACCACTTTGACTCCAGGAAGGGAAAAGGTACGAGAGATGCAACTGGACTGCTGCGGACAATCAGAAAAAGATAACTGCATTTATAATAAAGTAAAATTTGAGTCACATGAATTGTGTTAAGGTTGCTAAGAGATGGGACAGTTGATGAGCGACAAATAGGTTAGCTTAGAACAGCCGCGGCGAAAATGTGGCTCGCAGTGCATTTCCCTTGCTTCCTACCTACAACCCCCACCCTCTCACTCACTGGAGTCAAACTCCGTTCTATTTGTATTTGTCTCGGACCTGCGAGTGGCGTATCGTCGCAATATCTCTCTCGAAACCATGTACCTCTATAAAAACGAAAGTTTCAAGTAGGATGGGAGGACGAATTTTTTGCTGACAATATGATGAGAATATTAAATGTATGATTTGTTCACAAATATTACTAGGAAAACGGTTGTATAACATAAAACGGCATTATAAGTTACTACATGTTACTGATGAAACATTGAAAGATTAAGTGTTGTTATTATTATTATTATTATTATTATTATTATTATTATTATTATTATTATTATTATTATTATTATCATCATCATCATCATCGCTGTACGTCGATCCTTTTTCAGCAGATGTACGAATAATGCGGTTAGATCTTCAATTTAAACTCACATATTTACAATGTGATGTTAAATGAAAGCTAGATGTAAGGATTTGACAAATGTTGAACTTTTCAAATCTTTGGCAAAAAAATAAATATTTGAAGCTTCGTTCTTTCGCTTGCTCTGTTGAAGCCATGTTCGCTACAACTTACGTTTGTGAAAAATTATTTTCAACAATTAAAATAATAAAAACCAAATTTAGATCACGACTGACAGACAAATACCTTCGTGATCAACTACGACTGGCAGTAAGTGACATAATTCCTGATTTTGAAACTCTGTCGCAGAGACATTCTGAAGACAGTTAATTTTAGGTTGTGATAATGTGTCCTATGTTTTCTTGTTCATTTCTTTCTTCGTTACACATACTAAACATTAGTTTGTAACCTTGTACTGTATATAAATTTTATTTAAATGCTTGACGTAAGGAAAATTAAAAACCGTTAATGTCAGACAGTTGCTTCAATTCCCCTTCGGGTGTCCGCCTCCCTCCACAGGTGCTATGCCACGTTGCAGGTTACACAGTGGCTCGGCGCACGATAGCATTTTCGCCACCGCTGGCTTAGAATACGCTGTTTTCTATTCTAAGTGCAACTTGCCATCTTTTCATCTTTCCATATTTTACTACAGTAATGTTCTTTTCGTAATTCTGTACTACCTCACCTTTTTCCTTTAGACCGCTGGAATAATTTTACATTCATAAACCCAATCTGGTCTATAACATTTATTTATCGTAGAAATTTCTACACTTCTATTGGTTACTCCCAATTCATTTGCTATAGCAATTTTGTTTCATAATTCTACATTTTTTTAATTTACTGTTGTAATTGCACATTTATAATCATATTATATCGGTTAACGGGTTTCCGATGTTGGTCTAGGAAGGGCTAGGAGCTATGGGTCCATGGGGCTTATGAGGTTAGTCATCAGGCTCTATCAGGGACTAAGGCAGAATGGTCCACCTGTTAGTATCGGATTCACGAATGTCACCCAGGCCACTTGTCGGACTTAAACATTGTATAGGCTATATAGGGTGAACCGTAAGTATTGTCATTAATATCAGGCGGTTATTCTTTGAGATATTTTATATAAAATGTTTAATATAATTTTGTTCGTTCTTGCCGCCTTATTTAGATAAAAATTGTTTTATATAAAACATTTCATAGCGCGTTTTCGGAAAGGTCCCAAAATGCTCAGTCAATTTAAGAGAGCAGAGTATTCTGATAATAAATAATTGCAGAATTTAAAAGTGCAGAAATTTGATCCCAACATGTGTAACTTTTCGTTTTACAAAGGAATTTTACAATGTTATATTTGTTCGGATCAAATTTCTGCACTTTTAAACTAAAATTCTTTCAATCATGTATTATCATAATAGACTACTCTCTTAAATTGACTGAGCATATTGGGAATTAAATCAACGGCTTTCCCTAAACACGTCTTATTTACTACTGGCTTTTAAGGAACTCGAAGGTTCATTGCCGTCTTCACATAAGCCCGCCATCCCTGAGCAAGATTAATGCAGTCTCTACCATCATATCCCACTTCACTCAAATTCATTTTTATATTATCCTCCCATCTACGTCTCGGCCTGCCCAAAAGTCTTTTTCCCTCCGGCCTTCCAACTAACACTCTATATGCATTTCTGGATTAGCCCATACGTGCTACATGCCCTGCCCATCTCAAACGTCTGGATTTAATGTTCCTAATTATGTCAGGTGAAGAATACAATGCGTGCAGTTCTGCGTTGTGTAACTTTCTCCATTCTCCTGTAACTTCATCCCTCTTAGCCACAAATATTTTCCTAAAAATCTTATTCTCGAACACTCTTAACGTCTGTTCCTCTCTCAAAGTGAGAGTCCAAGTACAAGTCAATGTTTGTTATGAGAGATGAAACGTAATATCTCCTCAGTTTGAGAAACAATAAATAGCTGTTGTTTTTTAGACGAGAATGCAGGGAGGGGATTCAGAAATGAAACGCGGGCTTGCTATCCACAAAATGAGACACAATTAATTGAAATCGCTGACAGAACGAGGTAATTAATTAGCCATCGGTTCCCGCTCATTACGGACGTGTGGCACTAATGCAAAAGTAATCTAAGCAATCCAGGGATAATGAGTGCGCATCAACATATTGCTAATTACCAATAATTAAATAATAGATATTAAATTACTCTTCAATCCTGCGGTTCAGGCGCGAACTTTTGGCCGCGCGGAAGCTACGGTCGCTGGTTTGAATCCCGCCTAGAGAATTCACGCTTATTGTCATGTGCTGTCCTGTGTCAAGTCAGTTTTATGTGAAGCTTACTCAATGTTCCGAGTCCCTCTGGTGTCGAAGCGGAAACCTCTAAACATGTAGTTCTACATAAAAGCGTTCGTATATTGAAATAAATGTGGTACCTTCTCAAAATACCGACATCGTTCTTAATTGATTTAAACTTTGAATAGCATTATTGTTCTAAGGTGAGTAGGATGAAATGGCCAGATTTTCGCGTAACACCGACACAACACATTTCAGTAAACGTAATGCGAAGATAGACGATAATGCAGGTCGACGCGATCCCGTCCAATTGTGCAGGCAGGCAGTCAAGATAGAAACACGATCTGCCTGCAATCTTGAAACCAATCTGCGATTACTTCGGAAGTCTCTATACCTTCCCCTTTCAATGCTAATATCCATTGTTACCATTGACCAAAAACAGAATGTACCAGATCTCATTGAAAATTGTACCAATCTGTAAATACTACTTTTGTTTGAATAATGTATCACATTTTCCACTCTCTTACTGCATTATTGTTTACTTAATGTATCATGATACTGACTGTATCATTTTTGTTTACTTAATGTACCAAATTTACCACAATCTTACTGTATTATATATTTTTTTACTTAATATACAAAATCTACCACTCTATTAATGAAAAAATTTTGTTTACTTAATGTTTAAAATTTACCACATTCTTACTGTATTATTTTTATTTACTTTATATACAAAATCTATCACTCTATTGATGAACAATTTTTGTTTACTTAATGTTTCAAATTTACCACAATCTTACTGTATTATTTTTGTTTATTTAATATACAAAATCTACCACTTTATTGATGAACAATTTTTGTTTACTTAATGTTTCAAATTTACCACAATCTTACTGTATTATTTTTGTTTATTTAATATACAAAATCTACCACTTTATTGATGAACAATTTTTGTTTCCTTAATATTTCAAATTTACCACAATCTTACTGTATTATTTTTGTTTATTTAATATACAAAATCTACCACTTTATTGATGAACAATTTTTGTTTACTTAATGTTTCAAATTTACCACAATCTTACTGTATTATTTTTGTTTATTTAATATACAAAATCTACCACTTTATTGATGAACAATTTTTGTTTCCTTAATGTTTAAAATTTACCACATTCTTACTGTATTATTTTTGTTTACTTTATATACAAAATCTATCACTCTATTGATGAACAATTTTTGTTTACTTAATGTTTCAAATTTACCACAATCTTACTGTATTATTTTTGTTTATTTAATATACAAAATCTACCACTTTATTGATGAACAATTTTTGTTTACTTAATGTTTCAAATTTACCACAATCTTACTGTATTATTTTTGTTTATTTAATATACAAAATCTACCACTTTATTGATGAACAATTTTTGTTTACTTAATGTTTCAAATTTACCACAATCTTACTGTATTATTTTTGTTTATTTAATATACAAAATCTACCACTTTATTGATGAACAATTTTTGTTTACTTAATGTTTAAAATTTACCACATTCTTACTGTATTATTTTTGTTTACTTTATATACAAAATCTATCACTCTATTGATGAACAATTTTTGTTTACTTAATGTTTCAAATTTACCACAATCTTACTGTATTATTTTTGTTTATTTAATATACAAAATCTACCACTTTATTGATGAACAATTTTTGTTTACTTAATGTTTCAAATTTACCACAATCTTACTGTATTATTTTTGTTTATTTAATATACAAAATCTACCACTTTATTGATGAACAATTTTTGTTTACTTAATGTTTCAAATTTACCACAATCTTACTGTATTATTTTTGTTTATTTAATATACAAAATCTACCACTTTATTGATGAACAATTTTTGTTTACTTAATGTTTAAAATTTACCACATTCTTACTGTATTATTTTTGTTTACTTTATATACAAAATCTATCACTCTATTTATGAACAATTTTTGTTTACTTAATGTTTCAAATTTACCACAATCTTATTGTATTATTTTTGTTTATTTAATATACAAAATCTACCACTTTATTGATGAACAATTTTTGTTTACTTAATGTTTCAAATTTACCACAATCTTACTGTATTATTTTTGTTTACTTAATATACAAAATCTACGACTCTATTAATAAATAATTTTGTTTACTTAATGTACCAAATTTACCACTCTTTTACTGTATCATTTTTGTTTACTTAATATACCAAATTTCCCACTCTCTTAGTGAATTATTTTTGTTTGCATAATGTACCAAATTTACCAATCTCTTAGTGAATTATTTTTGTTTGCTTAATGTACCAAATTTTCCACTCTCTTACTGTATAATTTTTTTTACTTAATGTATTAAATTTACAACTCTCTTACTGTGTTATTTTTCTTTACTTAATGTACCAAATTTACCATCTCTTAGTGAATTGTTTTTGTTTGCTTAATGTACCAAATTTTCCACTCTCTTACTGTATAATTTTTCTTTACTTAATATGTCAAATTTAGCACTCTCTTATTCCATAATTTTTCCTTCCTTAATATGCCAAATTTAACACTCTCTTACTGTATTATTTTTCTTTACTTAATGTACCAAATTTACTACTCTGTTACTGTATAATTTTTCTTTACTTAATATGCCAAATTTAACACTCTCTTACTGTATAACTTTTCTTTACTTAATGTACCAAATTTACTACTCTCTTACTGTATAATTTTTCTTTACTTAATATGCCAAATTTAACACTCTCTTACTGTATAATTTTTCTTTGCTTAATAATCCAAATTTTTCCACTCTCTTACTGTATAATTTTTCTTTACTTAATGTACCAAATTTACTACTCTCTTACTGTATAATTTTTCTTTACTTAAAATGCCAAATTTACCACTCTCTTACTGTATTATTTTTCTTTACTTAATGTACCAAATTTACTACTCTCTTACTGTATAATTTTTCTTTACGTAATATGCCAAATTTAACACTCTCTTACTGTATAATTTTTCTTTGCTTAATAATCCAAATTTTTCCACTCTCTTACTGTATTATTTTTCTTTACTTAATGTACCAAATTTACTACTCTCTTACTGTATAATTTTTCTTTACTTAAAATGCCAAATTTACCACTCTCTTACTGTATTATTTTTCTTTACTTAATGTACCAAATTTACTACTCTCTTACTGTATAATTTTTCTTTACTTAATATGCCAAATTTAACACTCTCTTACTGTATTATTTTTCTTTACTTAATGTATCAAATTTACTACTCTCTTACTGTATAATTTTTCTTTACTTAATATGCCAAATTTACCACTCTCTTACTGTATTATTTTTCTTTACTTAATGTACTAAATTTACTACTCTCTTACTGTATAATTTTTCTTTACTTAATATGCCAAATTTACCACTCTCTTACTGTATTATTTTTCTTTACTTAATGTACCAAATTTACTACTCTCTTACTGTATAATTTTTCTTTACTTAATATGCCAAATTTAACACTCTCTTACTGTATAATTTTTCTTTGCTTAATAATCCAAATTTTCCATTCTCTTACTGTATAATTTTTCTTTACTTAATATGCCAAATTTAACACTCTCTTACTGTATAATTTTTCTTTACTTAATATGCTAAAGTTAACACTCTCTTAGTGTATAAATTTTGTTTACTTAATATACCAAATTTATTTCTCTCTCACTATATCATTTTTGTTTACTTAATGTATCAAATTTAACAATGTCTTGCACCCGCCCAACAAACAACAAATTCTTAGAAAATACATTAATACATAACTGAAAACAAACATAATTCGTTGTTGCCTCTTTGCTATATTTGCAGCAATACGAGTTTTAAATTTTTTATATTCAACTGTTATAGTCCCATGTGACTTCGATTAATTATATTATCGCGTCGACAATAGGAAACTATTTTCAGGTTAACAGTAAAGTAGAGCATTAACGGGATGAAAAATTATTTTTAAAAGAAATTAAATATACCCAATTATTACATTTAACTTCAAGGTAACTAAATATAATTTATTGTTGATCGTTGACAATAATCATGCTCTTGCTACCAGTAATTTAACATTGGTAGTTCATAAAATATTTGTAAAATTGTCAGTTCTCATATTATAAAATATGAAATTACAAATTGTACCCAGTTACATAAGATTGGACAAAAAAATCAACTGCACGTTCTAAGAAAGAATTTTAAAATGTTACATTTGTTCTCATCAAATTTCTACACATTTCTATAATCTATTATCATAATATATTGCTCTCTTACATTTACTGAGAATGCTGTGAATTGAATCAATGGCTTTTCCAAAATCCGCTATGAAATGTTTTATATGAAAGACTTTTTATCTCAAATAATAACCCCTTGAAATTAATGACATTACTTACGGTTCACCTGTATATGGAAATGTTTGATGTCAATTTTATTATTTTTTCTTAATGCTTCACAAGCTATCTTTGGGTGTAATGTGGAACTTGGTATCTCCTTGCCCACACAATGGAGAAAGTAACTTTAGACAATAGTAATATACGTTACAAGAGCGGTATGTTGAAGTTTTCATGTTCGAGGAAAAGATTGAAAAATCGAAACGTAATTGAGCTTTTTTAATTTCCGAGAATTGAAGAAAACATACCGCTCGTGTATCGTACATTATTTTGTACGAAGATCGTTTATTACATACCTGAAAGAGGAATTTATAATCAGTTGCAGTGAAATCTCCATCTTGGTTTCTGTTCAATGACGGCAAATTCGCAAAACAAAAATATCTATCTTCAACATTGTTGCTTTAAAATGTTTACTATACTCCAGCAGTCCGTGATATACGTCTGTCTTTTTTTCCCCCCAGTCTATGATGAGTCTGGAATCTTGTTGATTTTTTCACGGCTTCCTTAATGTTACTTGCATCACGAATGCAGTAACTTTAGTGGAGTTGTAGAGTTTACTTAATTTTTGCAAATATTTAAAAACAATAATTAACATTGCAATTTATGTGAAATTGAAGTGGTAAGCTTCCAATTTATAATTATTACTATATTGAACGTCTCTAAAAATAATACGTTAAAAGCCTAAAGCAGTGAAATCAATATGTCACTTAAGCGGTAAGAAGAGGGAAATTGTTATGTGTGTTAGGTTGGGAATACTGAATGTGGAATTTTAGACTTTCCGCGGATTGGTTTTGTGCGGAAACCAAGCAAATACGCACGATCCCGCACAAATAACATTATAAACGAATCACAAAAGGTACAAAGAACACATCATGTGGATTGCAGTATAGATTTGCCTGTCCTCGTAAATGGCTCATACAACAAAGGAATTTACTCGGAAGGGATTAGAGACGGAAATGGAAAGGCCAGTCTTCTAAGAAGCGATTTGTGTTTGGAGGTGTGGTACCAACTGTTGCGTAAAATATAAATCAGGCCAAAATCCAAGGACGAATGCCAAATGAACAAGACAGACGACCACCGCGCTTGTACTGCATTACAGAGTCCAGTTCTTTCTTGAACCGGTTCCGTAAGTTGTAAGATGTGAAATGGTAACGGTGTAGATGGTATTTGCTCTCTTACATCATCGCCTACCGTAGCTACAAATCTAATGTCTAGAGCCCAGATGTTTAGGCATTTATTTTGGTTAAAATCTAATCTAATGTCTAGAGCCCAGATGTTTAGGCATTTATTTTGGTTAAAATCTAATCTAATGTCTGGTGCCCGGATGTTTAAGACTATGTATGCATTTATTCACACTGCAATGGGTATATACCCGGTGGCAGTGGTAACTAATTACACTCAATAATGACAATAATGAACTTATTATTTAAAAATACAGTTAATAATTAATACAAGTAATTAATATTAACATCCTAAATTAAATGAAGCACGATCACTTAAAATAACATTTAAAATAAATCTAATTTGTATATTAAATCTAAGTTCGAACTGAAACCCACGAGTATGATATGTTCATATCTGCACAAGTACCTTTCCACATTACACTCATTTCGCTGTCAACTCACTCACTGTACTGGAACTACGACACATTTCACTGATTCTATCCTGATTTCACTAACTTCAAAAACATTTCACTGTTCAAATACTTTGCACTGCCACTATAAACTATAAAGCTTCCCTGACAGGAACACGTTTCACTGACACAACACTCTTCACTGACACAACACTCTTCACGGACACAACACACTTCACTGACACAACATAATTCTTCACTGATACAACACTTCAATAACAACATATCATTTACATCCTTTACATGCTGTATATAATTATCGTCTATTAGTAAAGTCCTTAAGCCTATTTTCAAATACGTTTTTGGTTGTTGGTAAAGCCTTTAGTAAGTCTGCAGGTAAAGCATTCCAGTCCCTGATAGCACGATTGAGAAAAGAAAACTTTCCAGTGTCCGTCCTCTGTCTTCTTTCCCTCAATTTATATGAGTGGTCGTTCCTTGAAGAGTAATTTGGCGGTTGCAACCTATTTTTGTTTTTATTTTTTTGGCATTTAATTTGGTTAAAATCTAATGTCTAGAGCCCGGATGTTTAGGCATTTAATTTGGTTAAAATCTAATCTAATGTCTAGAGCCCGGATGTTTAGGCATTTATTTTGGTTAAAATCTAATCTAATGTCTAGAGCCCGGATGTTTAGGCATTTATTTTGGTTAAAATCTAATCTAATGTCTAGAGCCCGGGTGTTTAGGCATTTGGTGAAAATCTAATCTAATGTCTAGAGCCCAGATGTTTAGGTATTTATTTTGGTTAAAATCTAATGTCTAGAGCCCGGATGTTTATGCATTTATTTTGGTTAAAATCTAATCTAATGTCTAGAGCCCGGATGTTTAGGCATTTATTTTGGTTAAAATCTAATCTAATGTCTAGAGCCCGGATGTTTATGCATTTATTTTGGTTAAAATCTAATCTAATGTCTAGAGCCCGGATGTTTAGGCATTTATTTTGGTTAAAATCTAATCTAATGTCTAGAGCCCGGATGTTTAGGCATTTATTTTGGTTAAAATCTAATCTAATGTCTAGAGCCCGGGTGTTTAGGCATTTGGTTAAAATCTAATCTAATGTCTAGAGCCCAGATGTTTAGGTATTTATTTTGGTTAAAATCTAATCTAATGTCTAGAGCCCAGATGTTTATGCATTTATTTTGGTTAAAATCGAATCTAATGTCTAGAGCCCGAATGTTTATGCATTTATTTTGGTTAAAACCTAATCTAATGTCTAGAGCCCGGATGTTTAGGTATTTATTTTGGTTAAAATCTAATCTAATGCCTAGAGCCCGGATGTTTAGGAATTAATTTTGTTTAAAATCTAATCTAATGTCTAGAGCCCGGATGTTTATGCATTTATTTTGGTTAAAATCTAATCTAATGTCTAGAGCCCGGATGTTTAGGCATTTATTTTGGTTAAAATCTAATCTAATGTCTAGAGCCCGGATGTTTATACATTTATTTTGGTTAAAATCTAATCTAATGTCTAGAGCCCGGATGTTTATGCATTTATTTTGGTTAAAATCTAATGTAATGTCTAGAGCCCGGATGTTTAGGCATTTATTTTGGTTAAAATCTAATGTTTAGAGCCCGGATGTTTATGCGTTTATTTTGGTTAAAATCTTATCTAATGTGCAGAGATCAGATGTTTATGCATTTATTTTGGTTAAAATCTGATCTAATGTGCAGAGATCAGATGTTTAGGCATTTATTTTGGTTAAAATCTAATCTAATTTATTATTATAAAGCTATTATGATAGTAGGAAAAATTTCTTGCTGGTTATATTATGATTAAAAGATGGGAGTTTCCATATATGACAATCAACATGCATAATCTGAAAGGACAAATGAAAATCGTAGATGATTAAAATTGCTACTACAAATCAACAGCGGGCAAAATGGGTTCTTTGGTATGCTAAATTTAAGAGTGTTAAAAGAGTTCAAAGGGAATTTCCACGTGAGTATGGTGTGTGTAATGCACCTAAATACGATTCCATAATATTGTGGTATCCAACATTTGTAGAAACAGGTTCTGTGTTAAAAAACATGCAGGAGGTCGCAGGCGAAACCCAGTACGAGAAGCAGCTATCTCTTGGCTTGGTCCCCAAACTCCCCAGATCTAACCCCTCCTGACTTCTTCGTGTGGGATTTTGTTAAAGACATTGTCTATTCACAGAAACCCAGGAACATTGATGATCTGAGAGTAAAAATTACTCAAGCTTTTCAACAAATCACCCCTCTTATGTTACAACGGACATGGGCTGAATTGCATCACCGTTATGAGTTGTGCAGGGTGCGCAATGGGGGTCATGTTGAGCTCTGAGGAATCTCCCATCTTTCAGTGTTGTATGCACAAAGTTTCAACAAATAAAGTTCAGTAGTAAACGTTTTACGATGTTTTTATTTTATCCACACTCAAACGGATCACTCTGTATATACAATTGGGTGAGGTATACGTGCAAATTTTTTTATATTTGTTTAAGAAAAATGGAAGTGAAATAACACCCTATATACTTTTTCCCTTGGCTGTATAATTTTTCTATAAATGTGTCACTAATGGCAGTACTATACTATGAAACGCCTGTCAGTTTAGACTATACGCACGCCTTTCGATACCGTTATTATACTCCAGCTAGGAAGAAATTCGAACGTATTACAGTACAAAATAAATCATGAATTAATTCCATATGCTAATGTAAAAAGGTGATTATTTTTGAATACATAATAGTACATTATGCAACGAGCCTATAATGATAGTAATTAAGAATCGAGTATGGATATTTATGAAACGAGCGCAAGCGAGTTTCATAATTTTCATACGAGCTTCTTAATTGCCATTATAGGCGAGTTTCATACGACTTTTTATGCTCGACCATATTTCTAACTTGAAATTACCGGTATTCAGATGTATACATTTTATTTGTAACTGACAAGATCGGAAGTGACCTTGTTCTAGGTCGTGAATTGTGAGATGTGCGCAGACGCGAAAGTATTGATTTTTTTCCGAGGAACAATAATGTCATTGACCTTGACGTAGTCCCGTTAAACTTGATAATATTATAATATTATAACCTTGATTATTGAATTCGACATTGAAAAGCGAGATGACAAATTGAATTTATTTGAATATTATTTACAATTAACGCTAATTATTATAGTAACAGAACATAACCTTCTGCGACAGTATTGGATTTCCAGCCTCCGTGACTTTTCGCTAATTCTCTTTCGATTTCATATCCGAGAATAATCGATACTTGCGGTTTTATATCGGTAGAAAGCTGACCTGTCATTGGCTGAACAGTTGTAACCTGAGTCGTCATTGGCTGAAAGACCTGACCTTTAATGAGTAGGTGTACTTTAATGACATGTATTAAAGGTCTGCTATCAGGTGTATAATTACTACATTTCGGTATGGTCGAGCATAAAAAATTATTTGATAGCCCGATACACCACAAAGACCTTCATGTCCAAGTAGACAACCCCCAAAAGCTTGGATCTCCACGTAAATAGTGAGGAGTTCGTAAAGAAAACAAATCGCCTGGAAGTATTAACTAACCTAAAAACATGATATTTTTCATGGCTAAAAAAATAACTCGAAAAATTGATAAATTTGTTACATTACGTGGTTCAGTAGGCCTATACTATCTTCGATTACCTCTAGAAATATTTGCCTCCCACTCTGTATATTGCTCTTTGGACATGAAGTATCTAGAAAACTTCTTAAAACTTAGAGTAAAAAGCTGGATCTAGTCTCCTGGGCTCTAAAGATGTAATTTGGATGAAAAGTTGACATGCGTATAATTGAGATGAACAGAAGGCGAAGTTGAAATTGGACTTGATCCTTTGCTGAGAGATCAGAAAACACGACATACCGTAAGTCGGATGTGAAACAGTGGAGCGTAAAACTAATCTTTATGTCAAGGGCAGCTATAAATAGCCAAACTCACTAGACCAGTAATCTTCAATTCGTGGCCGTCTGAATTCATATTTTATTCCGCTTCGAAAGTGTAACATAGAGCTTAATACAGAATCGTTCTTTCTTGAACATTTTATTCCTTCCTTATTAATGTATTTCACTGGCTTGAAAACAAATATGTAAAATTAATACATTTAGGCCCAGCTATATAGAAGCCACTAACTATAGGTTATTTTTAACTATGCATTATTAAAAACTCGATTTTTTACATATCGTCATTTTACTTTTATTTTAAACCCCGTAAGTCTAATTTTTCCCAAATGTCGAAATGTGTGTATATTTTCAAAAATGCGTCTGCTGATAGCATCTCGTTTGTCTGCAAAAGTTTTTATCTATATTAATAATAAATCTGTAGCCGAAATTTTCCTGGTAATTTTCGATTTTCCAAAAATAATTGGTCCTAACATATATAATTAACCACCCTGAAACCGAAAACCGTTTTTTTGACATTTTTGTTTGTATATTTGTCTGTCTGTATGTTTGTTACCTTTTCACGCGATAATGGATGAACGGATTTCGATGAAAATTGGAATATAAATTAAGTTCGTTGTAACTTAGATTTTAGGCTATATGGCATTTAAAATACATTATTTAAAAGGGGGGAATTATAAGGGGGCCTGAATTATATAAATCGAAATATCTCGCTTATTATTGATTTTTGTGAAAAATGTTACATAACAAACGTTTCTTTAAAAATAATTTGCGATAAGTTTTATTCCTTGAAAAATTTTGATGGGACTGATATTTAATGAGATAAATGAGTTTTAAAATTAAAATAACTGCCATCTAAGGCCGTATAATGAAATAAAAAACAAATGACTTCGTTTATAAGGGGCCTTGGACAGCAACAATCGAAAGCTATGAAAGATAACCTACAGAGAATGTTTCTGTGTTTGTATGAAGTAATATCGGAAGCTAAATTAACCGATTTGTATAATTAATTATTATTTCACCATTGGAAAGTGTAGTTTCTGTAGATGGACATAATGCTATAATGTTATTACAGTAACTTCTGACATAATATAATATAATATAATATAATATAATATAATATAATATAATATAAATAATATAATATAATATAGTATATAATATAATATAATATAATATAGTATATAATATAATATAATATAATATAATATAATATAATATAGTATATAATATAATATAATATAATATAATATAATATAATTTAAGTTAATTGAAGGGTTCAGAACCATAGTGGGCCAAACGCCATTTATTGAATACGTAGAAAACAAGGTTAAAATTAAGTTATTACCATAATTCAATGGAAACCTATAACAAGTAAAATAAAGTATACACATTAAATCTAAATGATGCCAATGTTCATTAAACTATGGTTGCATGTAATAAAAATAAGAAACATGTTAAAGGAATTGTCATTGCACCAATGAGTGGTCTCTGGACCAAAATGATCGCATTTTAATTATTTGGATGCAATTTAAATTAAGTAACATATTAAACGATTTATCCTTCTATCAAACACGAATGGTCCCTGGATCAAACGTCCTATTTTAATTATGTAATTACTTTATATTTATTTCTAACGGGTGCAGCGGAGCGCACGGGTACAGCTAGTATTTTATAAAAATGCATTATAGTTGTTAACTCAGGGTATAAAAACAATAAGAAATTATTTCGCAGTTTCTTACGTTTTCCCCAAATGTAGTTACCAGGTTTTGAAAGTAAGTCAACGATATTTTGCATAAAACTAACTTTTGAATATTATAAACTAGATTTAATACTGATTGATATTTGCAATAAAATATGTGGTAACACATAGAAAAATTAATGAAATTCGTGTGTAAAGCCAGTTGATTTTCAACTGTTTCACCAATGAGAGACAAAACATAATCATCACAGCCTCCTGAATATGTGTCATATGAACATTGGATTCAAAGCACGATTTCGTTTTGTTTTTGATTGTAACAGAACGTAATCTTTGTTCAAGTTCTTCCCCCACTACGAATTTCTGTAACCGAAATATAATTTTGCATTGTTGTGGAGTTCATGAACGGATTTTCTCGTTCGTGGGAAAGACGAGGAGAACGGCGAATTTCAGTATCAGTGTCAGATGAAATATAAAGTTATCAGAAACATACTAATAAATATATTAATTTGTAATTTAACTTAAGTTAGGAAATATATTGAAAGTTTGTATAACATCGCTTTACTAAAATCAAAACTTAAAATATTATCGAAAGTCTTTTTAAGGGGTTATGTAGAGCTTACAGAACCAAAATTTTTGGAAATATTCAACATCTTTTTCCTCCATTACTGTATCTTGTACAATAATGAAAATTGGTATGTGTAAAACACTGTCCTTTTGCTAGGCCTATACGAAAAAAATATGTTTACTATTAAAAAAATTATTTATGTATATTTTTTTTTTTCCAAAATTCAAAATGGTGGTAGTTCACTGTGCAGTGATGAGGCGTTTCCCTCATAACTCATAAACTTGTAAACTTTTTCATATTCTCTCTCTTTTATTTTATTGCTGAAAATCATGTTTACAATATCATGCTCTTTCAACTACATTCCTTCTAATACCGGTAACTAATATATATATTTTTTTATTTTGTATTAGAAGAAAATATTGATATTTGAACATTTTTAAAAAAGAATTTATTTTTTATCAGACAATCTGTCGAAGGTATAGAAGTAATCTTGCATCATATTGCAGATATGACCTGCATAAATACACACAAAACATTTTTCATCACAGAATGTTGGATAGATTTTTTAGTTATGTGGGAAACGCTTCATTGCTGCACAGTGAACTGAATTTTGAAAAAAAAAATATAAATATTTTTTTTAATCTTAAAATATTTTTTCATATAGCAGAAAGACAGTATTTTACACGTACTAATTTTCATTATTGTACAAGATACAGTAATGGAGGAAAAAAAGTGGAAGATTTCCTAAATTTTACTGCTGTAAGCTGTACCTATCCCCTTAAATACAATGAAAATATACTTTACTTACCACTTCATTTATAAGCGGAACTTTTTATTCTTTTCTTTTGGGAATATTTTCTGTAAACTTCAATTAATATGATTAACTTGAGAAGATTCGTCAGTTATATTTAACTTAAAATTAAGACGAATTAATATAGTTAGTATTAGGCCTATACAAATAAAAATTTCCATTGAAGTATAATTGAAGATTAATTTGATGACTTCAATATAAACAAACGTAACATTGTAAAATTCCTGTGCATAACGATAAGTTACATTTGTTCGGATCAAATTTCTGCACATTTAAAGGACAAAACTAAAATTCTTCCAATCATTTATCATAATACACTGCTCTCTTAAACTGACTGAGCGTATTAAATCAATGGCTTTCCCAGAATAGGCTGTGAAATGTTTCATATGAAACAATTTTCATCTTGAAAAGGAAGCAAAATCGAGAAAAATTGTATAAAACTTTTTTGTTTGAAATTTCTCAAATAATAACTCCCTGAAATTAATGACATTACTTACGATTCATTGCAATCAGGGGCGGACGCAGGATTTTTTTCGGGGAGGGATTTGAGGAGATAGTAAAAATGGAGTAATGAGAAATAAGTTTATATATTCACAATTTGTTTCCGAGTCACAAACATTTACAAGTTGGCCTGAGTAGCGTAGTCGGTATAGCCTTCTGTGCTGGAAGTTGCGGGTTCTACCCCAACCCAGCTCGATGGCATTTAAGTGTGTTTAAATGCGACAGGCATCATATCAGTCGATTTACTGGCATGTAAAAGAAGTCCTGAGGGAAAAAATTCCGGCACACCGGCGACGCTGATATAACCTCGGCAATTGCGAGCGTTGTTAAATAAACCATAATTTTTTTATTTCAACATTTACAATGACTGCAATACAAAAACAATGACAGAATGACATTTACAGAAGAAGGCGACGAGGGTTCTTAGACATTTCATCCAGTACTTCATGAGCTTTTACTTCTACATTTTTATGTATATACATCGAGGCCAGTCCATTTAATCTGTCTGCTCCTCAAGTAAGTCTTCAAACACCGCAATGTTGAGAACGACCGTTCTGGTGTTGCTGTAGTTACAGGCAACGTGCAGAAAAGTTTCAGCGCCTTGCGAGTGCAGGGAAAAATATTTTCATTGCACCTGTTCAAAGACGATATAAAATCAGTAGGTATTAGGCAAAGATTTTTCTGATCAAGGAAATTTCTTCTCCACATCTTCAATTCATTGGTGATGCATCAACATCATTGGGCCACTGATTTACTATAGCCTCAACAGCATTTTCTAAATCTTCATCTGATGCTCGCACTATATTTTTAGGCAGCAAAGTTTGTATGGACTTCAGGATTCCCTTTTGATTTAAAAACCTGTCCTTGAGCTGACTAATGAAATAGTCTAAGAATAGAAGGAAAATTAAAAGCTTAAAATACTCTTCATGACTCTCTGTCTTGAAGTGAGAACGCTGTGTTTGTCTTCCTGCAGTTCTTGGAATTTAACATTTTAGCAAAGAGAATTTACGTGGAAAACTCTCTAATTCCTATGTACATTCACGAATTAAAATTAATATTATTTTTGTTTCTTGTTTCGTATTTTTCTCAAAATTTCGGGAGGGGATATATCCCCTTAATCCCCCCCTTGCATCCGCCACTGATTGCAATGAAATTCTGACCGTACTGCAGTGAAAATCCTCATAATATCATTAATTCCTTGAGTTTGATTATAATCACAACAAAATAATTAGGAAATATTTGTTTACACCGGAAAGTCATCCTGTTACTTTCATTATAACAATGGGAATGTTTTATGTAATTCATTTCGTAAGTTCACTGAATATTCATTTCACGTTATTGGCGGGCTCTGTTGCTGAATCTCGTAACGCACCGTGAGCTCGGTTCTCCGCTGTTTTACGTGTGGCTACAAATCGCAATAATTGAGTATCTCGCTTGCAACGCATTATGCACACTTTCACGGGGAATGCAGGCAGGAAGTGGATGTTGTCTTAACTCGAAGCCAATCGCTGACTAAACACGTGTTTCCTGCTCTTCGGATCCATCCGTGAATTACTGATCTTCACAGTGTTGCAAGAACCTGTGTTGTCTGTAATTTCAGTATTTACAAATGGACGGAGTTACGCAATAAGAAACCAAGCGCCAAAAATCTGGTTTTTATTAAACACTAGCAATACCCGTGCGCTCCGCTGCACCTGTTAGAATTAAATATAAAGTAATTACATAATTAAAATAGGACGTTTGATCCAGGGAACAACTTTTACAACAGCGCAAGATAATCTGCTTCGCTCATTACCCAATTTTTTTTTTGCATTGCATTTATTGCATATATATTTTATGTATTTTAACACGATTCAATTGAGCATAGTTAAAATTTGAATTATAAAATAATGGATTGCTAAGCTAACGTACTATTACTGCATACTAAATCAATACACTCTCGTTGTTCGTTAATTCTCTGAGATTAAAATGAGTGTACATAAATATTATTTTAAGAAATACAGAAAACGACTATACAAAATAGCCTATCAAATTTTCTGTGCATAAGAAGCTATTTTAATCTTACCTGTCCTCGATTTACTCAGACGTTACTGTAATAACATTATAGCATTATGTCCATCTCGAGAAACTACACTTCCCAATGGTGAAATAATAATTAATTGTACAAATCGGTTAATTCAGCTTCTGATATTACTTCATACAAACACAGAAACATTCTCTGTAGGCTATGTTTAATAGCTTTCGATTGTTGATGTCCAAGGCCCCTGTTTCGATTGTTGTGTCCAAGGCCCCTTATAGACGAAGTCATTTGTTCTTAATTCATTGCACCGTCTTAGATGGCGTTATTTTAATTTTAAAACTCATTTATCTCATTAAATATCAGTCCTATCAAAATTTTGTAAAGAATAAAACTTATCGTAAATCATTTTTAAAGAAACTTTTGTTATGTAACATTTTTCACAAAAATCAATAATAAGCGAGATATTTCGATTTATTTAATTCAGGCCCCCTTATAAACCCTCTTTTAAATAAAGTATTTTGAATGCCATATAGCCTGGAATCTAAGTTACAACGAACTTAATTTATATTCAAATTTTTATATAAATCGGTTCAGTCATTATCGCGTGAAAAGGTAACAAACATACAGACAGACATACAAACAAAAATTTCAAAAAAGCGATTTTCGGTTTCAGGGTGGCAAATTATATATGTTAGGACCAATTATTTTTGGAAAATCGAAAATTACCAGAAAAATTTCGGCTACAGATTTATTATTAGTATAGATTTTATGCAATAAGTAGGCCTTTTGTAACATTCATTCTATTACAAAAAATATAAAAACTAATACTAAAAAAGGCTAACCGAGTTTTAATAACAGACCAGCAGTTCATTTAATATTATCCTCCCAGTTACGTCTCGGCCTCCCGAAAAGTCTTCTTCCCTCAGGTCTCCCAACTAACACTCTATATGCAGTTCTGTCACTATTGTACATAATATGATTATTAGTTTCGTGTTTTTTTTTTTTACGTAAGTTTGAAAACTACGGGCCGTATTCATAGACATTCTTAGCGCGGGCTTCCGGCGGGTGATCAGCGAACTAACGTTTTTCGTATTCATAAACCAGTGTTATTTGAGTGCCCACTACAGGAACGCAACAGATACCGGCTAGAAACCCACCTTAGCATGTGCGATACAACTTTCTCACCACCAATTACAAAAGTTCTTCTGAAGCAATGTTGCATAAAGGAATTTCACATATTTATTACAGATGTATTTAAGACCTTGTAGAAATAACAGTATTTAGTAACAGTGTCCTATTTATTCTTTTGCAGCCAAATTTGTAACTTCTAAAAGTATGGTTATCATGTTGAAGTGTATGTGTTGTAGAGGATACTTGATTTGTTGTGTACGTGAGTCATAGTTATGGGATGCTTGATTGTGTTTGTGTGACTATTGTGTATTGATTTATGATGTATGTTAGGGAAAGTTGCTTAATTGTGTTATAGAGTACCGCTATAAGAAATGTTTTGTTTATGTGTTGTAACTGTTTTCTGTATGTCTCAATTGATGCCTGATGATTTATTTGCAATCGCAATGTTTAAATTACGGATTGTTTAGATTTTATTTCCATTGTGTAAGCTAATTTATTTTTCTTTACAATTTGTTTTATGCTTAGGCCTATTTTTTGTGTAAAACTATAGCCCTAGCATACATATGTAAAATAGGGCTACCCCCCATTGGAGATACAATAATAATAATAATAATAATAATAATAATAATAATAATAATAATAATAATAATAAACCAGTTTTAGCGATATGATATGAGGTAAGTGATTTACCACAAGCAGACTACTAAGTCTTTAAATTTTGAAATATTAAACCTGAAATACTCTCTTTGTGCAATTATTATCAGAGCTTGACATTGATTACATAATTTTCTTCTCATTTACTATTGTTTCCACAGTTTCTACTGGCACGTATATAAAATTTTCTTGAATTTACGTTATTTCTTTCCTAATCTTAGAATTAATTTATTGCTCTCCTTTTATGTTTAATATTACATACTTGTTTAAATGGTTTAAAATCGCAAATATTACACACCATGTACTTATGTTTACAATAGCAGACGGAATGCTAATTTACCGTTAAGACAGCACAAATTTTTGGCAGGTTTATAACAGAATTAGACTAGGATGAAGATTATTTATATCTCTATAATCAAAATGCATCCCGAATTTTCAACATTATCCGTTATTAAAATCAATAAAACAGTAAACATCTTCTTTATAAATTATGTTTAAATTTATTCTGTCTATTAAGTTTTTGTGTTTTTATTTATATCAGGGCTTTCATTTCAAAATTTCCAGTCTAAATAAATAATTATTGAATATAAATTTAAACAAAAAACACGTCAATTTAGATATTGAGGGGGAAGTTTGAAACCACGCTTAATTGTATTTTAGATTTCACCTCCCAGCCACCACCACTTTGAAATTTCAAATGGCACCTCTATATTTTTATTCTTAAATATGAAAGAGCATTCAATTTTTTATACACTTCATTCATTTGTTTTCGCATGTTTTGTTTTCTGTCGTCACCTGGCAACCTAGTTTGTTGTTATTGTTGATTAGAGCTGAAGAGAATAAAGCTACAAAAACTTATTGAGCATTTCATGTAATAGTTGTGTTTGTGTATTAAATTATTTTAAAATGGTGTATACCCTTCAAGATAGAACATAAATCATCCTTATTGATTAAATTTATGAAATTACACAAAATAAGCTGTGTTTTCATCCTACAATCAACTGATAACAACAAAAATACAGGTTGCCAGGCGACGAGAAAACAAAATATGCCAAAACAAATGAATGAGGTGTATAAACAATTGAATGCTCTTTCATATTTCAGTATAAAAATATAGGAGTCCAATTTGAAATTTCAACCTGCTGGAGGGTGGGAGTGAAATCTAAAATGCAATTAAGTCTGGTTTCAGACTTCCCCCTCAATATCTAAATTGACGTGTTTTTTGTTTAAATTCAATTCAATTTAAATATTTAGTTATTTAGACTGGGAAGTTTTGAAATGAAAGCCCTGTATATTAACTTTTATATTTCTTGCACCCAAATGTTACTACACCCGAACGAACACTAGCTTTGCTCATACGGGTGTACTTGATTCTTTATGTGATTTAGTATAAAGACCAACTTACGACTTATTTTAAGAATATTTTTAACATTTTTCTGTCTTATGAAAATTACAAACGTAGCATTCGATTACATGTTTATATGTGTCTATTTAGTACATAATCTACATTGTTCATTATGTGGTTGGTTAGCTTTGTATAGCAATTTGGTCATAAAAGAAGTGAAGGAATTCCTAAAAATGTTATGTAAGTATAATTTGCGAAATAAAACGCCAAAACGTAAATCCATAATTAGAAGTTGTATGTTACGCAATAAACTTAAACACTAAAACAAAATAATATCGAAGTATATTACGCATAATTTAACGTAACGTAAGTCTTACATTATTGTCATAATGCAGCATTGCGTGCGTCCTATATTCATGGAAAAATCAACGTCCGGTTATGAAATACGGTAAAATCCATTTATTTGCATTGTACTCGTATTATTACGCCCACGGAATTGCATTGTACAAGAATGATTAGCAAAACGGACTTATTTTGTCTTTAACGTCATGTTACATCACCAAAACGGCCAGGTAAATTTCTTGAAATCATAACCACTCTCTGTTTTCATAGATGGATTTATTACAACTTGTTTCGACAACAGAACAATCTCTCTTATAGCGGAAAAAATCTAGTATTGCGACAATTCTAATTTAAGAATCTATGGAAACATAACATGTTCCATTTCAAATTACGATAACAATAAATTTGATGGTGTTCGGGTAAAAGCGGTTATGTCATTTTTTTCTGCAAATGAAGTTTTGTTCTTCAGATAAATACACAAGTTAAATTCTGCAAGTTGGTGTGAAAAAAAGAAACAAAATACTACTAGCATTTGATGTGTTTTGTGTATAAAATTATTTGTAATAATGGTCCGCAGTTTTTTTCATTTATGTCAAAACCCATTTTTATCTCACTTTACACAAACACCATCGAATTGTATGTACATGTACAGAAAGCCACGGTGGAGTTTTAAATGATTATACAATTGCAATGAAACACAATAGAGATATGAAAAATCCACTAAGATTAATAACTCCCCAAGATTTATCCTATCATAGGTGCCATGGTTACCTATTAATACACCGTTATCGATTGTCATTGTTTTAGTAAATGAGGAAAAACGAAACGACTATCACCACGTTTCTTCATGTACTAAAGATATACTTACTTCCTTACTCACTTACTGCTTTTAAGGAACCCAGAGGTTCATTTCCGCCCTCACATAAGCCCGCCATTGGTCCCTATCCTGAGCAAGATTAATCCAGTCTCTATCATCATATCCCACCTCCCTCAAATCCATTTTAATATTATCCTCCCATCTACGTCTCGGCCTCCCCAAGGGTCTTTTTTCCTCCGGCCTCCCAACTAACACTCTATATCCATTTCTGGATTCGCCCATACGTGCTACATGCCCTGCCCATCTCAAACGTCAAGATACAGGAAAAGTAATGTGTGAAGTTTTTCTAAATATGTCACTGATGTTACAAAAAAAATCCAAACATTTTACTGAAAAACTGAGTGACACATTTCATTTTTAAACCCGCAATTTTTTCAAAATATGTTTGTTAATAGCTGAGAAATTGACTGACTCAAAGAAACGAAATTTCACCACATCATTATCTATCACACTGTGATTATGTGTACAAAAAATCAAGGACGTAGCTTGAAAAATGTAGAAAATATAAATTTCACCCATCATCCCCCTTAATAGTAATATGCGTTACAAGAGCGGTATGTTGAAGTTTTCATGTTCGAGGAAAAGTTTGAAAAAGCGAAACGTAGTTGAGCTTTCTTAATTTCCGAGAATTGAAAGAAAACATACCGCTCGTCTATCGTACATTATTTTGTGCGAAGATCGTTTATTACATACCTGAAAGAGGAATTTCTGATTAGTTGCAATGACTCCATCTTGGTTTCTGTTCAATGACGGCAAATTTGCAAAACAAAAATATCTTTCTTCAACATTGTTGCTGTAAAATGTTTTCTGTGTTTACTATACTCCAGCAGGCCGTGACATACGCCTGCCTTTTTTTCCCCCAGTCTATAAATGCGAACTTAAAACAAACGGTAAGGTTATGTAATGATTTATTTTTCATTTTAATAGTTTAACAATATTATTTATATAACATATTGCAGTAATAACATCGGCATCTGGAATCTTGTTGATTTTTTCACGGCTTCCTTAATGTTACTTGCATCACGAATGCAGTAACTTTAGTGGAGTTGTAGAGTTTACTTAATTTTTGCAAATATTTAAAAACAATAATTAACAGTGCAATTTAGGTGAAATTGCAGTGGTAAGTTTCCAATTTATAATTATTACTATATTGAACGTCTCTAAAAATAATATGTTAAAAGCCTAAAGCAGTAAAATCAATATGTCACTTAAGCGGTAAGAAGAGGGAAATTGTTATGTGTGTTACGTTGGGAATACTGAATGTGGAATTTTAGACTTTCCGCGGATTGGTTTTGTGCGGAAACCAAGCAAATACGCACGATCTCGCACAAAATATTTTGCAAGGATCACTCAGAAAAACTCATCCGTGTAATTTTCAAGAATTGTTCAAAATAGCTTGTTTTTTTTTAATAGAATTTGGTTTTTGAAGAAAAAGTGAATGTGATTGAAATTAAATATATATTTAGTGTGTCAAGTGTAAAAAGTGTTGAAATAAAACTTGAAAAAATTATTAATAAATTAAAAAATGCATTGAATCTACCTTAAAAAATAATGAGTTAAAAATGTTCCTTGTCAGTAAAACTTGAAAAAATTAACTAAATAAAACAAGTGTAAGGAAAGTATTCTTCTTTAGAATTCTGCAGTGCCTGGGAAAAGTGGCATAAGTCAGTTTCCACAAACCTTTTTTTGATAATTTATTGACAACTTACGGAACATCTGCTCGCTTGGAAAAAAAACATAAGTATTTCTCCCATTACAATAATTCATACAGAAAAAAATCAAATCGACATAAACCAGTGTAAGTTGTCAATAAATTATCAAAAAAGGTTTGTGGAAACTGACTTATGTCACTGGTATTGTAGAATTTAAAAAACCAGTATTGTTATTCCACTTCTGAAGTAGCTCTTACTTCTAAAATACGTATAGCCACATGTTTAGTGGCAAGTTGGTCCTGATTTGTCCCTTACCTTGGTGCGGACGGTAGCTAGGATTCTTGCGAACTGACGAGTATTGGCAGCATCTGTTTCCGTGAGCGACGCTATCGAAAGTGAAAGCCCGGCCCATGCGTGTGCTCCACAATACATAAATTTGTTTGTAATAACTAAATAGATCTGTTGTCATCCTTCGTTTAGCATGCTGATGCTACTTTTCCGCTATGTCGTAATGGGTGGAGACGTGGACTGGCGTGAAAGCTCTGTTCATAACTGATTAATTCGTCCAAACATTTGTACTGAAGGAGTTACCCCCGTCACTCAGTGACATAATCTGACGAAGAAGAGTACGGTTTGAGAGAGGAAGTAGGCCTAAAATATTTATTTTTCCTTCTTTTTTTTTACTATCTTATTGTGTGAAGGACAAAGAGGGACACTACGATGCTACAAAAGAATTGTGAGATATTCACAGATAAAAGATTAATGATTTCCGAAAAGTAAATTTTGACATCTGTTCGTTCGTCTATGTACAGTTTTAGAAAAAAAAGTTTGTAAGTACCAGAAAGGAAGAGGACAAGCCATATGGTTCACAAGAGAAGGACTAGTGTACTTACTTGTGGCTTTTAAGGAACCCGGAGGTTCATTGCCGCCCTCACATAAGCCCGCCGTCGGTCCCTATCCTGAGCAAGATTAATCCAGTCTCTATCATCATATCCCACCTCCTCCAAATCCATTTTAATATTATCCTCCCATCTACGTCTCAGCCTCTCCACAGGTCTTTTTCCCTCCGGCCTCCCAACTAACACTCTATATGCATTTCTGGATTCGCCCATACGTGCTACATGCCCTGCCCATCTCAAACGTCTGGATTTAATGTTCCTAATTATGTCAGGTGAAGAATACAATGCGTACAGTTCTGTGTTGTGTAACTTTCTCCATTCTCCTGTAACTTCATCCCTCTTTGCCCCAAATATTTTCCTAAGCACCTTATTCTCAAACACCCTTAACCTATGTTCCTCTCTCAAAGTGAGAGTTCAAGTTTCACAACCATAAAGAACAACCTGTAATATAACTGTTTTATAAATTCTAACTTTCAGATTTTTTGACAGCAGACTGGATGATAAAAGCTTCTCAACCGAATAATAACAGCCATTTCCCATATTTATTCTGGTTTTAATTTCCTTCCGAGTGTCATTTATATTTGTTACTGTTGCTCCAAGGCATTTGAATTTTTCTACTTCTTCAAAGGATAAATTTCCAATTTTTATATTTCCGTTTCGTACAATATTCTCGTCACTAGACATAATCATATACTTTGTCTTTTCAGGATTTACTTCCAAACCTATCTCTTTACTTGCTTCAAATAAAATTCCCGTGTTTTCCCTAATCGTTTGTGGATATTCTCCTAACATATTCACGTCATCCGCATAGACAAGCAGCTGATGTAACCCGTTCAATTCCAAACCCTCTCTGTTATCCTGGACTTTCCTAATCGCATACTCTAGAGCAAAGTTAAAAAGTAAAGGTGATAGTGCATCTCCTTGCTTTAGCCCGCAGTGAATTGGAAACACATCTGACAGAAGCTGACCTATACGGACTCTGCTGTAAGTTTCACTGAGACACATTTTAATTAATCGAACTAGTTTCTTGGGAATACCAAATTCAATAAGAATATCATATAAAACTTCTCTCTTAACCGAGTCATATTCCTTTTTGAAATCTATGAATAACTGATGCGAGGCTTATTGTATGGATTCGTAAGAAGCTGTTTTTTACGGTGATGAGTTGTTAGCCCCTCGCCCAACCCCCAAGCTGGAGGACCACCCCTCATCGGCTGTCCGCGACTGCTTATTCAATATATTCACAGCTACCCTCCATATCTGGAGGCCGTCTCCTCGATCCGCAACCTGAGGACGCGCCATGCCGTGGTGATAGGGACCCACAATACATGGGTTGATACAGCGTCGTTAAATAACCAACCAAAGAATGATGTCCCCATAACCGCGTTCTATTTATTTATTTATTTGTTTAATTATTTGTTTATTTATTTATTTACTTATTTATTTATTTATTCTGGTGTAGTTAAGGCCATCAGGCCTTCTCTTCCACAACACAGAAAAAAATACACTATATACAAAGTAAAGCTACACAAGAAATAAAGAGAGAGAGAAAAAAACACTATAAACAAAGTAAAGCCACACAAAAATATACACAGGTTGCAGTCACACAAACTTTAAATGAGTGATTAAGTATCATAATTAATTGTATCCTAACTAATTAACTAACATAAACAAGAAACTTGCAATTTTAATCTAGATTAAAAAAGGAAAAGGAAAAGAAAAAAACACAAATCAGTACTTCTAGCAATACCTAAAAACATTAACTAAGAGAAAATTTTCCAATTTAATTTTGAATTGTGATAAAGTCCGGCAGTCCCTGACGTCATTAGGTAACGAATTCCAGAGGCGAGGTATTTCTACAGTATAGGAAAATGAGTATAAAGACGTTCTATGATGAGGGATAGAAAGAAGTGCTTGATGTCGGTTTCGAAGAGTTGTAAGAAATTGAAAGCGCGATAACAGATAATTCGGAGTAGAAGTATACATGATTCTGAACAGAAGAGACAGTGAATGTATTGTTCTTCGTTCCTTCAGACGCACCATGAAAGTAACTGGAGGGAAGGTGTTATATGGTCAAATTCACGAGTATTGCAGATGAATCGTACGCACACATTATGAACACGTTGTAGTCTCTCAGCTAAGAGTGAACTTATATTAGTTAGCAAGGAATCGCAATAATCAAAATGGGGCATTACATCGTCTGAATAAGATTCTTTTTTAGACTAAGGCCCGGTTGCAGAAATACCGATCAAAATATGATTGGCAATCAAGGAGGGTTTGATTGGCCATCAGTTCTATTTCTGTTGTAGAAAGAACAATCAGTGTTTGATCGGAAATCAGTCTTCCATCAGATTTGATCAACAGATTTTTGCTGGTTAAGTGACCGATCATCGATCAAGTAGGCTATTTATGTTGTTCTGTTTGCAATGCAGTTACTGTAATGTATATAGTAAATAGTTACAGCGTAACAATATTGTTTTCGACATAATGGATTCTTCTGATGAAGAAATTTTAGAATGAGAAAAATATTATTAAGAAGAAGGCGTTTCCGTGATAGAAATGAATTGTTTTTATGTATAATGACAGAGGATTTGAGCAAAGATTTAGGTTAAGTAGGGATTCGTGTATTTTGTTACTTTCAAAAATTGAAACAAATATATGCAGACAGACAAATCGAAACCTTCCACGTTCTCCTATGAACCAAGTTCTAACAATGCTGAGATTTTATGCTGTTGGAATTTTTCAGGCGGTCTTGGGTTATCTTGTTAGGGTCCACAAATCAACTATTTGCCGAGCAGTTAGGAATGTTACGTATGAAATTGCTTTGTTATGGCAGGGTTTCATAAATCCCCAAACTTCAAACAGGGAACGATTTGAAATCCAGAGAGAATTTTCAGCCATGTCAGGATTTCCAAGAGTAGCCTAATATTGGTTGTATAGACTGCTCACATCCCCATCCAGTCACCTGGTTGAAATGATGCCGAACTTTATCAAAATAGAAAAGGTTTCTTTTCTGTGAATATACAGGTAATATGTAGTCTACACCATCACTGAAATTCTGGAGTGTTGTAGCCAGTAGCGGCTTGTGGTCAAAATAATGAGTGTGCTACCATCTCTATATCGGCATACTGTATACACTTATATGTATTTATCTTAATTTGAGACTCGCCTAGTATGAAGTCCATACGACGTTCCTTCCTACTGCAGAACTTGTCAATTACCCTGGTGTAAACCCTTACATCTTGGACATCATATTATTTTCTATTGACAGTATTGCAAGAGCAGTGAGACGATCCTGGGACATAGTGTTCCTTAAAAACCGTTTTTATGCGTTTCAAGCAAGAAAAACATCTTTCTGGCTCAGCAGTAGCCATTGGTGTTGTAACCAAAATATTTAACAACTTCGGTACTTCACGGAATGGATCCTATAAATTGTTGGAGACTGTGTATTGTAACAATTGAACAGACATCTATATTTTGGAAGTCGGGTTTTCCGTATAGAACTCCAAGTTGTGTCTTTAACATTCTTTTTTTCAGTATAGTATAGCTGTTGACAGCAACTTCAAGTTCGCGTTCACGAAAATTACACGAAAAATTCTCAAAAATTTTGCTGTTTAACAATTTTGTTGCGTCTAGGTAGCTTAAAGACTGGAAACGGTGAGTAGCTTCCTGAATTATACAGTCACATACTTCCTTGGCTTCAGTTTTCTGGGATTCCATTTTCCGTCGCTTGCTAGCTGATTCAGGAGGTACCTCGTACCCCTACAGGTAGATGGCAGCAGCAGTCTGATATTTGAATTCCAAATACATTGTAAATAATTCCGAGTTCTTCCACAAACAAGCATTCTTTCGTTACGCTTTATTTTTGCAATCTCCAAGCTGTGTTGTGCTTAAGCTGACTACAGCACTTTCCCGCGTAAAAATAGCCAATCAGAGCAGTGATTTCAGCTTCGCACATGCGCATAAATGTCTACATTCTCATATGAACTTCAGAGTAGCACAACGAACCCCCTGAGGCACCAAAGAGCGAAGAGCGAAGACTAAACACTTTATAACGCGTCATGAACATAACCACGGGAAATTGTCAAATGACAGATCAGATACTATGGTATTACAAATACATTATTTGAGCAAAAATTATCACTGTGCTGTAGCACATAGCACGGTCGCGCCCGTTGGCAGGGTTCTACAATGACAACACTATATTTTTAATGAGTAGGTTACGAGCTCCATTTGTAAACAGAGAGATGGGAAATGGAATTATTTTGGGTTATGGAGGCTATGCATGTTCCAATTTCTTGTCGACTCCCCTAGCAAATCCCTCAACAGAAGCCCCCTCACGTTTTTTTTTTTTTTTTTTTTTTTTTTTGTTTGCTTCATTTTTTTTTTTCACTATATTGTAGTCTATATACAAATAGAATCCGCCTGTTTCCTTTCTACAAAAACAGCAAAACATTCACTTGAACATTCATTTGTTTTCCTAGTCACCGCCCACTTGATGCATTCGTTTCGCGACTTTTAAAGAGCATCAAATTGGCTGTGGTTGTTAAATAGCTCTGTTGTCAAATGTACTTCTTTCTCAAATCAGCAATTCGTAAATTAATTTGAGATTCACGTTTTTTGCAACGCAATGAACAATCAAATAAATCAGACATCAACTGATTGGCGATCAGGGACTGATTTGATGTGCGTTTCTGCAACCGGGCCTAAGTGGTAGAAATTCTTTCATATTGTAATCATCATTAATGACAGTGACATGTATTATGTTGCGCTACCAAGAATCGCAACCTGTCTGCCTGCAAGCGATGTAGACTGCAGCGGAACAAAAGCCCGGCTATTGCGCAGAGCTACAATAGTAGCTGATCAAGAAAGTAAGAGAACATTGCATCAATTACAATTTCATCAGACTCATTGTTATGAAATCCGAGGCTGATATAAAGAGAGGTAATGAGTTGTAATCGCTTCGACCTTTGGAATAAATTCAGCCTGCCTCATTTTTGGTACAAGTCAGTGACCCAAGACGCTCACCGCGTGGTGTAACACAACCGTGGCGTGGGGTTCCGTCAGCGTGACGCAAAGACATTACCGGTACCTCTGCGATTGCGTAGTGAGATGGCCCAACATAATGTGTGTCCTCTTTATACGTAGAGATTTGTTTAGTGGCACTTGATACACAGCATTCCTCGAGCTGGTCCAGAAGTAGTGACGCTGGAGACAGAACCGATGAGAAAGGAATAAACGATGTAAGAGAGGATAAGGTAGAAGATGGAGAAGAATAGGTGAAGGATCAGGCGAGGAAGAAGAAAGACGAAGGAGGGGAAAATGATTTATAGATTTTGAGTACACACTTTTAACAATTTATGCTCGACCATGCCGAAATGTAGTAATTATACACCTGGTAGCAGTCCTTTAATACATGTCATTAAAGTACACCTAATCATTAAAGTACAGATCTTCAGCTAATCACAAGTCAGCTTTGTATCGTTCTGTCGATTATTCTCGGATATGCAATCGACACACAATTAGCGAAAAGTCACAGAGGCTGGAAATCCAATACTGTCGCAGAAGGTTATGTTCTGTTACTATAATAATTAGCGTTAATTGTAAATAATATTCAAATAAATTCAATTTGTCATCTCGTTTTTCAATTCTAAATCAATTTCCAGGTTATATCTGACTAATGTTCATTTTTATTCTGTGCCAAGGTCAATGACATTCGGCCTCGGAAAAAATCAATACTTTCGCGTCTGCGCACATCTCACAATTCAGGTTAGTTCGCACATAACCATAACATGACCTAATTTTGAATAATTTCAAGTTAGAAATATTGTCGAGCATAAAAAGTCGTATGAAACTTGCCTATAATGGTAATTAAGACGCTCGTATGAAAATTATGAAACTCACTTGCGCTCGTTTCATAAACAATCATACTTGCGTCTTAATTACTACTAATAATAGGCTCGTTGCATAATGTACTATTATATCAATGATGTCAAAGCAAGCGCATTTTTCTGACCTTGAAGTCGTGCGCGGGCAGCAAGCGCCAAGTATGGAAAGAGGAAGGGTTGAGTATATGAATAAGCAACCTGTTGGATTAAGAAAACAGTGGTGGACGAACTTCAAACGGAACGTGAAATTTTATGTCGTTATTTTTATATAGCTCCTTTCTTTTTAATATTATCTATATTGTCTGTAAAACAAAAGTACTAACACTGATTTCTTAATATTGCACTTGTGTTTTAAATCTTAATAACATAATAGAGAGTTAAGAAGGAATATTCACTTAAATTCCATAGTAGTATAATATTATACTGTATTAAGTGGATGAAACACATCATTCATAAAGAAAGTGATATTCAAAAGAAAGAGATTGAGTATGACATGATAAGTTGGAATTGATATTGATGGTATCTTTAGTCTTACAAAAGTAATCAATAAACTAATCAAAACAATATTACAGTACAAAGAAAAGTTACCTAGCTACTGTATCTGTTTTAAGTGTAACTAATATTACATAACAAAACTCTTATCGCATTATGCTTTTAAGGTGATATTTGTGAGCAATTTCCTATCATCAGAATATTAAATTATTATCTCGAAATCTGCTGAAGCTATAGAGCTGACATTTGTACAACACATGGGCACGTATCTTTTGCTTATGATGTAACAGTAGTTGCTTTGTTAATTCATTTCCTTACAAACTATTTTCATGCGAATATTTTCAAAATTTTCAATACACTATCTTCAGTAATACGTATATACGGTATATTAGATTTACGAAAACATTCTGTAAGGCTACTAAATAAAGAGGCCTATATCTGAAAATTTCACTTTTCTATACAAAAAGTTGAGAAAATATTTCTTTTGAATAAAAAAATCAAACTAGTGAAAAATGAGCATTAAAATTAAAACTTACATTCTTATAATGCACTTATACTTCTCAGACAAATCAAAAAATTAACATGGATAAAGTTTTAATAAGTTCTCTTCCCTTTATCTATTGAATCAGTGCTGGCTATCCCTGAATATAGCTCGACCAAGCGGCATATACCACCTCTTTCGTCTGTCTCTTTCCTTTCCGCTGTAAAGCGCTCAGGCTCTCCTGGGCTCTAAAGCGCGCGCTTCCTCCTGTGGGCATCAATTGACATGCCTGCTTTATATCACTAGGGAGCGGAATTAATGGCCCTAAAAAGTGGTATTTTAGGCGCCTAAAATAGGCCCTTAAATTCCTTCATTTAGTCTCTATAAAATAAAAAATAGGATTTTTTCTTAGATTGTCACTAATATAAGATTAAACATTTATTTAACGCAAAATTCTAGGATTAAAAGAAACTTCCACACATTTCACATTTTACAAGGCTGCACAAGCATACACAAAATGAAGATATACTGTATTTAAGTTAGTGTTTTTTACCCTCCAATCACATTCCCATAGCTTGCTTCACAGCAGATGATCAGCACCAATTATGGCTATTGTGTCGCTCACTGCTGTACTTGCAAATGGTGAAGGGATTGTATGAGCGAATCCAGAAATGCATATAGAGTGTTAGTTGGGAGGCCGGAGGGAAAAAGACCTTTGGGAAGGCCGAGACGTAGATGGGGGGATAATATTAAAATGGATTTCAGAGAGGTGAGATATGATGACAGAGACTGGATTAAACATGCACAGAATAGGTACCGCTGGTGGGCTTATGTGAGGGCGGCAATGAACTTCCGGGTTCCTTAAAAGCTATTTGTGAGTAGGTAAGTATGCGTGTAGGCCTATATCGAAGGGCCATTCTGTCTAAAAATTAACTTTAATAGAAGATGTATTTGCGTCAAATTATTTGGAACCAAAGCTAACACTGAGTTATTCCCTCCTCGTTTGAAAGTCTGTTACCTAAATTTATATATAGGTCTTTCATTTCAAAATTTCCCAGTCTAAATCATTAATTAATTTAAATTGAATTCAATTTTAACAAAAAAAACACGTCAATTTCGATATTAAGGGGAAAGTCGAAAATCAAGCTTAATTGCATTTTAGATTTCACCCCCCATCCACTCCCCTTTATAAATTTCAAATGACACCCTATATTTGTATATTTAAATATGAAAGAGCGTTCAATTGTTTAATATATCTCATTCATTTATTTCACATCTTTTGTTCATATTTATTCAATTGAATTGAATTCAATTTAAATAATTATTATTTATTTAGACTGGGAAGTTTTGAAATGAAAGCCCTGTATAAATCCCACAAGGTTAGCTGCCCTTCAGTAAGGGTTGCCAAAAGACACAGCACGCTAAACAAATAAAAAATAGACATTTGTATTAATATTATTATTATTTTTTTTTTTATTATTTATGATGATAAAGACTGGATTAATTTTGCACAGGATAGGGACCGATGGCGGGCTTATGTGAGGGCGGCAATGAACCTTCGGGTTCCTTAAAAGCCATTTGTAAGTAAGTAAGTATTATTATTACTATTATTATTATTATTATCATTATTATTATTATTATTATTATTATTATTATCATTATTATTATTATTATTATTATTATTATTATTATTATCATTATTATTATTATTATTATTATTATTATTATTGTTATTTTCAATAGGAAGCTACCCTTGGGACGGTACGTTTATTCAATAATTAAATAATCAGATAGAATATAAAGTAATTTAGGTTACAAGTGATTACGTAAAATCTCAACAGAATATTTCATTACGTCTATAGCAATAATTTTCAAAATTTTTAAAGAAATTTCAAAAGATTTAAAAGATTCAACTAAGAATTTTGGAATTGTTCCCTTTACTCCAAACAATAGTTCAAATGACTGTAGGCCTAGTTGTTCTTTGGTTTTCTTATCCGTTATTTTGGGTTTTATATACTAGTTTTTTGCAGAATATACATTTTGACGTCATGACTGAGATTTCTAAGTCAGTGTTGTATACCGCACGTCCTGAGATTCGTAAGAATTACAGAATCGAACTCATGGGAGGCAAACATGTCGATAATATTTGCACAAGTCTTTCTCCGCCTTTATGCAACGTATTCTCGCTACATAATTGCTTGTGAAAAGAGCTGCTAAGCGATAGCCTACTTAGAAGATATTTGCTTTCTTTAGAATCTTCTTATTGTTGATTATTTTCAAAGCGCAAACATAATGTTCGAACTCCTCTCCTTCAGAATCAGCAAGACTCCAGTCTCTTGACGTTCCCGGTCAGATTTTCTAAACCGTTTTTTTTTTAATTTTATTTAGACTCTGTATTCACATATAGCTCAAAAAAGAGGTCAAAATTAATTTTTATTTTCATGACTATTTTCAAGCTTTTGACCAAATATGAACTAAAAAATTTCAAAACTTTGACGTAAGGAGCCTTTTTATTTATTTATTTATTTATTTATTTATTTATTTATTTATTTATTTATTTATTTATTTTTATTGCTAGTAAGTTTGAAATGAATACAACTTAATAAATACAATGAAAGATAATCTAGCCCACTCCTAAATGAGTAAGGCTCGTGCTCAGGAGGGGATTCCAATACAGACAAAAATAAAATTAAAATTGACAGTGAATACTTAGTT
The DNA here is from genome assembly GCF_040183065.1 of Periplaneta americana. Classification (NCBI taxonomy): domain Eukaryota; kingdom Metazoa; phylum Arthropoda; class Insecta; order Blattodea; family Blattidae; genus Periplaneta; species Periplaneta americana. The sequence goes on from NC_091130.1 coordinate 152,881,706, forward strand.
ACTTACTTACTTACTTACTGGCTTTTAAGGAACCCGCAGGTTCATTGCCGCCCTCACATAAGCCCGCCATTGGTCCCTATCCTGAGCAAGATTAATCCAGTCTCTACCATCATATCACACCTCCCTCAAATCCATTTTAATATTATCTTCCCACCTACGTCTCGGCCTCCCCAAAGGTCTTTCTCTCCGTCCTCCCAACTAACACTCTATATGCATTTCTGGATTCGCCCATACGTGCTACATGTCCTGCCCATCTCAAACGTCTGGATTTTATGTTCCTAATTATGTCAGGTGAAGAATACAGTGCGTGCAGTTCTGTGTTGTGTAACTTTCTCCATTCTCCTGTAACTTCACCCCTCTTAGCCCCAAATATCTTCCTAAGAACCTTATTCTCAAACACCCTTAATCTCTGTTCCTCTCTCAAAAGTTAGAGTCCAAGTTTCACAACCATACAGAACAACCGGTAATATAACTGTTTTATAAATTCTAACTTTCAGATTTTTTGACAGAAGAGTAGATGACAAAAGCTTCTCAACCGAATAATACCACGCATTTCCCATATTTATTCTGCGTCTAATTTCCTCCCGAGTGTCATTTATACAGATACAGATATGAATACTCATTAAATATTGTTTAATATGTTTAAATCCAAACTATAAATCCAATACAAATTATTTTTATTAATTTTTTTTTTATTAATGAGTCACTCCACGTCAAATCGCACAAAATTATACAAATTTTGACCTTCATATTTCTGATTGCGTTTATATTCTTTTTACCAACTCTATGGGTCTAACAAACCAACAAGTGTACTTTTATTTCCTCCTAAGTCCACATGTTTTTAAAATATTACATGTTAAAATTCGTTAAAAATGTCGCACAATCCAACATTTAAAGCGTCATATTTCCGAGAATATTTATGTTAAAGTACTGTCTTTTGTTAAATATTTACTAACTAATTTTAATATAATTATTACAAATATTTTTTATGATTCAATTTTTAAAAGTTAGATATCAATGTGAAATAGCCGTATTAAAAATCTAAACAAATGCCTACTAGGTGCACTGAAGAATTCTTAATAATTTCAGAAAAAATCACAATGGGATCTCCAATAGTTTCATGGAAATTTAATTACTTACGACGCAATGTGTAGCGGTCGGTGCAGCAGCAGTGGACGGGAAGCGTAGAAGCGCGGTGGGAGGTTTATCGGCGCTGGATGATCGACTGAACGTTGCAAGATTACACACAGTAGGGATCAGGTCACTCGAGAAAACACTGCTAATTTACTTATTATGATATCCTCAAATATTTGTACATTATGCTTTTTAAACGTTTGTTTTCATTCACACTACACTTTAAATTTTCATTCGCCTACCTTCTTTCTTGAAAGAAAATTGATTTACTAGGCCTAAATCTTCAGTTTTTGACAACGGAATGAAAGAATGTAATTTTAATGTACCAGTTATTGGTTTTAGATTGTGGTATCTGACCTGCAAATTTTCAGTGTGGTTTTTGTGCTTATTCAATGGACAAAATATAAATGACACTTTAGAAATGTTTTTTGTGACCAATCAAACAGTTTTTTTCGTTGATGTTGTTTTATAGGATCTTGTACAGGCTGCTCTCGTTGCAAGTCTTTTAACAGTTCCTCCAATGCCACCACATGGACTTTTACCATGCGACGTTGCAGAGAAGTGTCATTCAGCACTAATTCCATAATCGTCTTCATGTAAGCAATTATTTTTAAAATTCTTTTTGTTTTTGTATTGTTAACTTGATCCATCGGAAAAGTAAATGATTTTTTTCATATCGTTGAATTCTTGCTTTAAGAAGTTGATTGCTTCGGATTGAAAACAATGAAAGGAATCGGTGTCATGTTTCATGCTTTCTGAGATGACGACAATATTTTTGTGACGAATTTCTCTATCTTCTTTGAAATATACTACGAGAGGATGTATTGTGTCTTGGCATTTTTTCCAATGCACACCTTGTACTCAATCTTGAATTACAGATGAATAATTTTCAGAAAAGTCTGCAATAGGCCTAACTATGTAATTTTCAGGTTGTTCATTTTCTTTGCATTCCGTCAAAAATAAAATATGGCGACTTTTGAAGGGGTGACGATGCATCTTCTACATGAAAAACTTTACTTGCTTGGAAGCCTTTTATTATTTTTTTTTAACTTTTCACGGGGGTATCGTTTTCGTTGTAGTTTTCTTTTCTTGATAGGGGATTCTATTGACATCAAACTCTTGTTTAATTCCTCAATATTGGTGATTTCTAGCGCTGTATCCATAGATCTGCTAGAATAAGAACTGGGGTAATCACTCTCCCTGCCCGCATTTTTATTCGATTCATGTTTACTAATATCACAAGAACTACCGGCTTCACATATAATTTCATCTGACCTATCTAGAAGTTGATAGATTTTTTACGGAACGAATCACATATTCGCACATTCAAAGACTCCTTTAAATTGAGCTTTATCAATAAATCGCGACTTATGCGTCTTAGTGTTTTCTTTTTAAAAGCGTGATTAGAAAGGTCAAATGGATTTAAACACTTGTTATATATTACGCGTTCATTACCTTCACTGATGTTGTATAGAAGTCACGTCACTCCGTGAAATTCTAACCCTGACTGATTATTTTTCTCTTCTATATTTTGTCTCCTGCCATCTGTTTACTGCCATAAAGTTTACTGCCGTACCCAGCCTTGCTATCTTTAAACACTTGGCTATATTACAGTATAAACATATAGCATTGTGAAGGGCTCCCCCTCTTAGCTGTTCTGACAATAATAAGATAACTTTAGATATTTACTGTTCCTTAAGGTATTGATCATTTGATGAATGAATGCATTTCTTTCGTAGTGTTGCGAGATCAGATATTACATGCAACGGGGGATTTCGTAAAAATTGCCGCCGACAGCCTTCTAGTCTATCTATGGCTGCAAGGAGTACATTAGCTGGGAATCGAGAGCGCGTGCATGCCTCCGGAAAATAAATTGTTACAAATGTATGTGTGGAGATCCCACTTTTCTAAATGCAGTAGTTTACAGATAATACATCAGGGAACAAGTCTATAATTTTTTCAGATTTTTAACTTGGCTATTTAATATAGTAATTATGCTTTGAAAAAGAAATGATTAAAAAAATACGCCAAATTTTAAATTTATTAGTGATAGGCCTAAAGTAATAAAAAGTGTTGTATTTAGTCTTTAAAATGCGCCAAACCGCAAATCTCAATTATTTGTAGACACAGAGTTTCAAGTGAGTTTATGTAACAGTGTGCGTATAATTTGCGTAATTTCAGATAGTCATAACTACACAAATAATTAATAATTGTGAAAATAAAACATTACGGGTCTCTTTATTTGATGTCTGGAATTCATGAAAAAAAAAATTCGACCATTTCCGAGAAGGTAGTGTTTTATAGCTGTGCGATTTGACGTGGAATGACTCTAATTTGGAGAGGATTCGTGGTTTAAATATTATTGGAATAAAATTTGTTTAATAGTCTGGAACCTTGACTCATGCTATGATAAAAAGCTGCATTGGTTTTACTTTTTGGTTCAGACAAACGCAGAGAATTCATATTTTTAGTTCTATATTTATGTATATACCTTTCAAAGTTATTAAAATTTCTATGAAAATATTTTAATAAAATAAAATAATACATTTCTTTAATGTTGAAACCTTTGAAATGTTTAAACAACAATTCAGTTGGGTAATCTTTCTGCTTTTTTAAACAAATTTTAATACCTTTTTCTGTAGTAAAATTAACGGATAAAGGTTGGATTTATAAGTTCCACCCAACTTATAATAGTGACGTCAACACAAAATATATTAGTCCTAAAGGCACCAAATTTTGTACAGATGATATTATTGTACGTCGGTTTCTATACAGCCCGATCCGTTTGGGTATGGATAATATTAATTTATTATTATAAAGCTAGTAGGAAAAATTAATTGCTGGTTATATTATGATTAAAAGATGGGAGTTTCCATAGACAATCAACAATGCATAAACTCAAAGGACAAATGAAAATCGAAGATGATTAAAATGCTACTATAAATCAACAGCGGGCACAATGTGTTCTTTGGTATGCTAAATTTGAGAGTGTTAAAAGAGTTCAAAGGGAATTTCGACGTGAATATGGTGTGCGTAATGTACCTAAATACGATTCCATAAAGTTGTGGTATCGAACATTTGTAGAAACAGGTCGTGTGTTAAAAAAAAACATACAGGAGGTAGCATGCGAAACCCAGTACGAGAAGCAGCTATCTCTTGACTTGGTCCCCAAACTCCCCAGATCTAACCCCTTCTGACTTCTTCGTGTGCGGTTTTGTTAAAGACATTGTCTATTCACAGAAACCCAGAAACATTGATGATCTGAGAGTAAAAATTACTCAAGCTTTTCAACAAATCACCCCTCTTATGTTACAACGGACATGGGCTGAATTGCATCACCGGTATGAGTTGTGCAGGGTGCGCAATGGGGCAGGGCATAGTTGCGCCCCACGATCAGGTAAGATGCAGCAGATAAAAAAGGGTCCCTGTTTTGTGGGCATAGTTGCTCCCCGTTCCCATCAGGTAGAGAAAAGGGCCATGGCATAGTTGCACCCCAATGGAATAGGTAGAGAAAAATACATTATGGAAACTCGAGCCTCGTAATCAACCAATCTTATCGATTTCTTATTCGATTTAATATTCATTACCGATACCGTTAAAACGAACACCATGAAGTTGGCAGTACCTTATTAACTGTTTTTCTAATGTTTATGCAGTGATTATCATTACCGATACCGTTAAAATGAACACTATGAAGTTGGCAGTACCTTATTAACTCTTTCTCTAATGTTTATGCAGTGATTATCAATAGCTTACCGTTAAAATGAACACCATGAAGTTGGCAGTACCTTATCAACTGTTTTAGTACCTTATTAACTGTTTTTCTAATGTTTATGTAGTGATTATCAATAGCTTACCGTTAAAATTAACACCATGAAGTTGGCAGTACCTTATTAACTGTTTCTCTAATGTTTATGCAGTGATTATCAATAGCTTACCGTTAAAATGAACACCATGAAGTTGGCAGTATCTTATTAACTTTTTTAATACCTTATTAACTGTTTTTCTAATGTTTATGCAGTGATTATCAATAGCTTACCGTTAAAATGAACACCATGAAGTTGGCAGTACCTTATTAACTGTTTTAGTACCTTATTAACTGTTTTTCTAATGTTTATGCAGTGATTATCAATAGCTTACCGTTAAAATGAACACCATGAAGTTGGCAGTTCCTTATTAACTGTTTTAGTACCTTATTAACTGTTTTTCTAATGTTTATGCAGTGATTATCAATAGCTTACCGTTAAAATGAACACCATGAGGTTGGCAGTACTTTATTAACTGTTTTTATAATTTTTATGCAGTGATTATCAATAGCTTACCGTTAAAAATGAACACCATGAAGTTGGCAGTACTTTATTAACTGTTTTTATAATTTTTATGCAGTGATTATCAATAGCTTACCGTTAAAATGAACACCATGAAGTTGGCAGTACTTTATTAACTGTTTTTATAATTTTTATGCAGTGATTATCAATAGCTTACCGTTAAAAATGAACACCATGAAGTTGGCAGTACTTTATTAACTGTTTCTCTAATGTTTATGCAGTGATTATCAATAGCTTACCGTTAAAATGAACACCATCAAGTTGGCAGTACTTTATTAACTGACATATTCAAATGAGTGAGCCGTTGGAATATGGGGCCTTAGCAGTCTTGACATTTTGTTAGTAATTTTCACACCGTCTGTGGCGTATAGTGAGGTTAATTTAAAATGAATGTTAAGTTTAGTGAAAAGGGTAAAGAGTTAATAATTCACAATGGTTCTAAGTTTCAATTTTTTAAAACCCTGTACCGTAGGGTTAAGATATCGATGTACAAAAAAATGCAGTTCATTTATTGTGTGTGATCGATAAAAAAAGTGTTATTTTAAATAGTAAAATTGATCATATGCTAGGCCTACCTGATTTCAATGCGCTGTAATATTTTTAAGTAATTTATTTATTTTATGACAATCACTTTCGTGTGTACTATGTCCATCGGGGCGCAACTATGCCATGTCCATTCTGCTACCTGATTTCTTCGGGGCGCAACTATGCCATGTCCATTCTGCTACCTGATTTCTTCGGGGCGCAACTATGCCATGCCCATTCTGCTCTCTGATTTCTTCGGGGCGCAACTATGCCATGCCCATTCTGCTACCTGATTTCTTCGGGGCGCAACTATGCCATGCCCATTCTGCTCTCTGATTTCTTCGGGGCGCAACTATGCCATGCCCATTCTGCTACCTGATTTCTTCGGGGCGCAACTATGCCATGTCCATTCTGCTACCTGATTTCTTCGGGACGCAACTATGCCATGTCCATTCTGCTACCTGATTTCTTCGGGGCGCAACTATGCCATGCCCATTCTGCTACCTGATTTCTTCGGGGCGCAACTATGCCATGTCCATTCTGCTACCTGATTTCTTCGGGGCGCAACTATGCCATGCCCATTCTGCTACCTGATTTCTTCGGGGCGCAACTATGCCATGCCTAGGCCTCCCAATTGACCGCGGGGCGCAGCTATGCCATACCGGCGCAATGGGGGTCATGTCGAGCTCTGAGGAATCTCCCATCTTTCAGTGTTGTATGCACAAATTTTTAACAAAAAAAGTTCAGTAGTAAATGTTTTACGGTGTTTTTTATTTTATCCATACCAAAACGGATCACCCTGTAGTTTAAATTTCACAGATTTTGAATAAAATGTGGAAGTTTTAAAAATCGGGGGTTTTACAGCCGGTTCGCTTACTTATGAATCAAGGCCGATTTCCCTGCAATTTCCGCTCTGCCCTCTAGGCTGTATCGTAATTGTGAAGCCGATTCTGCCTGTAATTTGCCAATTATCCGCACAGAGTTGCGCTGTTGGTCGGACCTCAGTTACGCCATAGGAAGTGCTTATTAATACACCTAACGAGGAAAATTGTTTTCTGAAGGTCGTCGTGTTCATAATTAGATGCCGGCGCATTGCAATCTGCACAGCGGAAGCTGACAGGCTCCATTCATCGAGTGCTCTGAATTATCAATGTCACGGTCGTGGGTTCAATTCTCGCTAGGGCATTGACGTTTCCCTGTTGTCAATATTAGCGGAGAAAAAAATTCCAGCACTATGTTAACTTCGAGATGTAGCATCAAAGAAAGTAAGAGACACAAAGAAACGAAGGCAGTAGAAAGAAACAAGGGTGAAACGAAGAAGAATGAAAACAAAAAAGATCAGAAACAAACAAGCAAACATCAATAAGAAGTAAGGAATTAAAAATAAAAGGTAGGGAGGTAGAATATAAGAAGAATACGTCGCTTTTTCTTTTTTTCAATTTCGAGGAATTTTGAAAGTTGAGAAATGCAAAACTTACAGACAAACATAACAGGAGAAATGTGCATCTCAAGACGAATCAACCAAACCTAAGGCCACCGCTGTGGGGTACAAGAGACGGTACGTAAATCATTGCATAACCGTAAAATATATTTGGCACCCGATAAATACAGAATGAACCGTAAATAATGTCATTGATTTCAGGGGGGATTTTTCTTTGAGATATTTCAAACGGAAAATTTTAATATAGTTTTGCTTGTTTTTCTTCCTTTTTGAGTACCGCCGATACAAAGGAGGAGAGTTCGGCCGGCGCTGTGAATCGGATCCCGGCATAGCTCAGATGATAAGAGCTCTCAGCGCGCCAAGATGAGGGTCATGAGTTCAATTCCTGGTGCTGGAGAAAATTTTTCTGCGTTATGATTCTGAATTCATTTCAAATTAGGTTTGATGATTAATAAGAAACCTTTTAGTATGTTAATTAATTTTTAATGTGTAAAGATATTTTATTATTTATTTATTTATTTATTTAATAATAACATATATATATATATAAAGTTACATTAAAATACTCCGAAAGAGCAAAGCTCGTGTTCGGGGACAGTTCCGTTACATAGACATACTTTGTAGACAAAATACTTAAGAAAAAAGGTCACATAAAGATGATAATAAAATTAGTAAATAATAATATTAGTAATAACTGAGTGAAAAAAGAGACGATGTTGAGAAAAAAGAGACGATATTGTATCATAAATTTATTACTTACTTACTGGCTTTTAAGGAACCCGGAGGTTCATTGCCGCGCTCACATAAGCCCGCTACCGGTCCCTATCCTGAGCAAGATTAATCCATTCTCTATCACCATATCCCACCTCCCTCAAATCCATTTTAATATTATCTTCCATCTACGTCTCGCCCTCCCTGAAGGTCTTTTTCCCTCCGGCCTCCCAACTAACACTCTATATGCATTTCTGGATTCGCCCATACGTGCTACATGCCCTGCCCATCTCAAACGTCTGGATTTAATGTTCCTAATTATGTCAGGTGAAGAATACAATGCGTGCAGTTCTGTGTTGTGTAACTTTCTCCATTCTCCTGTAACTTCATCCCTCTTAGCCCCAAATATTTTCCTAAGCACCTTATTCTCATACGCTCTTAACCTATGTTCCTCTCTCAAAGTGAGAGTCTAAGTTTCACAATCATATATCACAACCGGTAATATAACTGTTTTATAAATTCTAACTTTCAGATTTTTTGACAGCAGATTGGATGATAAAAGCTTCTCAACCGAATAATAACAGGCATTTCCCATATTTATTCCGTGTTTAATTTCCTCCCGAGTATCATTTATATTTGTTACTGTTTCTCCAAGATATTTGAACTACTCCACCTCTTCAAAAGATAAATTTCCAATTTTTATAATTGCATTTCGTACAATATTCTCGTCACGAGACATAATCATGTACTTTGTCGTTTCGGGATTTACTTCTAAACCTGTCGCTTTACTTGCTTCCAGTTAAATTCCCGTGTTTTCCCTAATCATAAATTTATATATTTTAAATTCCACTGGTATTTGTATCACTTGGCCAGTCGCAGCGCTATATTATATGTACAAAGTCTAGAAAAGAAAACAAAAACAATGTAACAAACATTCAGTACATGATTTTTATCGTCTTGCATACAGTAAAATAATTCTGTGTAATTTGTCAAGTAAACTAGGCTAACAGAATGCTAACAGAAACGTGACACATTGCTATCCGTTACATAAAACTTCATGATTACATCATGCTCCCTATTCTCTTCCTATTCCTTCTCATCATTTACTTTTTCGAAATATCTATAGTCTACATTCGGAATTGGAGGAGGAACAGAAACTGTTTGCATCTTATAAGTCTTCTTTCCCTGTATTTTCAAACATTGCCTTCAAATATCATCGCTCACTCATTCCCACTCCAAATTAAATTCTCGGAACGCATATTTTTTTTTTTTTACAGTAAAGTATTAATTGCAGATTATAAATGCTTTTTCAAGTTGTAAGGGTTATGTAAGGTGCTGATCTGATGCGGGCGACTCCACGTAACAACATGATGCAACCTGCTACACCGAACATTTCACTACAAAACAGAGCGTGAAATCAGAGTTTGTTGTTTGTTGTGTTTGCCAGAGGAAAGAAAGGAGAACTAAAGGATAAAATGAGTGGAGAAAGATAAATCGAAGAAGAAGAAGAATAGAGGAGAATAAGAAAGCATAGATGTACAGTACATCAGTTATTCATAGATTTCAAAAAGGTGTATGACTCGGTTAAGAGAGAAGTTTTATATAATATTCTTATTGAATTTGGTATTCCCAAGAAACTAGTTCGATTAATTAAAATGTGTCTCAGTGAAACATACAGCAGAGTCCGTATAAGCCAATTTCTGTCTGATGCTTTTCCAATTCACTGCGGGCTAAAGCAGGGAGATGCACCATCACTTTTACTTTTTAATTTCGCTCTAGAATATGCCATTAGAAAAGTTCAGGATAACACAGAGGTTTTGGAATTGAACGGGTTACATCAGCTTCTTGTCTATGCGAATGACGTGAATATGTTAGGAGAAAATCCACAAACGATTAGGGAAAACGCGGAAATTTTACTTCAAGCAAGTAATGAGATAGGGTTGGAAGTAAATCCCGAAAAGACAAAGTATATGATTATGTCGCGTGATCAGAATATTGTACGAAATGGAAATATAAAAATTGGAGATTTATCCTTCGAAGAAGTGGAAAAATTCAAATATCTTGGAGCAACAGTAACAAATATAAATGACACTCGGGAGGAAATTAAATAAATAAATAAATATGGGAAATGCCTGTTATTATTCGGTTGAGAAGCTTTTGTCATCTAGTCTGCTGTCAAAAAATCTGAAAGTTGGAATTTATAAAACAGTTATATTACCGGTTGTTCTGTATGGCTGTGAGACGTGGAATCTCACTTTGAGAGAGGAACAGAGATTAAGGGTGTTTGAGAATAAGGTTCTTAGGAAAATATTTGGGGCTAAGAGGGATCAAGTTAGAGGAGAATGGAGAAAGTTACACAACACAGAACTGCACGCATTGTATTCTTCACCCTCTTAGGAACATTAAATCCAGACGTTTGAGATGTGCAGGGCATGTAGCACGTATGGGCGAATCCAGAAATGCATATAGAGTGTTAGTTGGGAGGCCAGAGGGGAAAGGATCTTTTGAGAGGCCGAGACGTAGATGGGAGGATAATATTAAAATGGATTTTAGGGAGGTGGGATATGAGGATAGAGACTGGATTAATCTTGCTCAGGATAGGGACCGATGGCGGGCTTATGTGAGGGCGGCAATGAACCTGCGATTTGATTCCTGACCAAGTCAAATTCTGACACTTGATTTGAATCCATGGAACCCGGTTGGAAAAACCGGCCTCTCTGTAGAATTGCGTAGAATTAAGTTAATCTCTCAGCGGACTGCGAAAGTACCAGCAGATGTCACTGATTGATACCAAAATGGACCGAATTGTTACAGACTACTACTGTATTGATTCCCATTGTGTTACAGACAGTGGCTTTATTAACAACCTTACGTAACGTCTACATTTGCAGAACGGTTGTTCGCGTCCTGTAACATCGGAAGGAGGACTGTCCCAGTGAGTAAGCATTACTTTGCAATTTAATTTACGGCGGCGAAAGTCAAAGAGTAGTGGATACTCTCAAGGCCGCCGTGGTCCGTTGCCTTTAAAAATAATTGCAAGGTCATTTCTGTTTTGAGCGTCTCGCCTTGCTGATCGCTGCCGAGAGAAAGTTTCACAAACAAAAAGGACAGCAATAAAAGCAACCGCGCGCCGGCCGGTGATGTTACGAGTTATGTAAGTGATAATGACACCTGGGGGAGCCGCAAACGATGTTCGTGACACTTTCTGTGCCGCAACTCGTGTTCTTGAAATTCATTGTGTCTTAATATATTGTGGTCATCTGTCTTGGTAGAAAAACAATAAGAGATTAAACTTAAATTGAAGAGCAGATAAACGGACAGGTGTACAATTATGTTCAGAAAGTGCCTTGCCAGAATATATTTCTGATAGGCCTATTTATTTGTTAATTAATTAATTTATTTATTTTTTATTTTATTTATTTAATTAATTATTTATGTATTTATTTATGTACTTATTTATTTATGTATTTATTTGTTTATTTATTTATTTAATTATTTGTATATTTATTTATTTATTTCATTATTTGTTTGTTTATTTACACATTTATTTATTTACGTATTTATGTACTTATTTATTTATGTATTTGTTTATTTGTCTATTTATTTATTTACTTGTTTATTTATTTATTGAATTATTTGTTTGTTTATTTATTTATTGTTTATTTATTTATGTACCTCATTATGTATTTACTTATTTATTTATTTCATTATACGTTTATTTATTTATTTATCTATTTGTTTCTTTATTTACTTATTTATTTCTCCATTTGTATATTTATTTACTTATTTATTCATCTATTTAATTATTTTATTTATTAATTTTTTACTTATTTATTTATTTATTTATCTATTTGTTTATTTATTTACTTATTTATGTATTTATTTATTTTATTTATTTATTTAATTATTTACTTATTTATGTATTTATTTATTTGTTTGTTTATTTATTTAATTGTTTGTTTATTTATTTAATTATTTGTTTTTTATTTATTTATCTAGTAATTTATTTAACTATATATTTATGTACTTATTTATTTCTGTATTTAATTATTTTTTATTTATTTATTTATTTTTATTCATTTACTTATAAATTTATTTATTTACTTGTTTATTTATTTAATTATTTATTTATTATGTATTTATTTCTGTACTTATTTATTTATGTATTTTATTTATTTATTTAATTCTTTATTTATCTATTTATTTATTTATATATTTATTTACTTATTTGTTTATTTATTTATTTGTTTATTTATTTGTTTGTTTATTTGTTTCTTTTTGGTGTATTTATTTGTTTGTTTATTCATTTTTTTATTTAACATAACTGGTAAAGCCCAATTGCAATATTCAAGACTGACAAACTGATTTATAAAACATAAACAAGTAAAAGGAAACATACATCAACATCGTCTGTAAACATTACATAATGAAATAATTGGAATTAAAATGTATTTTTATTCTGCTCAAGTAGAGTACTTAGGAATTTACTATTGACAGCATTTAAGGTGAAATAAACATGTTTCATATTATTTAGCCTACATTTTGTCATTTGCACTTTATAGATCCGTTATTACATTAAGGAGAGCGCGTGAGATAGTGCCATAATTTTGAAAATAGTAAGCCAACTTATTTCAGCACAATAGTAATATGCGTTACAAGAGCGGTATGTTGAAATTTTCATGTTCGAGGAAAAGTTTGAAAAAGCGAAACGTAGTTGAGCTTTTTTAATTTCCGAGAATTGAAAGAAAACATACCGCTCGTGTATCGTACATTATTTTGTGCGAAGATCGTTTATTACATACCTGAAAGAGGAATTTCTAATTCGTTGCAATGAAATCTCCATCTTGGTTTCTGTTCAATGACGGCAAATTTGCAAAACAAAAATATCTATCTTCAACATTATTGCTATAAAATGTTTTCTGTGTTTACTATACTCCAGCAGGCCGTGATATACGTCTGTCTTTTTTTTCCCCAGTCTATAAATGTGAACTTAAAACAAACGGTAAGGTTATGTAATGATTTATTTTTCTTTTTAAAATTTTAACAATATTATTTATATAACATATTGCAGTAATAACATCGGCATCTGGAATCATGTTGATTTTTTCACGGCTTCCTTAATGTTACTTGCATCACGAATGCAGTAACTTTAGTCGAGTTATAGAGTTTACTTAATTTTTGCAAATATTTAAAAACAATAATTAACAGTGCAATTTACGTGAAATTGCAGTGGTAAGTGTCCAATTTATAATTATCACTATATTGAACGTCTCTAAAAATAATATGTTAAAAGCCTAAAGCAGTAAAATCAATATGTCACTTAAGCGGTAAGAAGAGGGAAATTGTTATGTGTGTTAGGTTGGGAATACTGAATGTGGAATTTTAGACTTTCCGCGGATTGGTTTTGTGCGGAAACCAAGCAAATACGCACGATCTCGCACAAAAGTTTACTTCCCGTTTTCTATTCGGTACGTGCTATATCAGAAAGAGTTTACAAAGCAATGACGCATGCAAGATGACCTGATGCGGTTAATATAGTCATCAAATTGGAAGTTAGGGAATGATTAGTCTTTCGAGCAGACTTGAAATTGACTTTAAATATTGAATCTATTTCGTGGTATGTCATTACGTGATCTGTAATTTTATTTATATTTGTTACGAAAATTTAAGCTTGCCCTAAAGAACAAAATTGCAAAGCCCCAATGATGGTAACTGTAGGATTATGATCCACATGCGTTACTATTGGAACAATTAACAGATAGGGGAATAATTGTCTGTCTGAACGTACTGCCTCTTCCTGGTACAATGTACTGACCCCTGGTATTTATGCATTACTGGCCCCATACTGTGAATATTGATCATCAATATATCATATCTCGCTGCCTCCACTTCATGCAACCTGCAGTGCATCAGCGTCCTCTATAATTTGTAGTAGTACTTTTTCGTAAATTCAGAGGCAAATGATTGTGGTTGGGTTTTTCAGGCTTTGAGAGATGGAAGTAGCACTCAGTCAAATCCTAAGCCTGCTACATTCTATATTATATTATTGACCCAATAATAATAATAATAATAATAATAATAATAATAATAATAATAATAATAATAATAATAATAATAATAATAATAATTACTTACAAATGGCTTTTAAGGAACCCGAAGGTTCATTGCCGCCCTCACATAAGCCCGCCAGCGGTCCCTATCCTGTGCAAGATTAATCCAGTCTCTATCATCATACCCCACCTCCCTCAAATCCATTTTAATATTATCCTTCCATCTACGTCTCGGCCTCCCTAAAGGTATTTTTCCCTCCGGCCTCCCAACTAACACTCTACATGCATTTCTGGATTCGCCTATACGTGCTACATGCCCTGCCCATCTCAAACGTCTGGATTTCAAGTTCCTAATTATGTCAGGTGAAGAATACAATGCGTGCAGTTCTGTGTTGTGTAACTTTCTCCATTCTCCTGTAACTTCATCCCGCTTAGCCCCAAATATTTTCCTAAGCACCTTATTCTCAAACACCCTTAACCTATGTTCCTCTCTCAGAGTGAGAGTCCAAGTTTCACAGCCATATAGAAGAACCGGTAATATAACTGTTTTATAAATTCTAACTTTCAGATTTTTGGACAGCAGACTGGATGATAAGAGCTTCTCAACCGAATAATAACAGGCATTTCCCATATTTATTCTGCGTTTAATTTCCTCCCGAGTGTCATTTATATTTGTTACTGTTGCTCCAAGATATTTGAATTTTTCCACCTCTTCGAAGGATAAATCTCCAATATTTATATTTCCATTTCGTACAATATTCCCGTCACGAGACATAATCATATACTTTGTCTTTTCGGGATTTACTTCCAATAATAATAATAATAATAATAATAATAATAATAATAATAATAATAATAATAATAATAATAATAATGATAATAATAATAATAATAATAATAATAATAATAATAAAAATTTGTAGAAAGGCTCCAGTCATTTAGCCAACGTCGTCGTCTTCTTCTTCTCCTTCTTCTTCTTCTTCTTCTTCTTCTTCTTCTTCTTCTTCTTCTGCTGTCGTTAGGATTAGCTACATAACTGTGTCAAACGCCTTTTCTAGGTCCACACAGCATTTTTAAAAGTAAATTTAAAATTTCTGTGGCATTTTTCTCCTAACGACACGGTATTAAAAATGTCTATCTGACGGCCAACTGAAAGCTTACCTTCAGGTTTATGTGTATACAAGGTGGAAGTAAAATAAGTACAAAAGCAAGCAAATAAATAAATGAATGAATAGAGAAATATATATATATATATATATATATATATATATATATAAAGAAATAACGTAAATAAATTTGTGAATAACCCAAAATATATTTCTTATATATAAATCGTAAATAAATAAACGAAGAACATAAAAAAGTAAATAAATAACGCAAACAATAAATAGGCCTAAGTAACGTAAATAAATATATAAATAAGCAAATAACGTAAATAAATAAATAATGTACATAATTAAATAAATAAGTAAATAACACAAATATAAATAAATAAATGAATAAATAACATAAATAAATAAGTAAATAAATAACGAAAATAATAAATAAGTGGCGTAAATAAATATATAAATAAACAAATAACGTAAATAAATAATGTAAATAAATAAGTAAATAACACAAATATAAATAAATAAATAATGTAAATAAATAAATAATGAAAATAATAAATAAGTAGCGTAAATAAATATATAAATAAACAAATAACGTAAATAAACGAATAACGTAAATAAATAATATAAATAATTAATAAATAAGTAAATAACACAAATATAAATAAGTAAATAAATAACGTAAATAAATAAATAAATAAATAAATAAATAAATAATGGAAATAATAAGTAAGTTGCGTAAATAAATTTATAAATAAACAAATAACGTAAATAAACGAATAACGTAAATAAATAATGTAAATAATTTATAAATAATTAAATAACACAAATATAAATAAGTAAATAAATAACGTAAATAAATAAATAAATAAATAAATAATGGAAATAATAAATAAGTTGCGTAAATAAATATATAAATAAACAAATAACGTAAATAAACGAATAACGTAAATAAATAATGTAAATAATTAATAAATGATTAAATAACACAAATATAAATAAGTAAAGAAATAACGTAAGTAAATAAATAAATAAAAAAATAAATAATGGAAATAATAAATAAGTTGCGTAAATAAATATATAAATAAGAAAATAACGTTAATAAATAAATAATGTAAATAATTAAATAAATAAGTGAATAACACAAATATAAATAAATATATCTAACGTAAATAACTAATTAATAAATAAACTAAGACCGTAAAAAATAAATAACTAACATAAATAAAATAATAACATAGATAAATAATTAACATAAATAATTAAATAAATAACTTAAATAAATACATAAACAACGTAAATAAATAAAAACGAATAATGTAAATAAATAAATAAACAAATAACGTAAATAAGTAAGTAAATAACACAAATATACAAATAAATAATAAATAACGTAAATAAATATATAAACAAACAAATAACATAAATAAATATATAAATATAGCCTATTTGGGGCTAAGAGGGATGAAGTTACAGGCGAATGGAGAAAGTTACACAACACAGAACTGCACGCATTGTATTCTTCACCTGACACAATTAGGAACATTAAATCCAGACGTTTGAGATGGGCAGGGCATGTAGCACGTATGGGCGAATCCAGAAATGCATATAGAGTGTTAGTTGGGAGACCGGAGGGAAAAAGACCTTTGGGGAGGCCGAGTCGTAGGTGGAAGAATAATATTAAAATGGATTTGAGGGAGGTGGGGTATGATGATAGAGACTGGATTAATCTTGCACAGTGTAGGGACCAATGGCGGGCTTATGTGAGGACGGCAATATATTCAGTGTTATACAGTCAGAGCATACAACATTGTGTAATTGACAAAGTCAGTAATAAAAAGTAAACAACAAAACAATAAAATTAATTCAAAAACTCTCAACAACGTTGACATTAAAAAACTCATTAATTTCATAAAATGGTTTGTTGATTAACCAACCAGAGACAAGTCTGTTAAAGGACTTCCTTTTCAGATTAAAATTATATCTCGGAAATTTATTTGCTATTTTTAAAGACATAATAAAATAATTATTCATTGTTTTTAGTCATCCTACACTTAGGTATGTCAAAAAGGTCACGGTTTCTGGTGTTGTATATATGAACATCATTCCTATGATGAACCTCCGGGTTCCTTGAAAGCAATTTGTAAGTAAGTAAGTAAATTAATAAGACGATATGAGCAATATTCCATTTGTACTTAATTATTAACCTGTATAATTTCTTTGTACCGTATTTCCGTATTTCAGTGACATATCTTTTTGTGTGTTTTCTTAGGAATTTATTTCAAGACCCGAACTTGCGTTACGAAGAAATGTGAACTCATATCTGCATCCGACATGTTTTAAAGTGTTCATTTCAGTTTCATTATGAGTCTTATGATTTATTAGCCTCTTTTCTCTGTGACATTTTATATAACTGTGTACCTTATGGGAAAGGTTCCTTTTAGCGAGTATTTGTTAACACAGATGGAAGGAATTGCTCTCTAATTTTTTATTTGAACTACAGAAGATAAATGTACAGATGTACACGTGTAACATGCAAGTATTGCGTAAAAATGTATACTGTTGACGCAACATCGCCTGCGCCTTCGTTCATACGATTTCGTCATAGGTTTAAAATGAACCTATCGTTATGACAAAAGAGGACATTAGTCATGTAGAACAGTTGTTCCCAATCTGGGTACACACCAAGACGTTATTCATTGCTTTTTAAGGAGAGAGATAGGTTGAATATGGTGGCAAACGAGTAAATTTTCATTTTTTTTTCTTTAAAATACTTTTTGATACTAAAAATATTACATTACATAAAATTTGACGCTCATGTATGACCTTCACGACTGCTGAGACGCCATTTCGAAAACTCCGGGACACATTGATTTTATACGAAACTAAACTTTAATTTTAATTTCTCGTAAATTTATTTTATTTTTTCTTTTATTCCATACAGCCAGTTATAATCTATCTTCAGAACTATTAATTAGACATGCATGATATTTCATACATTATTTAGGCTAAAAGAACTTTTTCCTGTAATAACAATTTATTATTTTGTTGAATTTGAAAAATATACATCAATATTTCTATAAAATTACCACTAAAATGCATTCTTAAAATATAATTGAGGGGTTTGCCGGAAAAAAAGGCGTATACCTACGTCAATATGGTGAATTGAGATACAGGCAATCTAAGATTTTAAAACGCACCTGAATAAAATGTTATACAGATAGTGAACAAAATTATACATTAAATTAAAAATCTTAGCGAGTATAAATGTTTTGTAGCATTTAGGCAATTTATATTATTAAATTTCCTTATACTAGTACCATATAAAACTTCGGTCTGTACGCCCTTTATCCATATAATGATTTGCTTAGGGGATTTAATGTAGATTTCAGATTTAAATTTCACACGGAATTGAAACAAAGATACATTTTATGACATTTATTATCTACTTCTAAAGTAAAATACATTATTTCAGATATACTGAGTAAACATTAAGTACGCAAAGCAAAATCTCTGAATATAACAGAAAAAGAAAATCTTCATTTTGTGTGAACATAAATAAATAAAATTTATTCTTTGTATAGCTAATCCTGATTACAATAAGCCCAAAAATGTGAATATTGTAACAAATCTCTTTATAGAACATAAAATATTTCCGTCTGAGTTTCATAAGTTTGTTTACTCTTAAAGCAAGAACAATAATGAACATAAAAAGCAGTCAAAGGAAACAACTGGACTGACTAAATTGAACTATATATATTTGCTTAGTCTCTACCAAGAGAAAACACACACAGTACGGTATGCGGTAACGCTCACCACTAGCTCTACTTGTAGACTGACTGACTAAGTCGCGTACGCATGCAGCCCTGTCCTGCAGGTATGTATAATACAATCAAAACAAAATTTCGCTACTATAATCATTCACTACATTTTAAACCGTTTTCCCGAAGAAGGGCGTAGAGGTCTATCCGCATTTCTTCGGCAAACCCCTCAATTGTTATATCTTAACACTTTGAAAGCCAATATCAAAATTCTGCTATAGACATTTTAATAACGTGTCGTTAGGAGTAAAATGTCACAGAAATTTTAATTTTACTTTTTAAAATGACTGTCTAGACTTAGAAAAGGCGTTTGACACAGTGGATTGAAATAAACTGATGGTGATCATATAGAAAATTGGCGTGGATTGGAAACAGAAAAGACTGTCCAGTACCTTTTATATGAAACAACAAATAAAAGTCAGGATAGGAGAAGAGATGTCAGAAGGAAGTGAAATAGGAAGAGGAGTACGACAAGGATGTCCTTTACCATCTACACTGTTCAACATCTACTTGGAGGATTTATTAAAGAACTGTTCTCAGAACATGGAAGGAGTGATAGTAGGAGGAAGAAGAATAAAGTGCGTAAAATTCGCTGATGATATGGCGTTGTTAGCAGAAGAAATGATACTAAGAGATATGCTATAGTAGCTAATTAACACCTGTGAGCAGTATGGAATGAGGATAAATGCCAACAAGACGAAAACCATGGTCATAAGAAGAAAAGTAAAGAACGTAAACTTGCGAATTCTAAATGAGGCAGTAGAGCAAGTGGACAGCTTCAAATACTTGGGGTGTACTGTAAGCAGTAACATGAGCTGCTGCCACGAAGTCAAAAGGAGGATAGCAATGGCAAAGGAAGCTTTTAATAGAAAAAGGAGCATCAACTGCGGACCTCTGGATGAAGAACTAAGAAAGAAACTATTGAAGTTCTTTGTGTGGAGTGTGACACTGTAGGGACAGAAACATGGACATTACGACGAAGTGAAGAGAAGCGAATAGAAGCATTTGAAATGTGGATTTGGAGCGTGTGAAATGGACAGACAGAATAAGAAACGAAGCTGTTTTGGAAAGAGTGAGTGAAGAAATAATGATGCTGAAACTGATCAGACAGAGGAAAAGAAATTGGTTGGGTCATTGGCTGAGAAGAAACTGCATACAGAAGGATGTCCTACTGGAAGAAATGGTGAACGGGAGAAGAATTCGGGGTAGAAGAAGATATCAGATGATAGACGACATTAAGATATATGGATCATATGAGGAGGCTAAGAGGAAGAAAGACAATAGGAAAGACTGGAGAATGCTGGGTTTGCAGTGAAAGACCTGCCCATGGGCAGAATACTATGTATGTATGTAAAAGTAACTGAGTTATATCCGTGTTATTGAATTACTGTTTCTTTTTTGTTTTAATTTGAGTCCCATTTTTTTAAAGCTAATCTTGAATTTAAGTTGTTGCAGGAATGTTATTTTTAGAAAAAAAATTAAAAATTTGTATCAATTAGGAAAACATCTCAAATTATAACCGTTCTCACACCTTAATACTGAAGGAAAAGAACATTGGTTAGCAAGAATGTTTAATGTGAGATAATGGATTGGCCTGGATGAAAAAATCGCACTGAAACATATCGGAAACAGAGGTCAGATATAACAGCGAATACAAATGAATGAAATGATGATGATGATGATGATAATAATAATAATAATAATAATAATAATAATAATAATAATAATGTTGTTTAGTCAACTGTCCGAAGACAGGTTTGCACTCATAAGTAACACCAATAAATCATCACTGATGAGGCAACTACACCAGGAGATAATGGGGTAGGGTGGCCATTTCCTTTTCCCCTCCAATGCATACACCGCCGACTAGCTACATATTACACTAGTCAGACTTCAGATGTATACATACAATTGTTGTTTCTCTAAACCATCGTCAAGAGAGATGTACTGTCTGATAATAGATATACCAGAATGTCAATCAGAGATAATAATAGATATACCAGAATGTCAATCAGAGATAATAATAGATATACCGGAATGTCAATCAGAGATAATAATAGATTTACCGGAATGTCAATCAGAGATAATAATAGATATACCAGAATGTCAATCAGAGATAATAATAGATATACCAGAATGTCAATCAGAGATAATAATAGATATACCAGAATGTCAATCAGAGATAATAATAGATATACCGGAATGTCAATCAGTTATAATAATAGATATACCAGAATGTCAATCAGAGATAATAATAGATATACCAGAAGGTCAATCAGAGATAATAATAGATATACCGGAATGTCAATCAGAGGTTATAGATATACCAGAATGTCAATCAGAGATAATAATAGATATATCAGAATGTCAATCAGAGATAATAATAGATATACCAGAATGTCAATCAGAGATAATAATAGATATACCTGAATGTCAATCAGAGATAATCATAGATATACCAGAATGTCAATCAGAGATAATAATAGATATACCAGAGTGTCAATCAGAGATAATAATAGATATACCAGAATGTCAATTAGAGATAATAATAGATATACCAGAATGTCAATCGTCCACACCTGTGGAGTAACGGTCAGCGCGTCTGGCCGCGAAACCAGGTGGCCCGGGTTCGAATCCCGGTAGGGGGAAGTTACCTGGTTGAGGTTTTTTCCGGGGTTTTCCCTCAACCCAATACGAGCAAATGCTGGGTAACTTTCGGTGCTGGGCCCCGGACTCATTTCACCGGCATTATCACCTTCATATCATTCAGACGCTAAATAACCTAGATGTTGATACAGCGTCGTAAAACAACCCAATAAAAAAAAAAGAATGTCAATCAGAGATAATAATAGATATACCAGAGTGTCAATCAGAGATAATAATAGATATACCAGAATGTCAATCAGAGATAATAATAGATATACCAGAATGTCAATCAGAGATAATAATAGATATACCAGAATGTCAATCAGAGATAATAATAGATATACCAGAGTGTCAATCAGAGATAATAATAGATATACCAGAATGTCAATCAGAGATAATAATAGATATACCAGAATGTCAATCAGAGATAATAATAGATATACCAGAATGTCAATCAGAGATAATAATAGATATACCAGAATGTCAATCAGAGATGATAATAATAGATATACCAGAGTGTCAATCAGAGATAATAATAGATATACCAGAATGTCAATCAGAGATAATAATAGATATACCAGAATGTCAATCAGAGATAATAATAGATATACCAGAATGTCAATCAGAGATAATAATAGATATACCAGAATGTCAATCAGAGATGATAATATTAATAATAATAATAATAATTCAGTGTACATTGTATTTCTGTTCTCACTGCTGTTGTTCTCTTATGAACATTTTGAAATCTAGTTGAAATATGAAATGCGCCAAAATTGTTACCTCTCCTCCGCGCCTGATTTGTGAAACACTTCTCCCCATTCTCGACCCTGTTTATCACCTCTCCACTTGACCGCGAGGCTTTTGTTACCAGGAGTGACGTCACGTGCTCGCCACTTGGCGGAAATCAAGGGGAGAAAACTGCACACAGCTAGAAACGAAGGAGCGCAATGAAAAAGGGGACAGGCACACATCTGACATACGGGTCAGTGCCGCGGGATAGCTGTCTGGGGTTTGATATCGGACACTGGTTTACTTTCCCAGTTACGATGTATTACGGCGGTTTTCTAAGTTTTGTGTTTTGTAAGAATTTGATTTTCTTTAGTAGGGCAACAGAACACTTTGGTTATTATTGCGAATTGTTAGCATGTGACAGTTGCCAATTGTTAATGCAGAGAGCATCAACCATTTGATACAAGACTACTACATTGCTATGAACGGAACATAATTAATACAACACAATACAATAGTACAATACAATACAATATCATACATAATATAATACAATGACAATTCTAATTGATCTTCACATCAATCCAATAATTGTGTAATATTAATAATAATAGTAGTAATAATAATAATAATAATAATAATAATGATAATGGTTTATTTTAACTGGCACAGTTAAGGTCATTAGGCTTCTCTTCCAGTCAACCAGTATGATACAAGATTACTATATTGCTATGAACAGAACATAATTAATACAAAACAATATTTTATTTATTTATTTATTTATTTATTCATTTATTTATTTGTTCATTTATTTATTTATTCATTTATTTATTTGTTCATTTATTTATTCATTCATTTATTTATTTATTCATTCATTCATTTATTTATTAATTTGTTCATTTATTTATTTGTTCATTTATTCATTCATTCATTTATTTATTTATTTATTTATTTATTTATTTGTTCATTTATTTATTTATTTATTTATTAATTTATTTGTTCATTTATTTATTTATTTATTCATTTATTTATTTATTCATTTATTTATTTGTTTCTTTATTTATTTATTTATTTATTTATTCATTCATTCATTTATTTATTCATTTCTTCATTTATTTATTTATTTATTTATTCATTTATTTATTTGTTCATTCATTCATTTATTTATTTATTTATTTATTTATTTATTCATTTATTCATTTATTTATTTGTTCATTTATTTATTTATTTATTCATTTATTTATTTGTTCATTTATTTATTTATTCATTCATTTATTTATTTATTTATTCATTTATTTACTTACTTATTTATTTATTTATTTATTTATTTATTTATTTATTTATTTATTTATTTATTTATTTATTTATTTATTTATTTGCTTACTTAATTATTTATTTAATCTATATATCTGTCTGTCTGTCTGTCTGTATAGCTTCAGACGCCTTCATGTCCACTGCAATACGATTCGCTCATTGCTAATTTCTCTCGTGGTGCACACCCATGCCTGCATTTCTTGGCACCATGGCTGTACCAACAAGCCACACCCATTTCAACCCTCATGAATACTTGCAGTTTGTTTCTCGAGATAAACCAGGCCACAAAATTATCGCCTATTCAAGTGAGGATGTGCGGTCCGCACCGCGACTGCCTGCGCCACTTTGTTCAGAGAAGTTCGTTACTCCACACGTGCGCAAATCGATACGTCTGAGGTCGTCGAGAGTGCATCTGAGACACCTACCGGCGGAGTCGTGTACTGTTTGACCACGTACTGCAATACCCAGTGGCGATAATATCACATAGGTAGGGGGCGGATGTTGATGACGTAACAATGGCTGAAAAAGAAATAATGAAATCCTCTTACACATACATAAAAATGCCATAAAATTTAAAGATATTATCTTAAAAGTTAATAAATGAATGGCAGAGGACTATATATGAACAGACAAATAAGAAAGATGGGCTGGTTTCTAAAGAAATCGAAATTACTCTCATTTCTGTTTTTCTCCTATTAAAAATAATTCTAAATTAATACAAATTTACAACTATAATATGCCATTAGGAAAGTTCAGGATAACAGACAGGGTTTGGAATTGAACGGGTTACATCAGCTGCTTGTCTATGCGGATGACGTGAATATGTTAAGAGAAAATCCACAAACGATTAGGGAAAACGCGGGAATTTTACTGGAAGCAAGTAAAGAGATAGGTTTGGAAGTGAATCCCGAAAAGAAGAAGAATATGATTATGTCTCGTGACCAGAATATTACATGAAATGGAAACATAAAAATTGGACATTTATCCTTCGGACACGTAGAAAATTTCAATATCTTGGAGCAACAGTAACAAATATAAATGACACTAGGGAGGAAAGTAAACACAGAATAAATATGGGAAATGCCTGTTATTATTCGGTTGAGAAGCTTTTGTCATCCAGTCTGCTGTCAAAAATTCTAAAAGTTAAAATTTATAAAACATTTAAATTACCGGTTGTTCTGTATGGTTGTGAAACTTGGACTATCACTTAGAGAGAGAAACAGAGATTAAGGGTGTTTGAGAATAAGGTGCTTAGGAAAATATTTGGGGCTAAAAGGGATGAAGTTATAGGAGAATGGAGGAAGTTGCACAATGCATAACTCCACGCATTGTATTCTTCACCTGACATAATTAGGAACATTAAATCCAGACGTTTGAGATGGGCAGGACATGTAGCACGTATGGGCGAATCCAGAAATGTATATAGAGTGTTAGTTGGGAGGCCGGAGGGAGATAGACCTTTGGGGAGGCCGAGACGTATATGGGAGGATAATATTAAAATTGATTTGAAGGAGGTGGGATATGATGATAGAGAGTGGATTAATCTTTCACAGGATAGGGACCGATGGCGGGCTTATGTGAGGGCGGCAATGAACCTGCGGGTTCCTTAAAAGCCATTTGTAAGTAAGTATACATATTTACAAACAAAATAATAATGAATAATTAAAAGAAATGTAACGTGAATTTTGTATCTTATCGTAGAAAATGGCCCATAAATACAGAGTGACTCATGAATTTCTTCCTCGGTTTATGGAGGTGATTCCTGAGGCTATTTGGAACAAAAAATATAAATAAATTAATGAGATCACATTCATAATTAAATTACGGCGGTACGGTAATTTAAAACGGCAGAAAAAAACTTTTACTTCAGGACACCACTAATAAAAATGCTCAAAAAATAATTAAAATACAAACATTTGATTGTTTATATATCAGCCTCTTTAATTTATAATGGATGTAAATCACATTTTCGAAAATGCCTCCCTGAATATCAAGGCAACGGTCCGCACTGGTGTGAACCGCACTTGTAGCTTTTCGCAGCTTCACACGTTTGTTTCTTATTATCGCCGCGGCATCCAGAATGCGTTGAAGCAAATTATGAATGTGATCCCATTGAGGGGTTAGGTACAGCTTATAGCAGTAAAATATTTGGAAATATTCAACATTTTTTCCCTCCATTTCTGTATCTTGTACAATAATGAAAATTGGCATGTGTAAAACACTGTCCTTCTGCTATATGAAGAAAAATATTTTAACAATTTAAAAATAAACATTATTTATATATATTTTTTTCTTACAAATTCAAAATGATGGCAGTTCACTGTGCAGTGATGAAGCGTTTCCCTCATAACTCATAAACTTGTTAAATTTTTCACGTTCTCTCGCTTTTATTTTATTGCTGAAACTCATGTTTACAATATCATGCTCTTTCAACTACATTCCTTAATAAATAATATTTTTTTTATTTTGTGTTAGAAGAAAGTACTGATACTTGACCATTTTTTAAATGAATTTCTTTTTTATCATACTATCTATCAAAGATAGAGAAGTGATCTTGCATAATATTGTAGATATAACATGCATAAATTCACACAAAAATCTAATCACAGAATGTTGGATAGTTTTTTAGTTATGTGGGAAATGTTTAATTTCTTTTAAATCGTAAAAATATTTTTTTCATATAGCAGAAGGACAGTGTTTTACACATATCAATTTGCATTACTGTACAAGATACAATAATAGAGGAAAAAAATAGTTGAATATTTCTAAAATTTTACTGCTGTAAGCTGTACTTAACACCTTAATTTATTTACTTTTTTTGTTCCAAATAACCTCAGGAATCACCTCCATTAATTACCCTGTATATGCTTACTTACTGGCTTTTAAGGAACCCGGAGGTTCATGCCGCCCTCACATAAGCCCGCCATTGATCCCTATCCTGAGCAAGATTAATCCAGTCTCTACCATCATATCCTACCTCCCTCAAATCCATTTTAATATTATCTTCCCATCTACGTCTCGGCCTCCCCAAAGGTCTTTTTCCCGCCGGTATCCCAGCTAACACTCGATATGCATTTCTGGATTCGTCCATACGTGCTACATGCCCTGCCCATCTCAAACGTCTGGATTTAATGTTCCTAATTATGTCAGGTGAAGAAAATTACCCTGTATATAACATAAAAATTAATTTATTACATAATGTAACTACAATGTTGTACTTACATTTATGCAATACAGTTTTTATTCAACGAGAAATAATTATTGAAACTATCAGTATACTGTAGTTTGATTTTATACCATTGTAAACAATGACAGACTGTACTTTAAGATTGTCCTATGAAGGATACATTTTTAACATATCAGCGCTAATCGGAAGTTAAAATTTTTAAATCCTTTTCTTTTCCCACTGTCCTCTCAATCCCACCCACCCTGTTCCCCATCCTTGACGTAAAGGCAATTTTAAACAATTTCAACGTCTGGATTTTTACGCGCTTGTGGACCGAGAGCTAAACAATAGCAGGGTGCTGTGAACTCTATATTCATTCACAGGTGTAATCTATCCTCGCCATATTCTTTGTCAACTTATTGAATCACTATGACGACCGATTGAAGGTCAGTTTCTTAACAAAATAAAGTATTAATCAGTGGGAAAGCAGCAACTATGATTTTTATACAGGGTATTTCAAAAGTGATGGTAAAAATTTAGAGTTGAGAAGTAAAAATGAAGAAAAACAAAGAAGTTTCAGTAAACATGGGTCCACAAAATAACCGTTTACGAGCTAATGCCTTTTTTTTTTTCTTGGTGGTTGGGCCGCCAGTGAACCGAGCGCTTTCATACCGGTGCGGTAAAGCGGCAACATTCATGCTTTGTACGTATGCCGCATTCTCCCATCCCATTTCCTTGGCCGAACGGTGGATTGGTAGAGAATGACCTGTTCCTCGATCACGGGTTTAAATGCATAAGAATATGAAGTAATTCGGGAGAAAGTGTTGGTGAATACGATGAACACAAATGACGTCATCTAGGCTCACTGTAGGCCTATTTATTTTTAATTAATTTCGTATTATTTTCTGTAAAGTCACATGGGAGGTTTAATAAAATCAGGAACGATATTTTGTAATTATACAGCATATAAAAGTCACTCTTCCTTTGTCGTTGAAAACAATTAGGAAGCACATTTTCTAATTATTTCAGACATGATACTTCACCGTTAAAATCATTTATCTGGAATTTTAATGAAATTCTTCTATGAAATTAATATAAGAGATGAGAATAACTCTTCATTTTCATCTACCAAGTTTAAGACTGCTATGCGCGTGCAATTTTATCACTGACTAGCCATACCCGTGCGCTCCGCTGCACCCGTTAGAAATAAATATAAAGTAATTACATAATTAAAATAGGACATTTGATCCAGGAACATTCGTGTTTGATAGAAGGATAAATCGTTTAATATGTTACTTAATTTAAATTGCATCCAAATAATTAAAATGCGGTCATTTTGGTCCAGAGACCACTCATTGGTGCCATGACAATTCCTTTAACATGTTTCTTAATTTTTATTACA
This sequence comes from Periplaneta americana, assembly GCF_040183065.1. NCBI lineage: Eukaryota > Metazoa > Arthropoda > Insecta > Blattodea > Blattidae > Periplaneta > Periplaneta americana. Next base: position 152,910,085 of record NC_091130.1, read on the forward strand.
TGCAACCATAGTTTAATGAACATTGACATAATTTAGATTTAATGTGTATACTTTATTTTACTTGTTATAGGTTTCCATTGAATTATGGTAATAACTTCATTTTAACCCTGTTTTCTACGTATTCAGTAAATGGCGTTTGGCCGACTATGGTTCTGAACACTTCAAATAATTTAAATTATATTATATAAAATTACATTACATATATTATATTATATTATATTATATTATATTATATTATATTATATTATATTATATTATATTATATCAGAAGTTATTGTAATAACATTATAGCATTATGTCTATCTAGAGAAACTGCACTTTCCAATGGTGAAATAATAATTAATTATACAAATCGGTTAATTTATCTTCCGATATTACTTCATACAAACACAGAAACATTCTCTGTAGGCTATCTTTCATAGCTTTCGCTTGTTGCTGTCCAAGGCCCCTTATAGACGAAGTCATTTGTTTTTTATTTCATTATACCGTCTTAGATGGCAGTTATTTTAATTTTAAAACTCATTTATCTCATTAAATATCAGTCCTATCAAACTTTTTCAAGGAATAAAACTTATCGAAAATTATTAAAAAAAAAAAAAACTTTTGTTATGTAACATTTTTCACAAAAATCAATAATAAGCGAAATATTTCGATTTATTTAATTCAGGCCCCCTTATAACCCCCCTTTTAAATAATGTATTTTGAATGCCATATAGCCTAAAATCTAAGTTACAACGAACATAATTTATATTCCAATTTTCATCGAAATCCGTTCATCCATTATCGCGTGAAAAGGTAACAAACATACAGACAGACAGACAGACATACAAACAAAAATTTCAAAAAAGCAATTTTTGGTTTCAGGGTGGTTAATTATGTGTGTTAGGACCAATTGTTTTTGGAAAATCGAAAATTACCAGAAAAATTTTGGCTACAGATTTATTATTAGTATAGATTTAACATTATTTAATTCACTGAGTGAGGTGGCCCAGTAGTAACGTACTATACTCACATTCGGGAGACCGCGGGTTCAAACCCCGTGGTTGACCAATGTGACAGATTTTTCATAGCTTCTCTCAGTCACAAAGACAAATGTATGATTGTAAATTTATATACCATGATTCATCACCGCCTTAATCACCATTATCATAATCATTTTAAAGAATTAAAATCAGTTAAATGAATGCAAGCCATAATTTAAATTTGGTATTCCCAAGAAACTAGTTAGATTAATTAAAATGTGTCTCAGTGAAACATACAGCAGAGTCCGTATAGGTCAGTTTCTGTCAGATGCGTTTCCAATTCACCGCGGGCTAAAGCAAGGAGATGCACTATCACCTTTACTTTTTAACTTTGCTCTAGAGTATGCCATTAGGAAAGTCCAGGATAACAGAGAGGGTTTGGAATTCAACGGGTTACATCAGCTGCTTGTCTATGCGGATGACGTGAATATGTTAGGAGAAAATCCACAAACGATTAGGGAAAACACGGTAATTTTACTTGAAGCAAGTAAAGCGATAAGTTTGGAAGTAAATGCCGAAAAGACAAAGTATATGCTTATGTCTCGTGACCAGAATATTGTACGAAATGGAAATATAAAAATTGGAAATTTATCTTTTGAAGAGGTAGAGAAGTTCAAATATCTTGGAGCAACACTAACAAATATAAATGATACTCGGGAGGAAATTAAACACAGAATAAATATGGGAAATGCCTGTTATTATTCTATTGACAAGCTTTTATCATTCAGTCTGATGTCAAAAAATCTGAAAGTTAGAATTTATAAAATAGTTATATTACCGGTTGTTCTTTATGGTTGTGAAACTTGGACTCTCACTTTGAGAGAGGAATATAGGTTAAGGGTGTTTGAGAATAAGGTGCTTAGGAAAATATTTGGGGCTAAGAGGGATGAAGTTACAGGAGAATGGAGAAAGTTACACAACACAGAACTGCACGCATTGTATTCTTCACCTGACATAAATCCAGACGTTTGAGATGGGCAGAGCATGTAGCACGTATGGGCGAATCCAGAAATGCATGTAGAGTATTAGTTGGGAGGCCGGAGGGAAAAAGACCTTTGGGGAGGCCGAGACGTAGATGGGAAGATAAAATTAAAATGGATTTGAGGGAGGTGGGATATGATGATAGAGAATGGATTAATCTTGCTCAGGAAAGGGACCAATGGCGGGCTTATGTGAGGGCGGCAATGAACCTCCTGGTTCCTTAAAAGCGAGTAAGTAAGTAAGCCATAATTTAAACATATGATAACATAAACAAAATGACAACAATAATCCACACACGCCTAAATTTTGTAGCGTGAATAAATGAACCTAACCAAAAAAGTATTCATTTTAGGCCGAAATCTGTTCTCCACATTTTATCATCGATTTGACCAAAGACAGAAGTTATTGGGGTTGTCTGATAAATTCATTCGCTTCTTAGTTACGTTTCAACCACTAACAACGCCTGAAAGCGCTGCACACCCCGAGCACAGCTACGACAGAGAAGTTGCCGAACTAGATCGGGTTTTATTTACAAAAGATTAAACACAGGGGCGTTAAGAGTAAGGAAGGTTTTGTGAATAAACTTTATTTTCTACAGCATGAACCATTATTATCGACATTATATTGTTATTTCTCTGGAAGCTTATAAATTCCATTTTTCCAAAAGTTGGCGGTTTTCTCGTTCAGTCTGCAGCCCTCCAAGGAAGTGAGGCGTTTGCCATTATTTTATTTTTTTATTTATTTAATAATAACATATACATAAAAACGTTACATTAAAATACCCAGAAAGAGCAAAGCTCGTGTTCGGGGACAGTTCCGTTACATAGATACACATACTTTGTAGATAAAATACTTAAGAAAAAAGCTCACATAAAGATTGTAATAAAATTAGTAAATAATAATACTAATAATAACTGAGTGAAAAAAGAGACGATGTTTAGATTGATGGATTAATATTAAATTATTATTAGTAGTATAATTAGTGCAGGTCATGTTGATATAGTAACCAAGATAAAATAGAAAAATACACTTAGGATAGAAATAAACTTGTTTTACAATACATGGTACATAATATATATACAGGGAAGTCTGTCATATAATTTTTTTAATTCTGGATCTGAAAATTTCATTGCTTAAAGTAGTCAATTCTGGATGAAATTTTATTATCGAATTATATAGCCGTGGACCATAATTTGTACTGTGTAGTACAGCAGCAGATGTGAAATATTTAGGTTCAACTAATTTAAGAATTTCATTTCGTCTTGTATTATGAGCATGTGGCTGAGCTACAAATTTCGTTCTATTTTTATGATAGAATTTCATTAAAGAGTATTTATAAATTTGGTCAATTCTAAAAACATTCAATTCAGAATGGATCAAATTTGTTGGATAATCCAGTCGCCTTTTCAAATAAATTTTGATTATACGTTTTTGCAACATAATTAGAGGAAAAAGAGCAGTTTTTGTAATGCCTCCCCATCCAATTATACCATATTGGATAACAGATTCAACTAGAGCCAAATAAACCAAACGTAATACATGAGTAGGCAAGTAATGGCGAAGGTTTACAAATTTGTAAATTGTTTTACGTATCCTGTTACATAAAAAGGTGATTTGTCTATCCCATTTCAAGTGCTGATCAAAACCCTCAGCATTCACCTAACGGCTTATGTGAGGGCGGAAATGAACCTGCGTGTTTCTTAAAAGCCATTTGTAAGTAAGTATTTATTTATATTAATACTATTAATTATGATATACTACATTCAGATTTGAAGTAACACTCGGTAGTAACTGTCGTTTGATGAACGGTGGCAGCTTCTTTAAAGGCAAAAGATGCTGTCAATATAACAGAAAGTAACTGCCAGTTGTAATATACAGGGTGATTCACGAGGAAAGGTAAAAAATTTAGGATGTGAATTCTGAAGTCAAAAAGTTCATAAAATATGGCTCCGTTTTCGAACGGTTACGGAGATAATATGGCGCTTTGATTTCACAAAAACTTTTGAGATTTCATTGTACTAACTCATATTTAGAGACAGATAACGGACAAATTTAAAATTTATATTCACGTATGCATACATACCTAATGTTCTAGACTTCGGAGTCGATGTTTTGGCACATTTTCAAAGGTACCTACTTCTGCGTGAATGCACTGTTGCGCTCGGGCGTGAATCCCGCTCGTCGCTCGGGAGAGTTGCTCGTGGCTGTTCTTTATGCCGCATCCAAAATACGGTCGATTAGCGCCTCTCTCGTTTCCCCCTTCGTTTGCTATACCAAGTCTTTCATCCAACCCCACAGACAGTAAATACTCTTCGATATGGTACTCTTTTGTTCGGAAAGTGTCGTTCACATTCAGCGACGGTACGCAAGGAACTTCCATCGCACAAACCATAACCATACACAATATCGGCTTATTCTGTAGTCGAAAATTTATAAGGCATCCTGAAAGACACAACTTAACACTTCCGATAACTGTACCTGTATAACTACTGTACTGTAGGTAGCTGACTGAACTGCTGTGAACTGAGAAGCAATAGTGTATTTGTGTTATGTGCTGGTTCTGTGTCGTTACATCAGAAAAGGGCAGGCGATTGGATATTTGTAATGCCCCACCACCTGGTTTGTTTCTCTTATCTACAATGCAGATTCCAATGTTACGTCATTCATTGCGATCCGTGACCTTGTCTCACGTTCTCACGTCAGCAGTATATGGTAACGTCGATTCACATTGGGGCGGGACGTTTTACCAAAAAAATTGCATCTAGCTCCGCCATCGTTCAAAAACGAACCTAAGTTCATATGAACTTTTTCACTCAAAATGGCCTAAAGTATCGTATCCTAAATTTTTTACCTTTCCTCGTAAATCACCCTGTTTGTCGGTACCGAAATTGGATACAAAGTTGGCAAAAGGAGATTCAAACTGACAGCCAGAAAATCACTATAATCCACTAGCAGATAGGCAGAAAGTGGTTAGATTTCATTCTTAGGTTTTAAAGTAAGAAGTCCCAGACTATAGAAGAGCACGTATAAAATTCTCCCGGACATTTCGTTTGCAGTGAGTTTGCTTGGAAAAGCATTTCTAAGTTTCTGCCCTGTAAAATGCATAATGAAAAGAATTATGTGCACCATTTATCACAATTTATTAAAATCCTACACCTGACACTCTTCTCTCTCGACACACTTTTCTTACTCCCCACACTCTCTTCTCTATCCCTCTCCACCTCTTCTGTGTGTGTTCACACCTCTCTGTTTTCATATGCATTAAGGCAACCAGTTTAATGTACAAAAATAATTTTTCCTTCGCCACAAGTGCAAAATAATTTAACATCATCCCCCGTTGCTAAGATACTGAATGATATAAGCCTAGCCTATCGATACTAATAATAAATCTGTAGCCGAAATTTTTCTGGTAATTTTCGATTTTCCAAAAATAATTGGTCCTAACATATATAATTAACCACCCTGAAACCGAAAATCGCTTTTTTGAAATTTTTGTTTGTATGTCTGTCTGTCTGTCTGTATGTATGTTTGTTACCTTTTCACGCGATAATGACTGAACGGATTTCGATGAAAATTGGAATATAAATTAAGTTCGTTGTAACTTAGATTATAGGCTATATGGCATTCAAAATACATTATTTAAAAGGGGGGGGTTATAAGGGGGCCTGAGTTAAATAAATCGAAATATCTCGCTTATTATTGATTTTTATGAAAAATGTTACATAACAAATATTTCTTTAAAAACCATTTCCGATAAGTTTTATTCTTTAAACAATTTTGATAGGACTGATATTTAATGAGATAAATGAGTTTTAAAATTAAAATAACTGCCATCTAAGGCCGTGTAATGAATTAAAAAACAAATGACTTCGTCTATAAGAGGCCTTGGACAGCAACAATCAAAAGCTATGAAAGAGCCTACAGATAATGTTTCTGCGTTTCTATGAAGTAATATCAGAAGCTAAATTAACAGATTTGTATAATTAATTATTAATTCACCATTGGAAAGTGTAGTTTCTCTGGATGGACATAATGCTATAATGTTATCACAGTAACTCCTGAGTGAATCGAGGACAGGTAAGATTAAAATAGATTCTTATGCACCGAAAACTTGATAGGCTATTCTGTATATTCGTTTCCTGTATTTCCTAAACTAATTTTTATGACCAAATGAGTGGTCTCTGGATCAAAATGATCGCATTTTAATTTTTTAATTAAATTTAAATTAAGTAACATAATAAACGATTTATCCTTCTATCAAACACGAATGTTCCCTGAATCAAATGTCCTATTTTAATTATGTAATTACTTTATATTTATTTCTAACGGGTGCAGCGGAGCGCACGGGTACGGCTAGTTAATAATAAAAATTGAATTCATACTCGTAATAGTGTATCATTTGTGTCCGCCACTAAATCTCTATGGATATCACGTGTGCTTCTGAGCCAAGCGATCCTTGTTTCGTTTCCGGCGTGGGTAGAGGTTTATCTCCAGTCCACAGGGCTGAGTGCTTCCCCCTTGTTTTGTACTTCCCCTACGACATCTCCACGGTGATCCTGCATTGTGCTCACTAGAGTGGAAACAAGAAACAGGACATAAATAATACATACGATGTACAAAGAACGATATTATTTTATGCTAATTTTCATCGTTTATACACTGAAGTTGATTTTAATAATAATTATTATAAATAGATATGAACTACTGGTTAATCCGTTCCTGTCTCAGTTGCCTAGTGCCCGATGTATAGGTCTCTTCTTTGTCGTCTTTTTCCTCTAGTTTGATAATATTTAATTATTCTTCGCTGATTTTCTCGTGGCATCCGTTGCACATAACCAAACTAATTATTTTTGTATTCCTGAATTCTATCCAAGACTGGAGTTACTTTTAATTCCTCTAGAATTTCTTCATTTCTCTTATAATCCGACCGAACATATTGTGCAGTTTTGATATAGAATACGTTTGATTTTAAATAATTGATTAAATGGCGATCTTACTCGTGTTAATTATGTAAGCATGTGTGGTTTACAGCTGTTTCGGTGTTACTTGACACCATCCTCAGAGCCTACTAGATCTCGGCGCTATCTCAACTTCGCTGCCTGTTGTGTGGGTGCGTTCGTGTGATGAAGAGTTGTGTCAAATAGTGTGTGTGTTCTGAAATTGATCTGTGTGTTGAGAATTTGAATAGGGTGTGTTTTAGTGTGTCTGTATATTTCATGTTGTTCTAGTGTGTTGAGTTTCTGGTTTTTGGGTTGTAAGTGTAGGATTTCCATGTCTGTATTTATGTTATTGTATGTGTGGTTAGCATTAGTTATGTGTTCGGCATATGTAGATGTATTGTGTCCTCTGGTTATTGCTTTAATGTGTTCATTGTATCGAGTTTGGAATGATCTGCCTGTCTGTCCAATGTAGAAACTGTCGCAACTATTGCATGTGAGTTTGTATATGCCTGTGTGGTTGTATTTATTTGTTTGTGTTGTTTGTGTGTTGAGATGTCTTTGTAGTGTGTTTTCTGTTCTGTATGCTATGTTGTATTTCTGTTTTCTGAATGAGGATGCGATCTTGTGTGTGTGTTTTTGTTTTCGTATGTTAGTGTAATGTATTTCTTGTGTTCTTGTGTTTTTGTGTTTGTTGAGTTTTTGTTTTGTTTTCCTTATGATGTTGTCTATTATGTTTGGGTTGTAACCATTTTCTTGTGCTATGTATTTGATTGTGTTCACTTCTTCATTGTAGTGTTGTTGGCTCATGGGTATGTTGAGTAATCTGTGTACCATTGTCCTGAATGCAGCATGTTTGTGTTGTGTGGGGTGATTAGATGTGTTATGTATGTGTGTGGTGGTGGTTTAATTTTGATACTCTTGAAAGCTTCCATGTTAAAATGTCCAATACATAACATCCATAGAAAAAGATGTCCATATACAAAAATGTCCAGTGCAAAATGTGCAAGGAAAAATATCAATAGACGCAAATGTTCAATCAGAAAAATGTTCACTGTTGAATGTCCATGAACAAAAATGTTCACAATTTTATTGTTTACTGTGCTGCATTATAGCCGTCGCTAATCAAATTAGGAACACTAAGTTTTCTGTTACAAACTTGATTCATTATTATAGGCATCCAACAAACAAAACTCAGTGCCCAGAAACCAACGGGCGTGACTGTCTCGCGCAGATGACGTATGCTCCCTTTCCCAGCATGCCCCCGTCTCCAATCACACCACCGACAGTATACGCATGCGTAAGTTTTATCTTCTTGTGTTGAACTGAACACGTGTTATTGCTACAGAGTCAGGGAGTCACATAGCGTTTTATATTAAATATTAATTTAATTTAATTTAAATATTTAAAATTTAAATATTGATTTAATGTTCCTAATTAAGTCAGGTGAAGAATACAATGCGTGCAGCTCTGCGTTGTGTAACTTTCTCCATTCTCTTGTAGCTTCATCCCTCTTATCCCCAAATATTTTGCTAAACACCTTATTCTCAAACACCCTTAACCCGTCTTCCTTTCTCAAACTGAGAGTCCAAGTTACACAACCATAAAGAACAACCGGTTATATAACTGTTTTATAAATTCTAACTTTCAGGTTTTTTGACAGCGGACTGAATGACAAAAGCTTCTCAACCGAATAATAACAGGCATTTCCCATATTTATTCTGCGTTTAATTTCCTCTCGAGTGGCATTTATATTTGTTACTGTTGCTCAAGATATTTGAATTTTTCCTCCTATACAAAGAATGAATTTCGAATTTTTATATTTCCATTTCGTACTATATTCTTATCACGAGACATAATCCTATAGGCTACTTTGTCTTTTCGGGATTTACTTGCAAATCTATCTCTTTACTTGGTTCAAGTGAAATTCCCGCATTTTTTCTTAATAATTTTCTGATTTTTTCTTAACATATTCACGTCATCCACATAGACAAGCAACTGATGTAACCCGTTCAATTCCAAACCCTCTCTGTTATCCTGGACTTTCCTAATGGCATATTCTAGAGCAAAGTTAAAAAGTAAAGGTGATAGTGCATCTCCTTGCGCTTGGCTAAGATTGGGGGCATGGAAGGGTAATAAAATTGTCGGATTTGCAGAGAAAAGGACTCCTATAAACATTTCATTACAGTGTGTCGAATTGGATCATGTACGGAGAAAATATCTACCACCATCGATGAAAGATTAGAACTTCAGCTGTTGAAGTCTGTGACACGATCTGAGGAAGGGATAATAGTATCTACCCAACTGTACATTTTTATGTCTGTTTTAGGTTAGGATATATTATATAATATGTTTTGTTGTGCCATTTTCATTTTAATATGTGTGTTCTTTTAGAGAGTAGTGCATATATTCATAGGTGGGGGGGGGTGAAACCTACAAAGGAGGACTTGTTTAGGTACAAAGCACGTACGGTCAGAAGACCCATGCATTGGATTTTAGAGAAAATTATGATAATATGCTTTAGCCCGTAGTGAATTGGAAAAGCATCCGACAGAAACTGGCTGTACGTTTCCACTGACACATTTTAATTAATCGAACTAGTTTCTTGGGAATACCAAATTCAATAAGAATATTAACTTACATAAAACTTCTCTCTTAACCGAGTTATATGTCTTTATCTATTACCTCTGTGAATTAATATAATAAGTTCCCTTCCACCTTGTATACTGTGGACATTTTCATATGTGAACATTCTATATATGGGCATTTTGCACTGGACATTTTAAGTTCCAACCCTCTTGAAATCATGTGTAGCAAATGTCATTGATAATCCGTGCATGTATTTATGAGCTATAATTAAGATACGAAAGTCTGCCTAGTTATTATTCGCACAACCCGCTTCCTGTCAGACTTCATTCGATGTATGCAGCAGATTTAGTTGGCTCAACTCCTGAACGAAACTTCCTGGTATGATGCCAGTATCAAGCAATGCAATGCAATGCAACTTCCTCCACTGTTCATATACTCTCGACTTCGTCAGATGACTCTGTGTATTTATTTTGTGTAATATGTAGTTTGTGAGTTCTAGTTTGCAGGAAAGCTATGTCCATGTCTCGAGTTGTTTGGTTGATTTTGCCTTTAATATGGTATTTTGGCTTGTTAGCTGTTCCTATTTAATCAGTTACTGCAACTGTATCCCAATATATTACAAACTAGCCGTACCCGTGCGCTCCGCTGCACCCGTTAGATATAAATATAAAGTAATTACATAATTAAAATAGGACATTTGATCCAGGGAACATTCGTGTTTGATAGAAGAATAAATCGTTTATTATGTTACTTAATTTAAATTGTATTAAAAAAATTAAAATGCGATCATTTTGATCCAGAGACCACTCATTTGGTCATAAAAATTATTTTAGGAAATACAGGAAACGAATGTACAAAACAGCCTATCAAGTTTTCTGTGCATGAGAAGCTATTTTAATCTTACCTGTCCTCGATTCACTCAGAAGTTACTGTAATAACATTATAGCATTATGTCCATCTAAAGAGGGTACACTTTCCAATGGTGAATTAATAATTTATTATACAAATCGGTTAATTTAGTTTCCGATATTACTTCATACAAACACAGAAACATTCTCTGTAGGCTATGTTCAATAGCTTTCGATTGTTGTTGTCCAAGGCCCCTTATACACGAAGTCATTTGTTTTTTATTTTATTACACCGCCTTAGATGGCGTTATTATTGTAATTTTGAAACTCATTTATCTCATTAAATGTCAGTCCTATCAAAATTTTGCATAGAATAAAACTTATCGGAAATTAGTGTTAAAGAAACTTTTGTTATGTAATATTTTTCATGAAAATTAATAATAAGGGAGATATTTCGATTTATTTAATTCAAGCCCCCTTATAACCCCCCTTTTAAGTAAGATATTCTGAATGCCATATAGCCTAAATTCTAAGTTACAACGAACTTAATTTGTATTCCAATTTTCATATAAATAGGTTCAGCCATTATCGCGTGAAAAGGTAACAATCATCCAGACAGACATACAAACAAAAATTTCAAAAAAGCGGTTTTCGGTTTCAGGGCGGTTAATTATATATGTTAGGACCAATTATTTTTTGAAAATCGAAAATTACCAGAAAAATTTCGGCTACAGGTTTATTATTAGTATAGATGAGAATCCCAGTTTCAATACGCGCTTTTCCTTACAAAATAGTCAATTCTGAATTGGAGGTCCTGTTACTAAAGTCTGAAATAGTCCACCGCTGTTAGCACGTCTGACAGTGAAACGAGGGGGCTCGGGTTAAAATCCTGGTTGCGACAAGTTAGCTGGTAGAAATTTTCTTCGGAGTTTTCCCTCAACCCATTAAGAACAAATGCTAGGTAATTTTCGGCGCTGGACTTATTTCGCTGGCTTTATATTTCCATTCCACTCAGACGTTAGATAACCATAGCAGTTGATAAATCTTCGTAAAATAAACCAAATAAAAATGTCTGAAATAAGACACTCTTGTTCCCGTATCAATGGAATGGGCATAATTTTATAAAAATAACAGAGAAAATTGAAGGGAAAAGATGAGTGAAAATTTGGTTATATTTGGTTAAAAACCTCTTTATTCAGGAATATGAAGCTATGATGCGTACTTTACACTTTGATGAAGTTTTAAAAGCCTATGGCGGTTTTGCCATTAATTACGTCATCTTTAAAAGGGCTGCGCTATTAAGTTTAAGGGGTTAGGTACAGCTTAAATGAGTAAAATTTTGGAAATATTCAACATTTTTTTCCTCCATTACTGTTTGTTGTGGAATAATGAAAATTAGTATGTGTAAAGCACTGTCCTTCTGCTATATAATAAAAATATTTTTACAATTAAAACTTTTTTTTTTTTTCAAAATTAAAATGCTGGCAGTTCATTGTGCAGTGATGAAGCGTTTCCCTCATAACTCAAAACTATCCAATATTCTGTGATGAACTTTTCTGTGTGTATTCATGCATGTCATATCTACAAGATGATATAAAACCACTTCTCTACCTTTGATAGATTTTCTGATAAAATCAAATTCATTTAAAAAATGGTCAAATATCAATATGTTCTTCTAACACAAAATAAAAAAATTATTTATTAAGGAATGTAGTTGAAAGAGCATGATATTGTAAACATGAGTTTCAGCAATAAAATAAAAGAGAGAGAACATGAGAAAGTGAACAAGTTTATGAGTTATGAGGGAAACTCTTCATCACTGCACAGTGAACTACTACCATTTTGAATTCTGAAAAAAAAAGTATATATATATATATATATATATATATATATATATATATATACAATTTTTTGTATAGGCCTAGTAGAAGGACAGTGTTTTACACTTATATACTAATTTTCAGTATTGTACAAGATACAGTAATGGAGGGAAAAAATGTTGAATATTTCCAAAAATGTTACTGCTGTAAGCTGTACCTAACCCCTTAAAATGAATTCAATTTTAAACTCATTTTTAGCGCATCAACATTATAAAATAATAGACTTTATCGTTAGTAAAAATCGTGCATAATACGCCGTAAAATATTATCATGACAGCTAAAACGTCATGACTTCCATTATGACGACGTAACTAGTGCCATAATAGTAATTTAAGTAACTAGTGTATGGCACTAGTGTTTATAATGAAGATTATCCACGTGTTACATACAACGTTTTATGCTATTCCAGCATTAAAATTTGTAAAAAAAAAAAAAAAAAAAAAGAACTACTATAAATTTACAAAATGTAATGTTATGATATGACATAATATATTGTATGGTTGCTAAGTAACCGTTTCTAAGATAGTGTTATTTTGTTGTTGTTTTGAAGCTTCCTCTTACAGGTTCGTTGTAAAAAAATTGTGTTGTGAAGGCGGTGATGACATCATGGAATACTAGTTGCTAGGTTAGCTTTTCTGGTACCAGTTCCAGAATTAAGCCAATTGTTCAAGATTTATAGCGTCATAAAAAGCGTGGTTTAATGCTAGAATTGCATAAAAATATTACCATGCCGACTAAAATATCATTAAGAAGGTATAACTTGTATCATAAACTTAGCATTATGAAATAATTTGCCATTGCTATAATATCACTGTTGTCATAGCAACCTCTGGTTGAGTAGAAGAGAATGCCTGAAGGTCTTAACTCTGTAACGAATAAATAAATAGATAACGCTAAAATTCAAACCCTATTCATAATAAATCAAAACTCCGGTTTCTATCAACCATTAAGAAGGCGTGACGTTATTCTAATATAATTTTTTATCCTTTTTTCCCTTCACTACTAAGGTATGAGTAAAAAATTGCATTTACTTTAATGCCTTGCACCATAGACATTTTACGTCGGTGACCATTGATTCTCTGCCTCAAGTTGCTTGTCTAGAACCCCTATATACTTACTTACAAATGGCTTTTAAGGAACCCGGAGGTTCATTGCCGCCCTCACATAAGCCCTCCATCGGTCCTTATCCTGTGCAAGATTAATCCAGTCTCTATCATCATATCCCACCTCCCTCAAATCCATTTAAATATTATTTTCCCATCCACGTCTCGCCTCCCCAAAGGTCTTTTTTCCTCCGGTCTCCGAAGTAACACTCTATATGCATTTCTGGATTCGCCCATACGTGCTGCATGCCCTGCCCATCTCAAACGTCTGGATTTAATGTTCCTAATTATGTCAGGTGAAGAATACAATGCGTGCAGTTCTGCGTTGTGTAACTTTCTCCATTCTCCTGTAACTTCATCTGTCTTAGCCTCAAATATTTTCCTAAGAACCTTATTCTTAAACACACTTGTTTCTCTCTCAAAGTGAGAATCCAAGTTTCACAACCATACAGAACAACCGGTAATATAACTGTTTTATAAATTCTAACTTTCAGATTTTTTGACAGCAGATTAGGTGACAAAAGCTTCTCAGCCGAATAATAACAGGCATTTCCCATATTTAGGCCTATTCTGTGTTTACTTTCCTCCCGAGTGTCATTTATATTTGTTACTGTTACTCTTGAGAAAGGCTAGCCTCTTGAGAAAGGCTAGCCCCAAATCGAGGGAAATAGCATATCTAACGTTAGTGCGACCGTTAATGGAATACGGAACTACATGTTGGGATCCCTATAGAATATACCAGATAAATTCCTTAGAAAGAATCCAGTATAGGGCAGCGAAATTTGTTAAAGGTAAAAGAGAAGATGGAAACGATACGATAAAAGAACTTAAATGGGAAACTTTGGAAAACAGACGTAGGAAAACTAGAATAACATCATTGTATAGAGCACATCTAGGTCAGAAAGCATGGGTAGACATAACGGCTCGGTTAGAAAAGCCAACGTACTATGGTAGGAACGATCATGATTTTAAAATCAAATGTAGGAAACAGAAAACGGATGTAGGTAAATTCTCATTTTTAAATAGAACTATAAATGATTGGAATGACCTACCTCCAGCGGTCTTTGAGGGCTGTCCTTCCTTAAGGAGATTCAAGAATAATTTAAAAAGTTGTATATAAAGTGAAAATTAAAATTAAGGTGACATTCAACATTTAATTTTTTTAAGGTGACATGTATTTATCTAGGCGGACGAGTTTACTTCCTTGGTTTGAATTGTAAATTATTTAAAACTAGCGTGTAAGAGGGCCTTAGACTAGAAATGTTTAGTTTAAATGTAGTTCTGTTTATAAGTATGCATAAGGATGTAATTATCTGTCTTATTTGAACTGTTGTATCAGTGAAGCGAGGTGAGTCAGTGAAGTTATGGTTTTACAGTGCAGTGAACAGTTCCGATCAGTGATAATTTATAGCGTCAATGAAATGTGTTCTATAGTGCCAGTGAAATGTGTTACAGAGTGTCAGTGAAATGTGTGCTAAAGTGTCAGTGAAATGCGTCATAGTGCCACTACAGGGAATGAGATGAGAGTAAAGTGAAAGACTATTGAAACTTATGTAGGACCTATAGATAATTATGTAGGTTGTGTTGTAAAATTAGGTATTTTATTTTATGTTTTATTATTATTGTGTTAAATTGTATTGTGTATTATTATTGTATTGTGTGTGAAATTGTATATGTGTTGTAAAATTGTATTGTGTATTGTAAATTTTATTGTGTATTGGTTATCATTTTATTGTGTATTGTTAATATTGTATATACCACTGCCACCGGGTGCTTGCCCACTTGCAGTGTAAATAAATACATACATACATACAAGATATTTGAATTTTTCCACCTCTTCAAAGGATAAATCTCCAATTCTTATGTTTCCATTTCGTACAATATTCTGGTCACGAGACATAATCATATACTTAGTCTTTTCGGTATTTACTTCCACACCTATAGTTTTACTTGCTTCACGTAAAATTTCCGTGTTTTACCTAATCGTTTGTTGATTTTCTCCTAACATATTCACGTCATCCGCATAGACAAGAAGCTGATGTAACCCGTTCAATTCGAAACCCTCTCTGTTATCCTTAACTTTCCTAATGGCATATTCTAGAGCGAAGTTAAAAAGTAAAGGTGATAGTGCATCTCCTTGCTTTAACCCACAGTGAATTGGAAAAGCATCAGATAGAAACTGACCTATACGGACTCTGCTGTAAGTTTCACTGAGACACATTTTAATTAATCGAACTAGTTTCTTGGGAATACCGTTATATACCCAATAAAAATGAGTGTTGTTCATTAACACTCTATATGCCTGTAAGTAAATCAAGCCATTACGTAATTCACAATACTGGCATAATTTTGTTTCGTTTATTGTGTCTGATTGTGAATTCATGATTATAGATTGTTATTTATGTTAGTCTTATTATTATTGTCATAAAACATCGACATAAAATTAAATTATGGCTCATGTGCTATGATTAGATAGTGATTGTGGGTTTTAAATACTTCCCATCGTTAATATCTGGGTGGTGTTTTTATTCCTTAACTTTTTAAGGAAAACACAAACTAAATAATTCCTCACAGTGTTGAATAAAGTGTCTCTATTAAATCTAGAAACTTTTTACTTCTACAGTTGTACTTTCGTGACACCAAGGCAACAAACCAAAAGCTATATTTAGGCTCCGCCATTCCCGTGCACATCATTCAATATTGATGAGCTGAAACGTTCCCAGCACGCAAAGGTTGTCTCGTGACTGCGACAGAAATATCCCAGCATTCCGTCATTCTATAAACAGAGCATAACTTTACCAACAAAGAAATACATGCTTTATTTTCTCTCTGTATAGAATACAAATAGAAATTGGAATATGATTCTGACGTAATACAATATAGCGATGTGACGTCATGTTCGTCAGTGGATTCTAGGCTGAAGGGTTCCCACCAAAGTACTGGGTGTTCATTTCAAAGTGTGTTATGACCAGTGGCGTAGCGTCAATGTAAGCTAAAAAGCTTAGCTTCCCCAGTTAATAATAATTTCATAATAAACCTGCAGTTTATGGAGAAAATTATTTATTAATTTTAATAGAATTTATATTTACGCGTTAAATATTGCGATGCGGCAGCTCAGGATGATTTGTGATGCAGCAGTAAACAAGAAGCCTGCACACACCAGCTTCCAAGCAGACTGGTTTCTTCTGTGTAATCCACCCCGCAGATTTTCCATCCCTTTCTGACTAAGCTACCCTAGTCGCAAGGCACGCAAAGAAGCTAGCTTTAACATTTAAAATAAGTAGTTTCCGAGTTATTCCTTTTCGTCAGTTGTGTTCAGTTGAAGTGTTAGTGTGCACTGTGGCTGATATAATAAATAATGAGCGAAATAACAGTTCCTGACACTAATTTACTTGAATTTTTTTAGGATAATTGTATTATCAAGACCGACTTACGAACAAAAGTGTGATTTAAAAAACAAATGACCGACTCCCTTGCTGTCAATGAAGGACACAACCAAAAGACAGACGCATACTTACGTAATGATACTAATATTGTGATTTCTCTAAGTATGACAGGGAGTGAGCTAATGTTATACGTATACGTGTCTATTTGTTAAGAGATATGTGTAAACCGTGAAATCATATTTTATTACGTATCATTTGAGGTCATGCCTTATTGGTGTTACTTACGATGTTCCAACCAATCTTCGACTGCTGACTTGAAATTGACTACTATTTATTTTAAGACTATATCTTTGTAATACGTTTTCTCATATTGTATGAAAGACAACTTGAGTTAGCTTCTCCTGCTCAAAATTTCATGCTACGCCGCTGGTCATGACGTCACTGTTGTTGGGTCACCGATTTGAAGTGAGTTTCAGCTTATATGTTAGAGAAGTTGTCTATTATTTAAGGCGTTCTTCAATCTGAACTTGAGAACGTGTACGGTATAACTTGAATGTCGTAGCAACAGATGGCGGTCTGTACGGTCTGTGTGCTACCATAACCTCTTTCGAACTGTGTTTTGCGCCGGCAAGTCGTACGCAGGGTATTTGTTATCATCGGTTGCGTACGGTAACATTCCACAACACAAATCAAATGCTCCGTGTCCATGTTGACTGTCGAAGTTAATGTCAACAAATACGTAAGTAATCGTCTTAACCCTCTCCCCATATCTCGACAGTACGTATTTCCAAACAGTTCACATTCCTGCCATTACCGGCGTTACCGTACATATCGGTACGTACTCTTCAGAATGAACGCCGTACTTGCTAGGCAACGTTTCTGCCTCATAGGTTATACACCTCTGCGGAAGTGTAGGAAGATTGAATTCATTAGGCTCATCGGCTAGCCACATGACGGCATACAGCGAGCCATGACACACTTCGAACTGATCACCCAGTAGTAGCATCAGCAGACGAAGCAGCAGTAGTACTAGTAGTAGTAGGAGTAATAGTAGTAGTGCTTTATTTAACGACGCTTTCAACGACAAAGTTTATTCAACGTCGAAATAATACGTGGGCGAGAAATGATCGATAAATTAGTTGTAGACACTTTTCATCGTTGAAATGATCTCAGTCGCAGAGCTTATATTTTAGTTTTAATAATGATTGAAAACAGCTAAAATAATAGGCCTAAATGTATATAACTTTGCTCTAGAGCAGTGATGTCAAAGCAAGCGCATTTTTCTGATGTTGACGTCGTGCGCGGGCAGCAAGCGCTAAGTATGGAAAGAGGAAGGGTTGTGTATATGAATAAGCAACCCGTTGGATTAAGAAAACAGTGGTGCACAAACTTCAAACGGAACGTGAAATTTTATGTCGTTATTTTTATATGGCTTCTTTCTGTTTAATATTGTCTGTAAAACAAAAGTACTAACACTGATTTCTTAATATTGCACTTGTGTTCTGAATCTGAATAATATAATAGAGAGTTAAGAAGGAATATTCACTTAAATTCCATAGTAGTATAATATTATACTGTATTAAGTGGATGAAACACATCATTCATAAAGAAAGTGATATTCCAAAGAAAGAGATTGAGTATGACATGATAAGTTGGAATTTATATTGATGGTATCTTTAGTCTTACAAAAGTAATCAATAAACTAATCTAAACAATATTACAGTACAAAGCAAAGTTACCTAGGTACTGTATGTGTTTTAAGTGTAACTAATATTACATAACAAAACTCTTATCGCATTATGCTTTTAAGGTGATATTTGTGAGCAACTTTCTATCATCATTATATTCAATTATTTTCTCGAAATATGCTGAAGCTATAGAGCTCACATTTTTACAACATAACGACACGTATCTTTTGCTTATGATGTAACAGTAGTTGCTTTGTTATTTCATTTCCTTACAAACAATTTCCATGCGAATATTTTCAAAATTTTCAGTACACTATCTTCAGTAATACGTATATACGTTATATTAGATTTACGAAAACATTCTGTAAGGCTGCTAAATAAATAGGCCTATACCTAAAAATTTCACTTTTCTATACGAAAAGTTGAGAAAATATTGGTTTTGAATAAAAAAATCAAACTTGTGAAAAATGAGCATTAAAATTTAAACTTACATTCTTATAATGCACTTATACTTCTCAGGCAAATCTAAAAATTAACATGGATACAGTTTTAATAAGTTCTCTTCCCTTTATCTATTGAATCAGTGCTGGCCATCCCTGAATATAGCTCGACCAAGCGGCATATACCACCTCTTTCGTCTGTCTCCTTTCCGCTGTAAAGCGCTCAGACTCTCCTGAGCTCTAAAGCGCGCGCTTGCTCCTGTGGGCATCAATTGACATGCCTGCTCTAGAGTATGTCATTAGGAAACTCCAGGATAACACACAGGGGTTTGGAATTGAACGGGTTACATCAGCTGCTTGTCTATGCGGATGACGTGAATATGTTAGGAGAAAATCGACAAACGATCAGGAAAAATACGAGAGTTTTACTTGAAGCAAGTAAAGAAATAGGTTTGGAAGTAAATCCCGAAAAGACAAAGTATATAATTATGCCTCGTGACCGGAATATTGTACGAAATGGAAATATAAAAATAGGAAATTTATCCTTTGAAGAGGTGGAAAAATTCAAATACCTGCCGCCCTCACATAAGCCCGCCATCGGTCCCAATCCTGTGCAAGATTAATCCAGTGTCTATCATCATATCCCATCTCCCTCAAATCCATTTTAATATTATCTTCCCATCTACGTCTCGGCATCCCCAAAACTCTTTTCCCCTCCGGTCTCCCACCTAACACTCTATATGCATTTCTGGATTCGCCCATACGTGCTACATGTCCTGCCCATCTCAAACGTCTGGATTTAGTGCTCCTAATTATGTCAGGTAAAGAATACAATGCGTGCAGTTCTACGTTGTGTAACTTTCTCCATTCTCCTGTACCTTCATCCCTCTTAGCCCCAAATATTTTTTCTAAGAACCTTATTTTCAAACACCCTTAATCTCTGTTCCTCTGTCTAAGTGAGAGTCCAAGTTTCACAACCGTACAGAACAACCGGTAATATATCTGTTTTAGAAATTCTAACTTTCTGACAGCAGACTAGATGACAAAAGCTTCTCAACCGAATAATAACAGGCATTTCCCATATTTATTTTGCGTTTAATTTCCTCCCGAGTGTCAGTTATATTTGTTACTGAGAAAAGCATTAGTTCGTAAAAAAATTTTAACTCATCTCGTACACAATTTTTAGCAGGTTTTTTTATTAAATAGGCATAATTTTATAATAAATTTTATATGTAACTTTTAATTATTTTTAACGATTTATTTTTATTGATGGTTTTTTTTTTTAATTTGAAACTTGTTTATTGCAGTATGTTTAACTTGGATTTATTTACTTTTACATAGATATCTACTTATTAATCTGATGATGTCCATAATAAGGGCGAAAACGTTCACTAATATGTATTAGCAAAAATAACCATTTGATATTTTGCTCACTTACTTACTTACTGGCTTTTAAGGACCCCGGAGGTTCATTGCCGCCCTTACATAAGCCCGCCATAGGTCCCTATCCTGAGCAAGATTAATCCAGTCTGTATCATCATATCCCACCTCCCTCAAATCCATTTTAATATTATCCTCCCATCTACGTCTCGGCCTCCCCAAAGGTCTTTTTCCCTCCGACCTCCCAACTAATACTCTATATGCATTTCTTGATTCGCCCATACGTGCTACATGCCCTGCCCATCTCAAACGTCTGGATTTAATGTTCCTAATTATGTCAGGTGAAGAATACAATGCGTGCAGTTCTGTGTTGTGTAACTTTCTCCATTCATTTGATATTTTGCTACAATAAATAAGTCAAAGACTGAACAATCAAGACTTCACATTTTGTATTATAATAAACGTTTTTGGTTCGTCTACATTTTGACACAAACCGTGCACTTCTAACTTTATCAAATTTTTTTAATTACATTTTAAAAACAAGGGGAAAAGGTTATGGCCATCCCGTACATCTGAGAAATATCAGGATAAAATGTAACTTGTTATAGTTATAAAACCAGAAAATATATGTCATCGTTTGTATTTCGACAGACGCGGAAATGGTAACAAAACAGTGTATTCAACTGCATGGAAATGTGGAAGGAAAACAGCATACCCAGTGCACAAGACACACCTCAGTGAGCATAAATAAAGCAGGAACAGAGAAAATAACCAATTTCAGTGCAATACGGGAGACAGATGGAGCGATGTCACCGTAGCGATTATCATAGGAATATAATATTGTGAACTATAGCGTGTATCAGTTATGAAAACTTTTTACACATTATTTGTCATTAGCAAGTAAGAGAAACATTCTATTATTCCCTTCATCATCATCATCATCATCATCATCATCATTAGAATAACTCCATTGTTGAGAATAACATCATTGTATAGAGCACATCTAGGTCAGAAAGCATGGGTAGACATAACAGCTCGGTTAGAAAAGCCAACGTACTATGGTAGGAACGATCACGATTTTAAAATCAAATGTAGGAAACAGAAAACGGATGTAGGTAAATTCTTATTTTTAAATAGAACTATAAATGATTGGAATTACCTACCTGCAGCGGTCTTTGAGGGCTGTCCTTCCTTAAGGAGATTCAAGAATATCTTAAAAAGTTGTGTATAAAGTGCAAATTAAAATTAAGTTGACATTTAACATTTAACGTTTTTAAGGTGACATGTATTTATTTAGCCTGACGAGTTACTCCCTTGGTTTGAATTGTAAATTATTTAAAAAATAACGTGTAAGAGGGCCTTAGACTAGAAATGTTAAGCTTAAATGTAGTTCTGTTTATGAGTATGCATAAGGGTTAATTATCTATCTTATTTGAACTGTTGTATCAGTGAAGCGAGGTGAGTCAGTGAAGTTATGGTTTTACAGTGCAGTGAATAGTTCCGATCAGTGATAATTTATAGCGTCAATGAAATGTGTTCTATAGTGTCAGTGAAATGTGTCATAGTGCCAATACAGTGAGTGAGATGAGAGTAAAATGAAAGACTATTGAAACTTATGTAGGGCCTATACATATGTAGGTTGTATTGTAAAATTAGGTTATTTTAGCTTTTATTATTAATTGTAATTATTGTATTAAATTGTATTGTGTATTCTTATTGTATTGTATATATAATTGTATTGTATATTGTAATTTTATTGTGTATTGCTTATCATTTTATTGTGTATTGTTTATATTGTGTATACCACTGCCACCGGGTGCATGCCCACTTGCAGTGTAAATACATACATACATACATACATCATCATATGATTTACTAGTAGCACATGACGGCAACACCAAGGATGCGGGTTCGATTCCGGGCCAGGTCGATGGCATTTAACATGACGGCAGCAAGACGTAAAAATGGATAACAGTTTAAAACATCGCGTTTATTGCATTTCATACGTAACTAAACTGTGGAATTTACATATCTTTATATATAATTTGAACTGGTAATGGAAATTACGGGAAAACGGCTGAACGGATTTTAATGAGTGACCCCTCATTTTCATGCCTGGCATCCAAAGTTTTTCGGAAAAGTAGTAGTTTTCAGTGAAATGTCAATTTTCCTACATAATTTTCCTATTTTCCAAAATCCATCTGTTGTCAGTTTTGAGAACTAATTTTGTTGAATCACTGCCGACTTGATTGAATTTCAGAACAAAACACACACTACAATAAACAATAGGTCATTACACGAAGGCCATGACCGGCAGGATTGCCGACATATTTAGAGCTCAATTCAATTTGTTATTAAAAACTGATTCTGCAGTGTATAATTTTCTGAGTACAGCTGTGTATTGGATATTCAAATCTACGAAACTTGAGGTGGTTTGATGACATTATTACCATTAGAAATTAAATATTATTATAGTTAATATCATGATGCGTCTATTCTTCATTAATTGTACATAATATTGATGCTATATTGATGACATGAAAGTGAAACGTTTTCAGGTTATGTAAGTAAATGTAGAGAATATCTTAATTTAGATCTTCATTTCTATAATTTACTGAGTGGCTGCTATATATAACTACAAAACTTAAGATAATAATATTGTTATTAAAAATCAAATATTTTTATACTTATTAACCCAGTGGGTTTGGGTCTTTTTCATATACTTAATGGCGATGTAGCTCAGGATAGGGACCAATGGCGGACTTATGTGAGGGCGGCAGTGAACCTCCGGGTTCCTTAAACGCCAGTAAGTAAGTAATGGCGGTGTAGTGTAGATATTGATATGTGTCACTGCCTTCAGTATTGGCTCGAGAGAGCGCAAAAATTACAGTTCCTAAGGAAAGATAAAAAGGTATTACTTACTGATAAAATAAGAGGCCTACAAAATTTTGTAGTCTCCTGATCATTTCAGCAAGATCTCTTAGTAGGATAAAATGATTTTACGCTCTACATTTCAAGTTCTACATGCAGCAGCTATACGAAAATGCTATTGTTCGAAAGCTTAGCAAACCTGAAATTTTTTTAACTTTTGCCTACAATCCACAATGACCTGAAATAGCTACTGCTATCGTCCTGACATTGATATTTGCGTTTTCGCGTTGAAACTCAAAAACTGAAGTTGGATAGGTTCAAGAAAAAGTATTTGGCCTAAAAAAATCCATTCAGAGGAAGTATGTTTCATTATTATGGAAGCAAATAACTATCAAAAAGACAAGTGTTCTTCATTGAAAATAAATCTGAAAAATTTTTATTTGAACGTCTAACGAACTTAGTTTGCTGCAGCATTTGCTGCACAAGCCACTAGTCTTTATATATAATTTGAACTGGTAATGGATATTACGAGGAAACGGCTGAACGGATTTTAATGAATGACTCTTCATTTTGAAGCCTGCAGTCCAAAGATTTTCAGAAAAATAGTAGTTTTCAGTGAAATGTCAATTTTCCTACATAATTTTCCTATTTTCCAAAATCCATCTGTCGTCAGTTTTGAGAACTAATGGTTTTATTCAGAATTAAACAAAACACACACATTACAATAAACAATATTACACGAAGGTCATGACCTGCAGGATTTCTGACATATTTAGAGCAAATCAGAGCAGATTCTGTGACATCATAATGACAACAATATGTTGATCTTCATATGTGGTTTTTATAACGTCTCTATAAATTGGTTATCAAAACTTTCAAGATTTGTTAAAAATAATTTACAGATCTGATTCTGTGATGTGTAATTTTCTGAGTACAGCTGTGTATTGGATATTAAAATCTACAAAACTTGAGGTGGTTTGATGACATTATCACCATTAAAAAGTGAAATATTTTTATAGTTAATGACATTATACGAGTATTCGTCACTAATAAACATATTAATGATATAGCCTATTGATGATATGAAACTCAAACCTTTTGTGTTATATAAGTAGACGTAGAGAATATCTTAAATTAGATCTTCATTTCTATAATTTACTGAGTGACGACTGTATAATATATTATACAGTATATTTTACTGAAAACTACAAAACTTACGAAAGTTAAAATTATTGTTATTAAAAATGAAATATTTTTATAGTTATTAATCAAGTGGTGTGGGTCTCTTTCATATATTTAATGGCGGTGTGGTGTGGATATTTATATGCGTGATTATCTCCAGTATTGCTTGAAGAGGGCGCAAAAATTATAGTTCCTAAGGAAAGACCAAAAGGTATTACTTACTGATAAAATAAGAGGTCTACAAGATTTTGTAGTCTCCCGATCATTTCAGCAGGATAAAGTGATTCTACCCTCTACATTTCAAGGTAGTTCACGAAACATGCAGCAGCTTTATTAAGATGCTATGTCTATTGTTGGAAAGCATGGCAAACCTGACATTTTCTTAACTCTCACCTACAATCCACAATGACCTCTGCTACTGCTTTACTCCGACATGAAAAATCCACTGATGGTTCTGACACTGTTACTTGCGTTTTAGCTTTTAAACTCAAAAACTGAAGGTGTATAGATTCAAGAAAAAGTATTTGGCATAAAAAAAACATTCAGAGAGAGTACTGTATGTTTCATTATTATGAAAGCAAATAACTTTTAAAATGACTGGTAGGCATATTCTTCATTTAAAATAAATCTGAAAAATTTTTATTTGAACGTCTAATTAACTTAGTTTGCAGCATTTTCTGCACAAGCCACTAGTATCAGTTATATTTCCAAGGGAAGATATACTATAGAAATATCCAGGTCTGTAATATGGTGTCTCGTAAAACTACGGTAAGTTATGTTACCCCTTCCTTTCCTGCTGTTGGTCCTTGAAGGGACATTATGATGAAATAATGATAAAAATTAAGAAAACTCACTTTTTTGTTTGTTTTTATGCTCGTAATTATATTTGAGACTGTTTTAAATAATCTAATCACATAATCAAATGTGACTAAAAATACGTTGCGTGAGTTGAGAGAAATATCTGTTTTTTGATGCGGTTTTTCTGTTTAAGCAGTTTATTGAATAAAAAAAAAAGCTCCTTGCACAACAGTTATTGTTACATTGGTCTGAAACTTCTAAGAGAGGTCAATTAAATGTTGATAAATAAAATTTAATCAGCATTTGCATAAAATATTAAGTTACTTCGGGGCATATTCATATTGCACTTAGATTAAAATATGCTGTAATGATGAATTCATAAAATTTAATAATATGTTACGATACAAAATTTTGGAAATGCTTTCACAAAATCGATGAAAAAGTTTTAAAAACGAGTAGAGCAAAAATATATTATCACTCTTGCACATAGAAGTGTAAATGACCGATTTTGAATGCATTGATAATTTCAACACATAAATAATGTTGGAAATATCTGGTTTTGGTACAAAAATGCAATGAAAATATTGGCGTTAGTATGAAATGAGTCGTTCAGAGCAGAAGTGATGTAAGTCAAAATTGGGTAATGAGGTTTAAAGTAAAAATTCTGTAAGATACAGCGCAAAGTAGCAATTAATATGTCCTTCGTGCTATACACTGACTACTAATAGTTTAAATAAATTGAATATTAATTGATACTTTGCGCTGTATTTTACAGAATGTTTATTTTCACCTTCAGTACTCATTTTGACGTACACCACTTTTGCTCTCAACGGCTCTTATGTAATTATCCGGTTTTGATTGAAAATACTGATTTTGCCACACTGTTTCTCATGGAAATGAAAGAGCTATAATGAAAACAGTAACATATTCAGAAAGGTAGCTAAAACTTTTTTTTTTGTGGAAATGATCGGTTTTGTTTGCAACCTCCACAATTGTTTGTATACATCTGAAGTCTGACTAGTGTAATATGTTACTAGTCAGCGATGTATGCAATGGAGGGGGAAAAGAACTGGCCACCGTAACCCATTATCTCCTGACTTAGTTGCCTCATGAGTGATCCTTTATTCGTATTACGTATGAGATTCCAAACAGTCTTCGGACTGTCGACTGAATAATAATTTATTTATTTAATCTGACAGGATTAAGGCCATAAGGCCTTCTCTTCCATCCTAGCAGATAGCACATATAAATACAAAAAAGAAATACAAACACTGATGAAAATATTACATAATAAGTTAAAGCCCTATAGAGGGTCAACAGGGTCAAAAGAACACTATAGAGCTCTCATCGAGTTAATACAAGAAAAAAAAGAAAACAAAGATAATAATGATGATAGTGATAGCTGATAATAATAATAATAATAAATTACATATTAATTGTCAATTTTACAACAGCATAGTTATAATATTTACAATATGTCATGGGTTAAGGTGAAGTTGCGCAACCTGACAGGTGTTCAACAAGCAATTCCATGAACTATAGTCCCGTCGCTCTAATTTCCGGCAGCCAATCGCGTTGCAGGTCGGCTACATTTAAACGTGTGCGTCTTGTGATTCGCTTATGAAGACGTTATTCATCTCTTAAGGCTCGATAAATGCTTAATATAATCGCCCGCCATTTTGGCTCTTTCGTTGGCGTTCGCAGAAAGCACACGAAGACGTTATTTGCCGCTCAATTATTATTTGCTCAATTACAATGCGTTTGATTTAGTATCATAGGAGCTACGACATGATAATGTTTAACGGTGTGGCAAATAGATTCCTCGTATGGTAGCTCGGCAACGAAAGAACAAAAATGGCGAACGATACTACCTACCTAGACTTTATAGAGCCTTCACTTCCTAAGACGTAAGCAAAGAGGAGGAGTCACGCCGGGAATAACAGCGTCGCGACTATAGAATGTGATTTTTTAATTTAAATTTGAATTTTGATATTGTCTGACAGTCTCTGACATGTTCAGGGAGAGAATTCCAGAGGCGTGGTACATACATACTTGCGTATATTTTATGTAAGGATTTTTTTAAAGAATTTACGAGTAACTGTTAGGCTATATTGATAACGACAGGCCTTCCGGGTTTTCAGCTTCCACAATCCTTTCTTGAAGGTCTTCCTTCTCAAGATCTTTTCATCCATCGCCCTGTGGATGATTGAGGGATTAATGTTGGAGTAAGGACGTTCATATGAGCCACATATACGGGCGCAATGTGCTACTTACAGAGTTGAATATTGGCGTGGGCGAGAATTGATCGATAAATTTCTCATACATCCACCACCTTACGTGTTCGTATACTAGTCCCTATGTGATATTTTTTTCTTTTCCCCTGAATCTCTCAGTTCATTATTGCATTCGCTAGTTTAATGTCTTTCATTCTGTGTACATTTCTAAACCACACAAGTCGTTTTCTTTCAGTTTAATGAATTGCTGGCTTTTTACTTTAATTAAGTTCCTGATTATGTCATTTCTTATCTTTATTCTTCTACGAACATCTCCAATAATATCCATTTTATAATTGAACACGAATTAAATAACAACTGAAGACAAAAGAAATGAATAAGCGTAGTATCCCTACCTGAATAATCATCTTCTATTTGCTACATAATTTTATGTATGCAGTGGAGGGAAAAGGAACTACCCCATTACCTCCTGGCTTAATTGCCTCATGAGTGATGCCTTATTGGTGTCACTTATGAGATTCTAACCAATCCTCAGACTATTGGCTAAAGAGACAGTACATACATGTGAACAACATGTGGAGCACGGTATGAATAAATAAATAAATAAATAAATGTATAAATAAGTAAATAATAAATAATTGATTAAATAAAGAAGTAAAAAATTAATAAGTAAATAAATAAATAAATAAGTCTATAAGTAAGTACGATAATATATATATATATGTATATAATTATATATATATAATTAATAAACAATTGATTAAATAACTAAACAAATGAAAAATACGAAAAATAAAGTCAATAAATATGCTCATCTTATAGACAATTATATCTTTGTCCCCTTTGCTGTGAAGACCTTCGGTCCTTGGAGTCATGACGCTAAAGTTTTGATATCTCAAATCGGCCAAATTTTGATCTCCATTACCGGTGATCGTCGTTGCACTACTTATTTGCGTCAACGTTTAAGTATTGCAATTCAACGCGGAAATTCAATGAGCGTTTTGGGTACTCTTCCCGAGTCCAGCCCTTTGGACGAACTCTTTCTCCTGTAAAATTTATTAAGTATTCCGTATGTAAATATTTGTTTTTAGTTTTATATACCGTATTGTTCAAATTGTTTCAAATTTTCAGGAAATCTGTAGCCATTGAAACTGTAGAGAATGAAATTATTTTTTTTATTTTGTATTAAAATCATTTAAAAAACAAATTAATAAGTAAATATATAAATAAGTAGTAGCTAAGTTAATAAATAAATATTGCAGTTTTACGTTTTTGTTTCCACTTTATAATTTTATCTACAGTAATCTTACTAGAGGTTTTGATTTATCTACAGAAAATCAATACTCTAGTGAGACTTAATTGACTATTACACGATTACAAGAAAAAAAATATGTATATAGATTAGAAGAAATGAAGTACTCTAATGTAATTGACTTACTAAAATAATAAACTGTCTTGAAAATGTATTATTGCAGTCTCATCATTATAAATATTCCGCTAGATGGCAGTTATGTCTTATGATTAGCTATTCTCTCGTTATCAGTTGTGCCAAGTATACAATCTTCATTGAACTCTATGGACGATTACTAGTCAAGAAGGCTTTGTTGATTCAGTTTCATTTTTATTAAAACAGTTGCATTCCACTTCAATATTAAACAATTTGTGATACGTGACTATCCATAATCTCATATAGCAGAAGCTATAACATGACCTAAATAATATAAACAAGATAAATGATAGAAAAGTTTTAATTAAGGATGATAAAATAAACATGAATCATTTTAAAAGGTAAAATTATTGAAAGTAAAATGTTGGCAAACAATGAAACAAATGCTAGGAAGGTGATCAAAAACAAATGCTAGGAAGATGATAAATTGTAGGAAAAGCAACCATGATTGGTTGAAACACGTCGTTCCATAACATTTTATTGGTCATAAGTAGTATGACGTAAAAGTGTAATAGTGTATTTAAATATTTTAGGGAAGCAGAATAGTATTATTTTAAGGTTTCGTTGTAATTCCTTCATTTGCTTTAGATTAAAATAATCGATTGCAATCGTTCATTTCCTTTGATGTAAAGCTGTGATTTATGACAGATGAGTCTATGGTAATAGTGTCACCTACTGAGATGTACTGGAATTATATCAAAGTTCGTGCATTTGTATATTATAAGCCTTTGGTTTTGTCTATCCCAGTGTTATAATGTTCGCTTACACGATCAAAAAATTCTACGTCAGTTGTATTTCAGAGCCAATGTACCAGCATTGAATTTGGAAACATTTTGTATGATTTAAATAAAGCTAGTGTTATAACAACTATTCACGTAGATATATATGGAGTCAAGTTTACTGAAATAATGCTATTAAAATACTTTTTTCCGAGCAATTCATATTCTCCTGCAGTCTGGTTTTGTAATTTCTTTACTACCGTCTTCTCTTCGCTTCCTTTGTTTTGAATAGCTTAAAAAAATAAAAAATAAAAAATTACAAGTTGGAGGGATTTTCTGTGATTTATCCAAAGAATTTGACTGTATAAATCATAAAATGCTGCTAGATAAATTAGATTATTATGGAATTAGAGGTGTTGCACACCAATGGTTTCGCTCATATCTCATAAATAGGAAACAGAAAGTTGAAATCAATACAACTATGAAATCTGCATCGACATGGGGAATTATTAATAATGGAATTCCTCAAGGATCAATATTAGGTCCCCTACTTTTTCTAGTGTTTATAAATGATCTTTCCCCCCTAATAAAAGATGTAGGTCATCCCATATTATTTGCAGATGACACAAGTATAGTAATTACAGCCAATAACTCCAACAATTCCAATCTTCAACAGAGGAAATTCTCTTTAAAATATGTCACTGGTTCTCAGTCAATAAATTAGTATTAAATTGTAACAAAACTAACATAATTCAATTTAAATCCTGTCCAAATTCAACGTCGCAAATTTCTAGCGCAATAATTAACAATAGATCCCTATTAGAAACAACAACAACCAAATTTCTTGGCTTAAAAATCGATAATGTGTTAAATTGGAAAAATCATATTAAAGAAATTACCCCCAAACTAAATTCAACTTGTTTTGCTATTAGATCTATGCAAAAGATAGTAAATATCAATACCTTAAAAACAATATACTTTGCATACTTCCACTCGGTAATGAGTTTTGGAATAATATTCTGGGGAAATTACACAGATAGTAACAGTACGTTCCTACTACAAAAAAGAGTAATTAGAATAATAGTAGGTTCCAAATCTAGGGAATCGTGCAGGGTTATTTTAAAAAAACTACAAATAATGCCCATGGCTTATCAGTATATCTTTTCATTAATAATCTTCCTCGTATGTAATCGTGAAAACTTTGTAACTAATTCAACAGTTCATAGCATAAATACACGTCAAAAAATGACTTCGATACTCCATCGGCAAGTCTATCGTGCTATCAAAAAGGAGTGCGTTATATGGCAGTAAAAATTTTTAATAGCCTCCCTATCGATATAAAAAATGAAACTCAAAACATAAGATTATTTAGGGCCAAATTAAAGAAGTACCTAATTTCTCACGCCTTCAATTCTGTAGATG
The DNA here is from genome assembly GCF_040183065.1 of Periplaneta americana. Taxonomy (NCBI): domain Eukaryota; kingdom Metazoa; phylum Arthropoda; class Insecta; order Blattodea; family Blattidae; genus Periplaneta; species Periplaneta americana. The sequence goes on from NC_091130.1 coordinate 152,941,012, forward strand.
AATTCATGACATTCAATAACACTTCATGAAATTGATACTAAAACTTTGTATTGTATTAGTAGACTATATTGTAAATCTCGTCTGTATATATTTCATCTAGACTGTGACTATAAATTAAGACTTTATAGTAGTATTACGTTTTTTGACTTGTTCCATATTCTAGCTGTATGCATGTATGAATACCATGGAATGTTAATAAATACAATACAATACAATGCAGCAATTTGTCCTTTTGCAGCTCACCATGGCAATCCACGCTAATATCGCCTATTTCCACAGGAGGCATTGATCTGTCTTGCATTGCAACGCCACGCGCCGTCTGCTAATCCATAGCGCTGCACAGCTGCTGCATTGTCCACGCGGCCTGTACTTTTCTCACGTAAACATTGTAGACAGCCAAGGGACCGTCTTAAAGTCTCGCACAACAACAAAAAATTTCTCTTCCTTTTTGAACGGCTTACTTCAGCCAAACATTGTAGACAGCCAAATATGCTGATTCACTTACATTTATGTCATGTCTTGTAGAGAATGATCCATATAAAACTAACACATTTCTTTCCTTATTTATTTCAGCAAGAATGATGTAACCACAATTTGTTATACGTCAAATGTAGAGTATCTTTGAGACATTACAACCTCTATAGAAAATGTTGAAAATGTCCTGTATCATGGCCTGTTCGTTCCCCAGATCTTAATCCTTGGACTTCTGGTTATGGGAGAACTTATGGCCTTAGTGCAGGCATGTTAATTGATACCCACAGGAGCAAGCGCGCGCTTTAGAGCTCAGGAGAGCCTGAGCGCTTTACAGCGGAAAGGAAAGAGACAGACGAAAGAGGTGGCATATGCCGCTTGGTCGAGCTATATTCAGGGATGGCCAACACTGATTCAATAGATAAAGGGAAGAGAACTTATTAAAACTGTATCCATGTTAATTTTTAGATTCGCCTGAGAAGTATAAGTGCATTATAAGAATGTAACTTTTAATTTTAATACTTATTTTTCACAAGTTTGCTTTTTTATTCAAAACAAATATTTTCTCAACTTTTTTACAGAAAAGTGAAATTTTCAGATATGTTTGTTTAGTAGCCTTACAGGTACTAAAACAATGTTTTCGTAAATCTAATATATCGTAAATACGTATTACTGAAGATAGTGTATTAAAATGTTTGAAAATATTCGCATGGAAAATGTTTGTAAGGAAATGAATTAACAAAGCAAATACTGTTACATCACAAGCAAAAGATATGTGCCTATGTGTTGGTAAAACGTCAGCTCTATAGCTTCAACAGATTTAGAGATAATTTAATATTCTGATAACAGAAAGTTGCGTACCAATATCACCTAAAAGCATAATGCGATAAGAGTTTTATTATTTAATATTAGTTACAGTTAAAACATATAACTAGACAACTTTGCTTTGTACTATAATATTGTTTTGATTACTTTTATAAGGCTAAAGATACCATCAATATCAATTTCAACTTATCATGTCATACTTAGTGTCTTTCTTTGGGATAACACTTTCTTTATGAATGATGTGTTTAATTCACTTAGTACAGTATAGTTGTAGTTATTATGGAATTTCTGTGAATATTCCTTCTTTACTCTTTATTATGTTATTAACGTTTAAAACACAACTACAATATTAGGCTAAGAAATAGGTGTTAGTACTTTTGTTTTACAGACAATATAGAAAATAACAAACAGAAAGAAGCCGTATAAAATTAACGACATAAAATTTCACGTTCCGTTTGAAGTTTGTGCACCACTGTTTTCTTAATCCAACAGGCTGCTTATTTCTCCTTCTATACCTAGCGCTTAATGCCCGCGCACGACGTCAAGGTCAGAAAAATGCGCTTGCTTTGACATCACTGTCTTAAGGTATAAACCTCTTTTTAAACACCCTGTATAATATTTCCAGGAAGAGCTGGGGGAGAGATCATGAAATGTAAGGGAGATTTTAAGCATTCGAATAAAAGTTGAATGGTATAAAGAAAACACAGGTCAAGAGTTTAATTCTTATTGTTTTGTTGTTGGTCAACATCATCATCATCATCGTCACCTTTCCTCTGTCGATTTGCGTGAAGTATTGTACGTGAAATTTATTCACCCTTCTCTTCGTGACGAACTTTCTATAAAATATGTCTTTGCGTTGCCTAGCTACGAGGTCATTGTTATCTCGTGCCATATTAACAGGCTGGATGAATGAGTTTAAGCAGAATTAACCCGGCTCATTTATTCCGTGCACGAGATGTTACTATTTTTAAACATATAGGTACATGTAGCCTTCATTGTAACGCAAAACAACGGAAGTTAGAGCCCGCGGCGTTTTTCAGGAAAACTGCGCGTGTCTTGAAAATAGAGCGAGTGAAGCGTGTGCGATTATTTTCCGCTGGTGATGAGAATACTGGTCAGGTGTGAAAGATTACGTGGTAGAGCAGTCCATGATGTACGCAGGACTTAAGGCGCAAATTTGACGCCACTTTCAATTCACGGTCTCCTGCCTATTGCATGGATACTTTTTCCTGGTATGGGTGGAGAAAGAATAACACTTATGACCACATGCATCAACGTCGGTTAGTGAACCACCGGTTAAAATTGCTACCTAACTCTTTGTTAAATATTTGTACGGTGTAGCGACCTCGGTTAGGACTTAAACAGAAGTTTAACCACTGTAATCTCTAACTGGACATATTCGAGCGGTTAAAGGAGATAATCAGTGATTAGCAGGCCTAGTAAAACAAAATGGCGGCCAGATCACCAGCTGATTATTTCGAAGGCAAGTAGTATTGTACTTGGATAGAGGTGATGGTGAGCGTGAAGTTTTATTAGTGGAAAGAGAATTCTTGTGGCGAATTAGGTGACAGAAATTTTCAGAAAATATTTTGTTTATCAAAATCTATCGTGTCGTTTCTGCTGCAACAAATGGATCACTTGGAATAACCCAGAAACAGTCCTATATCGGCTGTTTATATTACCATTCTATGCAACTGATATTTTCAGTATTTTAATGGGGATATCTACTGCAGTAAGAACGGCATTGTAAAGAGCAATGGTTGTACTCCACTTGAGAACCTGTTATACAGTATATTTATTTATTTATTTTTATTTAGTTATTTATTTAACCTGGTAGAGATAAGGCCATCAGGCCTTCTCTTCCCCTCTACCAGGAGATTACAAGTACAATATTAAGAATACAATTACAATTATAATTATAGTCCACACCTGTGGAGTAACGGTCAGTGCGTCTGGCCGCGAAACCAGGTGGCCCGGGTTCGAATCCCGGTCGGGGCAACTTATCTGGTTGAGGTTTTTTCCGGGGTTTTTCCTCAACCCAATACGAGCAAATGCTGGGTAAATTTCGGTGCTGGACCCCGGACTCATTTCACCGGCATTATCACCTTCATATCATTCAGACGCTAAATAACCTAGATGTTGATACAGCGTCGTAAAATAACCCAAGAAAAAATTATAATTACAATCAATATTAAATTTACAAATACAATAAAAATCAAAGTACTAAAAAATTAACTGATTAATAAAAGCTAGACAGTTTATTGTAAAGGTTAAGAAGAGAGAAGCATTTCTTTTATTGATTAAGTAAAAATTAAACCTACTCTACGCAGTAAGAAAATGCTTAATAAGGTTGCTTTTGAACGCTACTAAATTCCGACAGTCTCTGATGTCACTGGGTAGGGTATTCCACAAGCGCGAGAGCGAGATTGTGTATGATGATGAATACGATGATGTCTTATGTCCTGATATGGCTAGTATGCGGCTATTTTGCGTGCGTGTGAAGAGATTATGATATGACAGGTAACTGAAACGGGAGGCAAGGTAGGTAGGTGTAGAGGTGTGAAGGACTTGGAAAAGGACAACAAGAGAATGAAAATTTCTACGTTCGTTAAGCCGTAGCCAGTTTAGAGTTTGGAAGGATGGGGTCATGTGGTCAGCGCGACGGACATCGCAGACGAAGCGAACACAAGAATTATGAACACGTTGTAATTTTTGCGACTGGTTGACATTGAGGTCAGTCAGTAGAAAATCACAATAATCGAAGTGGGGCAGTACTAGTGTTTCCTCTAGTATTTTCTTGAGTGATAGCGGAAAGAATTTTCGAATACTGTTTAAGGAATGTAGTATGGAAAGCATACAGAGGTTTTGGAATGGAACGGGTTACATCAGCTGCTTGTCTATGCGGATGGCGTGAATATGATAGGAGAAAATCCACAAACGATTAGGGAAAACACGGAAATTTTACTTGAAGCAAGTAAAGCGATAGGTTTGGAAGTAAATTCCGAAAAGACAAAGTATTTGATTATGTCTCGTGACCAGAATATTGTACGAAATGGAAATATAAAAATTGGAAATTTATCTTTTGAAGAAGTGGAGAAATTCAAACATCTGGGAGCAACAGTAACAAATATAAATGATACTCGGGAAGAAATTAAACAGAGAATAAACATGGTAAATGCCTGTTATTATTCGGTTGAGAAACTTTTATCATCCAGTCTGCTGTCAAAAAATCTGAAAGTTAGAATTTATAAAACAGTTATATTACCGGTTGTTCTGTATGGTTGTGAAACTTGGACTCTCACTTTGAGAGAGGAACATAGGTTAAGGGTGTTTGAGAATAAGGTGCTTAGGAAAATATTTGGGGCTAAGAGGGATGAAGTTACAGGAGAATGGAGAAAGTTACACAACGCAGAACTGCACGCATTGAATTCTTCACCTGACATAATTAGGAAAATTAAATCCAGACGTTTGAGATGGGCAGGGCATGTATTAGCACGTATGGGCGAATCCAGAAATGCATATAGAGTGTTAGTTGGGAGGCCGGAAAGAAAAAGATCTTTAGGGAGGCCGAGACGTAGATGGGAAGATAATATTAAAATGGATTTGAGGGAGGTGGGATATGATAGAGACTGGATTAATCTTGCTCAGGATAGGGACCAATGGCGGGCTTATGTGAGGGCGGCAATGAACCTCCGGGTTCCTTAAAAGCCAGTAAGTAAGTAAGTAAGTATGGAAAGCATAAAATATTCACTGTTTAAACACTCTGAACGATCTGTCTGTTTTAAATCTCGTATATGAATTATTTTCTCGGAAAATTTTTGTGATTAATAGTTGTATTCCCCATTTATTTATTTATTTAATCTGACAGGATTAAGGCCATAAGGTCTTCTCTTAATTCCTACCAGATAACACATATAAATACAAAAAGAAATACAAACACTGATGAAAATACAAACCATTATAACTACTAGAAGAATATACGCAATCTTTTGAACAAAGCCTGGCTGTCCCGAGCGCTCACGGAAATACCCGATTCGAACTTAATCTCTCAGACGGCGGCCAGTTTCATTTTGCATTAAACAAGGACTGAAATTAAAATCAACCAGGCGAAAACAGACTGCATAAGAGAGAACTTGAATTAATTTTTATTTACTAATAGATCCTACAGCAGGTATGTCAATTGATGCCCACAGGAGCAAGCGCGCGCTTTAGACCCCAGGAGACCCCTGAGCACTTTACAGCGGAATGGAAAGAAACAGACGAAAGAGGTGGTATATGCCGCTTGGTCGAGCTATATTCAGGGATGGCCAGCACTGATTCAATAGATAAAGGGAAGAGAACTTATTAAAACTGTGTCCATGTTAGTTTTTAGATTTGCCTGAGAAGTATAAGTGCATTATAAGAATGTAAGTTTTAATTTTAATGCTCATTTTTCACAAGTTTGATTTTTTTATTCAAAAGAAATATTTTCTCAACTTTCGTAGGGAAAAGTGAAATTTTCAGGTATAGGCCTATTTATTTAGTAACCTTACAGAATGTTTTCGTAAATCTAATATCCCGTATATACGTATTACTGGAGATAGTGTATTGAAATTTTTGAAAATATTCGCATGGAAATTGTTTGTAAGGAAATGAATTAACAAAGCAACTACTGTTACACCATAAGCAAAAGATACGTGGCCATGTGTTGTAAAAATGTCAGCTCTATAGCTTCAGCAGATTTCGAGAAAATAATTTAATATTCTGATGATATGAAGTTGCTCACCAATATCACCTTAAAAGAATAATGCGATAAGAGCTTTGTTAGTATACTTAAAACAGATACAGTAGCTAGGTAACTTTGCTTTGTACTGTAATATTGTTTCGATTAGTTTATTGATTACTTTTGTAAGGCTAAAGATACCATCAATATAAATTCCAACTTATCATGTCATACTCAATCTCTTTTTTTGGGATGTCACTTTCTTTATGAATGATGTATTTCATCCACTTAATACAGTATAATATTCTACTACTATGGAATTTAAGTGAATATTGCTTCTTAACTCTGTATTATGTTATTAAGATTTAAAACACAAGTGCAATATTAAGAAATTGGTATTAGTACTTTTGTTTTACAGACAATATAGATAATATTAAACAGAAAGAAGCCATATAAAATAACGACATAAAATTTCACGTTCCGTTTGAAGTTTGTGCACCACTGTTTTCTTAATCCAACGGGTTGCTTATCCATATACACAACCCTTCCTCTTTCCATACTTAGCGCTTGCTGCCCGCGCACGACGTCAAGGTCAGAAAAATGCGCTTGCTTTGACATCACTGTTCTACAGCAATGTATCCATATTACCTTTACAGTGTATTGCAGATAAGATGTGAGGGTTTCCGAGCGTTTTAAAAACAGGTACAACATCACATCAACTGGGTATACTCCCATGTGTTTGATTATTCAAACTATAGTATTTGGTTAACGTAACGAGTCTTTGTTTCAATTAGTTCGGATAATCGATGTCATTATGTATTCCTTAATTACGTGTCATTAGCATATTCCATGTCTCACAAAGGAGCCTTCCAAAACTCATAATGGAGTTGTCCACCCAAACCAGAACCGTTCGATAGAGGGGAAAAAAGAAAGGCACGCAACAAAATTATTATCGAAAACGAGCGACAGGTAGAGAAGAGAGAACTAATTAAAGTTTCTATAAATAGACACACATGTTTGTCGGTTATGAGAAAACAAAAAAAAAACTTTCGGAATAGTCCAGAGACCTCAAATGGTCATTTGTAACGAATTGTATTATGACATAAAAGTGGTGGTTGAAGCGTTATTTTCCAATCACTGAATCATTCAAACAAGTGGGTAGTTCCCTATCAGTGAATGACTAATAACAGCAATATCACGGGCTGGCAGTTGGCAGAGACTACGTCGCTCATGTTCATGTACGGAAATACGGAACTACATGTTGAGATCCCTATAGAGTATATCAGGTAAATTCCTTAGAAAGAATCCGGTATAGGGCAGCTAAATTTGTTAAAGGTAAAAGAGAAGATGGAAACGATACGATAAAAGAACTTAAATGGGAAACTTTGGAAAACAGAGGTACGAAAACTAGAATAACATCATTGTATAGAGCACATCTAGGTCAGAAAGCATGGGTAGACATAACGGCTCGGTTAGAAAAGCCAATGTACTATGGTAGGAACGATCATGATTTTAAAATCAAATGTAGGAAACAGAAAACGGATGTAGGTAAATTATCATTTTTAAATAGAACTATAAATAATTGGAATGACCTAACTGCAGTGGTCTTTGAGGGCTGTCCTTCCTTATGGAGATTCAAGAATAACTTAAAAAGTTGTGTATAAAGTGCAAATTAAAATTAAGGTGACATTTAACATTTAATTTTCTAAGGTGACATGCATTTATTTAGCCTGACGAATTGCATCCTTAGTTTGAATTATAAATTATTTAAAAATAGCGTGTAAGAGGGTCTTAGACTAGAAATGTTTACGATGAAAGAGTAATGGAACAGAGATGACGCAGAATATCTGCATGGAAATATCATATGTACTTCGATACATTAAAATTATATATATATATATATATATATATATATATATATATATATATATATATATAAATGTTTAGCTTAAATGTAGTTCTGTTTATAAGTATGCATAAGGGTGTAATTATTTGTCTTATTTGAACTGTTGTATCAGTGAAGCGAGGTGAGTCAGTGAAGTTTTGGTTTTATAGTGCAGTGAATAGTTCCGATCAGTGATAATTTATAGCGTCAATGAAATGTGTTCTGTAGTGTCAGCGAAATGTGTCCTAATGTGTCAGTGAAATGCGTCATAGTGCCACTACAGTGAGTCAGATGAGAGTAAAGTGAAAGACTATTGAAACTTATGTAGGGCCTATACATATGTAGGTTGTATTGTAAAATTAGGTTATTTTATGTTTTATTATTAATTGTAATTATTGTGTTAAATTGTATTGTGTATTGTAATTTTATTGCGTATTGTTTATATTGTGTATACCACTGCCACCGGGTGCTTGCCCACTTGCAGTGTAAATAAATAAATAAAATAATAAATACAGCATTGTCAGGTGGAGGGAAATTTCACGAAAAAAGGGGAATTTCATATTTCTAAAGGGAAATGGGGATTTTTGCTTAAAAACGGGAAATTTCTATTGAATTACTAAGCACATGCTAGTATTTTATGAATTATTTAAAAATGCTATTAATAGCAAAAAAAAATACGAGTACAGGGTGATTCAAAAGTCTCTTGACATTTTCCTGATATCGCTGATGCATAGATTTCTTTTATAGATAATTGGAAAGAATGCTCACCATACAAGAAATATACATATTTTTCTGTATTAACAGTAGGGCCTATAGATTCTAGCGTGGTGCATTACAGGCGCTAAGTTCGGTTCAAGTCTGTCGAGTATGGCGATGTTCGTTCTTCAGAAGGAGGTCTGTCGTATTTGTTTCACCTTGTTATGTCCTCCACTCCCACCCTGTTTTAACCGCTTAAGGATTTCAGCATCGATTTTGCTATTAGTTTCTTTTATAAGAAAGATTTTGTAATATCTTAGTTGCAGCTCTCATGTTCGAACATTTCAGAACACCAATAGATACTATAGATGCAGCTGTTGAAGAACTGAAGCACGCAAGAAATAAAATATATTTTTTTATTTAATGCATTAATTTCAGACAATCTTAATATATAAAATTGAATGTGGGTATGTATGTATGTATGTATGTATGTATGTGTGTGTGTGTTTTCTCTATACAAATCTACACGCTTTGAACGATATGTACCAAAGTTTGCACATTTAACCTTCATAACCAGGAGAAGAACATAGGCTACATTAAAATTGTGTAAATGGAAGTTAAATTAATTAAATATATAAAAAATAAAAATAAATAGATCAAAATTCATGTATTATATTATAATGAAAAATCTTCTACAGTCAATTGTTCTTTATTATTGTCTGTTGTATTCAACATAGGCTTTCACGAGGCCTTGGAAATTTTAACACGAAATTAAATTACATTGTTGTTACACATCATGAAGGCTAAAACTAGATAATTCATGCAATAAGTATCTTTACGCAGTCCAGGACCGTATTATGAATTCCTCGATGCAGTTTTGTAGATAGTGAGCAGACTGTTTTATCCAATTGAATTCTAGAATTCTTTCAAACTACAAGGATTGCTACCACATAATTTACTTAATATTGAATAGCCATATTGCGAAATATTGACTCACCAAAATTATGCACTAACAAGAATTTGTGTCAAAAACTCATGCGAAACGTAATATGAGTGGCAATATTAACTGGAAAAACGAAAGAAGATGATGTTTTTATCCCACGTATTGCTATTATAGCCATTCAATTTTAAGAAATTATTATAAGTTATAGTAATATTTGTGATAATATTATAATATTGCAATAATAATATAGAGCCTATTTTACTGTTACTGTTAACCCGTCTCTTATTAATAAGTTATGGTCACTAATGGCTTGGCCGTTTATAGAAAAATATGATTTTCTGTTGTGGTAGTGTTCTACATTGCCTTCTCCCGGAGAGTGAATTCTGATGAGTATAGTCTCCGTTACTGCAAAACACCCTGAAATCCATGTATTTGATAGAATCCATCCGTTACAGATTGTAGTTTGGCCTTGAAGGAAATTAAATATATTGTGGGCAGAAAGGCTTAATAATGCATAATGCCGTGGTACGATAAATATTATCATCAATCACAATGTTAAATATCTTAAATATCCCTGTAGCATAAGGTCTTAATGTTGTTAAAACTCTATTCATAGGTGATATGGAATTATTTCGATCAGTCAGTTTCTCTGGATATTAGTGGCACTTTCTTTAATATTCGTCACTAGGGAGGAGAAAACATAAGTAAATATGGTTCGTTTTGGTTTTATATAGTTCCCTTGCCGAGGTCTCCGATAAGTCTAACAAACAGTTTATTTAGAAATAGACCAAAATTAAAAACCCGGGCAACGCCGGGTAATTTAAGCTAGTATTGAATAAAAACAATTACCTTCGAGCATTTTCTTATATTTTAATAATTGGTTAGACTAGTGGAACTGAATTTTGCTATACAAATTATAAATATGATGATATTATTACACTATCACTAAATGTATGACTGATTCATACCGGGTGTTTCAGACTACCCGTATCCGCTTTTTTTCTCGAAAACTATATGATACTGGTTGTTCATAAAAAATGTTTGATAACCAAAACCTATATAAAGAATCGATTGGTGGTAGTGCCATTTCCCGTAAGAGCAGAAGTAGTGTAAGCTTACCTGTGGTCAACTTCGAAATTTCAAATGAGAATATGGGTCATTGAAGGTACCATTGAAAACTACTTTTAAAAAGAAACAACTTTTATTGAAACTTTTTTTTCTAACTTTTATTGTTTACTCGCAAAGCAACAAAAATGGTATCTTCTGAGAAATGCTGTATGTTGTTTATGTATGTACACCAGTAGCGGCCGGTGATCAAAATCCTCGGTGAGGCCAGATGCAACTAGTTTAAGTGCCTCCGATAGGAAATGTTTGTTTATGATATTAATTATTATTGTTATTATATTATTAATATCATTATTACTGTATTATTATTGTTATTATTATTATTATTATTATTATTATTATTATTATTATTAGTCTATTCTTATTACTATCAATGAAAAATAATAATTTCACTCACCAAATAAGCTGTTATGCTCCGAATTTCAGTGATTGTTTCAGTGTGATGAAGCAACCCATATTATGTGTTGAAATTCCCCTTTCTTTCTTTTCTTTTTATTTCTTTCCTTTGACAGCAACAAACAAGGCCAAGAGAAGTTTATTTTGCATCACATTACCACATAACCATTAATGTTGTCCATACCGGGATGCAATAGAAACTCGCGTTTTAAGATTGTGTCAGAAAAATTATCAGCGATGTCGTAGGTATCTCGGTAGTCTCTCTCTTTATCTAAAACTTCCTTTCTTTTAGTATTATTTCTTCTCGAAAAAGGACACTCTAACAATGAATTAACTGCACCAGCATTATTTCTCTCATTTGTTTCTGTTTATATTTTCCTAAAATACATAACAACATTGGCCCAGATTCACTACTGTACTACGAAGTACAATAGTAGAACACCCTCGCTTATGTCATAAACTGAGACATAAGGGGAGAGAATCGAGTGGGTCTCTGCCTGCCAAAGAGCTGGAATTTTGTTATTTATGGCCTAGTTAGGAAGACAAGTCACCACTGCTATTCCCACCCCACTCTACCCTTGAGGCCGGCCCATGGATGGGACGAGTGAAGCCTGACCAGGCCAGCCGAATTATGCCTCAGCTACAACGTTTTAAGCGCAAACTCAAAACCCGCGAAAGGACATGAAATGCATTAAGCCAGACCCGGCACGAACGATTCTGGCCTCAGGAACAAATTTTACTGCAAAACAGGTCTGTATACATCACAAGCCAGACCCGGCACGAGCGATCCCGGCTTCAGGAACAAATTTTATTGCAAAACAGGTCTATATACATCAAAGTTTTAAATGCTTCTACAGCGACATATGCTTCATTCAAATAACTAATACAATTATATAAAAAACATAAAATTTGATTTCAGTTAAGCCAAGTGACTGAGGCCCGGCCTCACTTGCCTCAGTCAATCAGCCGCCACTGATGTACACTCTCCATAGTAAGTGTTCAAAATGTACTCCATCCTGTGCTAAAGAATGTTCTGATCACCTCCTAACATACGTGATTGCACTTCAGCACAGCTGTGAGACCCACAGGCTTCCCTAATTATTTGATTCATGTCTTCTCTAGTTGTTGGACTCACCTGGTAGAACATGTCTTTAATTCCCTCCCACAAGAAGACTTGCCCGTGACTCAGGATTCAATTAATTGAATTAACTCAGCCAGGACCACATTTTTTTTGTTGTTCTTCGCGTCATAATATTTTCGAATCCCATTGGTCAGAGATGGGCATCGTGCCTCACTTGAGAAATAATGCCTCACTGACCTTCACAGAGCTTATCGCTCTGAGTGACATCATCTTCACAGTCCCCGTTCCTCCCTCACTCAGCTCCTAGGCGTGGGCAGGTTCTATATCAGTTTCATAAGCAATATCAGTGGTGGCATAATGGCATTATCAAAGCAGTGTGTACGCGTTAGAAAACAATTATTTCATGAGAAATTGGAGGAAGAGTTTTTTTGCTGTTTAGAAGGGGAGAATATACGATGTATGTTATGCTCGAAAATCCTATTAGGCATTAATAAATTTAATATACAACGACATTACTCCTTATGTCATAAAGAGCATGCTGAATTAGAAGGTAAGACAAATTAAATGTTATTTTTCGTACTATTCCGAAGAAAATTTATGATCTTAACATTTTCATAGTATACTAAATACGACATTATACCTTAAACACGCTGCATTAAAAGATACGAGGAATTAAATGTTGTTTGTACGTATTATTTCCAAAAGAAATTTATAGAAAAGATATCAAATGTGCGTAGAAAACGAAATATGATTATCTGAAATTATTTTACGTCGAGAACGTGCAAATCTATTAAGTAATCTTGATAAAAGCCAGAATATTCAAGAAAATAAACGTAGACAATGTGATGGAATATTATTGGCTAGTTACGCAATTTCTCGCCTGATTTAAATCAATTAAGCTACGGAGAAACAGTAAAGAGGTTTATGATTAAAGCTGCCGAATTAATTTGCCAAATTGAATAAACGTTTTCGAGTCTCTCACGTTAACCAAGCGCTTTCCTAATAATTCGTCACTGACCGCCTTAGCGATTACGATAAGGTGACGCAGGTCACAGCAGTTTATATTTCCCGTCCTACTCTGCAGTCTCCTCTCCTGGTAAACAAACTATTTCAAATCGAGTGCCTCACATAACCGAAAATTGTGCCCATGTATGCCAATGGTCAATTCCTTCAAAAATTGTCAAGTTTTAGATGAATTAAAACAGTTCTTATTTAGATACTTTCAAGACAATCTAAGACTTTTAAAGTATTGTAAGTGATTTTATAATAAAACTTGTAAAGTATTGGCAAGTCTTGAAAAGTCTTATGAAACGTTGAAATTTAAGAAATTTTGATCGTGTACAAGCTGCTTAAGAGATGAATAAAATATAACTGAAGTTAATAACTCGGCCACCTACGACTCAGGAAGAGAACAGAGTACATGGATGTTGGAATAAGTAGATAAACAAACATGTAATGCATAAGGGAATGAGCAGAACACAACAATAGTGGCTGTTCGACTACATAAATCTCGCTAAACTCGACACACCTGCGTGAAGACAGCCACAGAGTGCGACTGCGCATCGCATGTCGTCGGAATATCGAACTGGAAGCGCTGCAGTCGCGGCGATGCATCCAGTCGACGCGAATTGCAGGAAACATCAGTAGCGCCATGGTTACGGTCGTAAACAATCGCAGTGCGCGGTGCGTGTGATGTGAGAGTGACAACCATGTGTACATGAGAATATGCCGACTTTTCCATAGTTGATCAAGTACGTACCTCCATGCTTGACTATCTTGCTCTAGATCCTATGGTCCACCGAACATCTGGGTCGGAGTTCGAATATAATCAAGTCACTAGAAACTTCATCTTGTTGTGTCTTGCTGTAATTTTATAGATTTCGTCACCATCGCGTTATAGGCTGTCCATGACTTCGATGAAACTCCCTAGAAGTAGCAGAATTATCTGATCTTCTTCTGTCACTTTTAATATAGATACGAATGCCATCTACTTATGATATATGCCGTGGACCATCTGTAAAATGATAGTGACAGAATTTATTAAATTACTAGCCGTACCCGTGCGCTCCGCTGCACCCGTTAGAAATAAATATAAAGTAATTACATAATTAATTTAGGACGTTTGATCCAGGGAACATTCGTGTTTGATAAAAGGATAAATCGTTTAATATGTTACTTAATTTAAATTGTATTTAAATAATTAAAATGCGATCATTTTGGTCCAGAGAGCGATCATTTGGTGCAATGACAATTCCTTTAACATGTTTCTTATTTGTTATTACATGTAACCATAGTTTAATGAAGATTGACATATAATTTAGTTTTAATGTGTATACTTTATATTACTTGCTATATGTTTCAGAAGTTACTGTAATAACATTGTAGAATTATGTCCATCTAGAGAAACTACACTTTCCAATGGTGAAATAATAATTAAACAATTAATTAGCTTCCGATATGACTTCATACAAACACAGAAACATTCTCTTAGGCTATGTTTAACAGTAGCTTTCGATTGTTATTGTCCAAGTCCCCTTATAGACGAAGTCATTTGTTTTTATTTCAGTACAGCGCCTTAGATGGCGTTATTATTGTAATTTTAAAACTCATTTATCTCATTAAATATCAGTCCTATCAAACTTTGTATGGAATAAAACTTATCGGAAGTTATTTTTAAAGAAACTTTTGTTATGTAATATTTTTCATGAAAACCAATAATAAGCGAGATATTTCGATTTATTTAATTCAGGCCCCCTTTTAAATAAAATATTTTGAATGCCATATAGCCTAAAATGTAAGTTACAACGAACTTAATTTATATTCCAATTTCATATAAATCGGTTCAGCCATTATCGCGTGAAAAGGTAACAAACATCCAGACAGACAGACAGACAGACATACAAACAAACATTTCAAAACAGCGATTTTCGGTTTCAGGATGGTTAATTATACATGTTAACACCAATTATTTTTGGAAAATCGAAAATTACCATAAAAATTTTGGCTACAGATTTATTATTAGTATAGATTTGTCATATAGCTAGGAGTTACAGCATCGCCGTTTCCAGGGATTTTATAAAGTTATTTTCCACGTGTATTCTTTGACATAGTTACTCATAACTCCCTATGTAATATTAGTTTAAAACAGTTATTTGCAGATTCATGCACGGGGAACCGGTTTTCAGTCGAAATGATACCATAAAACGTGAGAATGGGTTATGAATGAGCGAGTTGTTTCGATAGTGCGAGAAAATTGAATCAAATCACGTAGGCCTATATAATAAATACTCCAACTGCTTACACAATGCAATTATTTATGCTGTAGGCATTATCTTTAGTTTAAATACAATCCGTATGTTTAGGCATTTATAGGAGTTAAAATAGGCAGGCAAAAAGGGCAATAAAAACTAAAAAAGAAGGCACAATAAATTTTGAAAAGGGCATTATAAATTTTAAAAGGCATAATATATTTTAGCAATAAATTTAAATTACATCAACATAACTCACATATTTACTTCGTAGGTGACACATGTTGACTTATAAAATAATTTTCTTTCGTGATTAACTGTCTTTTCACAAACCTTACATAACAAAACTGTTCCATCGGTTGAAAACACATGAGCACCAAATTCACTAACGTAAGCACGAAGTTTACTTTTCAATGATTTACTGAATTTAGGCATTCTAGCTAACCGATCTTATACTTCTGTCACCCGACAATAACTGACTGTTCCTCACTCAGATTTCTTTCTCCTACAATAATAAACACGTGTAGCACAAAATTGTAACGGTAAGATTTGAAAATATGAAAGCAAACAAAGTGGAAATGTTACGTGACAACTTCTATGAGAACGAGCTTAATATTTAAAATTATAAAGCTGATTGTTGGTATCGTGAAGACATGGCAATATTATATTTGTAACGTGGATTGTCGATCATTATTCATATTACACCAATAGTATTAAAGCACGATTATTAGTAGATTAAGCAATGAAATAAAGTACTTTTATTTACTATTGTTAGTAAAGTGAGTCATTGTTTCATATATTTAAATTTCATACACATTACATTAGAATTAATTAGAAAATTGCAAATAAACAAGAAATATCGGCAATGAACCTCCAGGTTCCTTAAAATCCAGTAAGTAAGTAAGTAACAACTAATATTCCATGATGTTATCACCGCCTTCAAAACACAATTTTATATAACGTATCTGTAAGAAAAAATTTCAAAATGACAAAATAACATTGTCTTAGAAACGGTTACTTAGCAACCATGCAATATACAGACGTGGACAAATTATTAACAAAATTGACGATTTTTATGATAATTCTGTTTACAAAATTTGACTTTTCAGTTTAGACTACAATTGACAATTTTGCATATTTCTATCATTACAGTAGACAGAAATATGCAAAATTTAAACTGTAGTTTGAATTGAAGAGCTTAATTTTGTAAAAATATATAATAAAAATCTTCAATTTTGTTAATAATTTGTAAATTAGCAAAAATGTCAACTACAGTCTAAATTGAAGAGTCAAATTTTGTAAAACTGTAAAATAAAAATCTTCAATTTTGCTAATAATTTGGAAATATCCAAAATGTCAACTGTATTCCAAATTGAAGAATCGAATTTTTTAAAAATATATAATAAAAACCTTCAGTTTTGCTAATGATTTGTAAATATACAAAAATATCAAATGTAGTCCAAATTGAAGAGTCAAATTTTCTAAAAGTATACAATACAAATCTTCAATTTTGCTAATAATTTGGAAATACACAAAAATGTTAACTGTAGTCTAAATTGAAGAATCATGTTTTGTAAAAATATATAATAAAAATCTTCAATTTTGCTAATAATTTGTCCACGTCTGTATTATGTCATATCCAGTACTCATGTCTCTACTACGTTATAACATTACATTTTGTAAATTTTTATATATATGTGAAATTTATTTACTCATGTCTATAAGATATTTTTAATCTAAAAAAATAGAAGTAAATGTATTGCACCTAAGTTATAGGCTTTTGGGGCTGATAATAATAATAATAATAATAATAATAATAATAATAATAATAACAAAAGGCTATATAATAATACAAATAGGTTTGCAATCTTTTAAAAATATGGCAAGTGAAACAGAGAGTAACAAACATTTAAAAAAGGAGGATAATATACATAGTGTCCCAAAAGTCATAGGGGGTATCAGAAGATTATATGTAATATTGGTTCCAAATGAATATGAAACTCTCAAAGTTTTTCCTCTCTAAGTTTGAGGCACTGAAGGAAACAAAAGTCGGTAACAATCGAAGAAGTACATTGATATTCATTGTTACAATTAATTGTACAAGATGGATGTCTAAAAAAAAGTTCAAATTTAACTCTTAATAAATCTTCGCCGGTTTGCTTAGATGCCCTGTATCTTTATCCTGTAAAATTTTCAGCACCATATCTTCAGAAGTTCCTGAGATAATGTGTCATTAAATAAGGAAATTTAACACTGACGGCGTAGAGAAGTTAATATCTCCTTAAGTCAAACTTGTCATTTATCGACCTAAGCGCAAATTGTGAGTCACTAAAAACTCGAGCGATGTACTTGTCGCTACACCATTGCACAGCCTTCTGAATGGCGAGTAACTCAGCTTTCAGTTCCCTCCAGACAGCTAAACGACCCATCTGGCTGTGAGATATTATGAAAATGTATACTAAATTTCTTTCGTACGAAGAATCTGCACTATCTTTTGTTTCACACCAAAAGACTCAAGCGCTACTGCCAATTCCAGGGTTATCTGCAGTCCTTTACTGTGTTCAGTGTTTGCCATAAAAGTCCCTCATGTTTGGCGTCCTGAAAAAAGTGGTATGGTGAAATATTT
Organism: Periplaneta americana; assembly: GCF_040183065.1. Classification (NCBI taxonomy): domain Eukaryota; kingdom Metazoa; phylum Arthropoda; class Insecta; order Blattodea; family Blattidae; genus Periplaneta; species Periplaneta americana. Next base: position 152,959,010 of record NC_091130.1, read on the forward strand.
CAAATTTGTTACAGTTTCTGTGATAAAGAATGATAGTAGAGAGTTTTTGCCATAACATGTTTCTTGTTACCGTAAACTATAATGTCACGTGACCGAATATGATAAGAACAATAGGGGGCTTTGAAATAAAAATAGTTTTTGCCCAGTCTTCTGTCACTGAATACGATGAAGACAAAGAAAACGGAAGAAACACATAAGTTTCGCATTTTGTATTCAATTTCACATTTTATCGCGGGTTTAAAAATTATATTAATGTACTTAACATTATTTTAAACATCAAATCACTTATTTTTGCAGCATTAGGGGGTACACTTCGCATTAAATAATTATGACGATTCGGTGTGTCTCATCCTAGCTTGCAGTTTTGTTCATCCTTCAGAACCTCCTCTTATATTTCTGTAGTACTCATTGTCCGACTGTTTTGTCCATGATACAGATTTCCTTATCTCTCCTCTGTTTCGCCGCTTGTTTCCATTCTCATATTTTCTGGAGCCATTTCCCATGTTCACATATACATGTTTCAATTTAACGTTTCAGTCGCTGTTGTACATAAAATATCTACATCCACCTTCATTTGTCTTCAAATTTCTTCCTTATTAATTTTATCTAACACTGTTGTTCATAATTTTTTCCTTGTAAAATAACCTATTTCCATTGTTCTCAATCTATGTGCATTTTTTTTTTCAAATTCCTGCACACAATGTATTTTTAACATAATAGTAATGTACGTTACAAGAACGGTATGTTGACGTTTTCATGGTCGAGGAAAAGATTGAAAAAGCGAAACGTAGTTGAGTTTTTTTAATTTCCGAGAACATGAAAACAAACATACCGCTCGTGTATCGTACATTATTTTGTGCGAAGATCGTTTATTACATACCTGAAAGACGAATTTCTAATTAGTTGCAATGAAATCTCCATGTTGGTTTCTGTTTAATGATGCCAACTTCGGAACACCAATATATCTTTCTTCAACATTGTTGCTGTAAAATATTTTCTGTGTTTACTATACTCCAGCAGGCCGTGATATACGTCTGTCTTTTTTCCCCCCAGTCTATAAATGCGAACTTAAAACAAACTGTAAGGTTATGTAATGATTTATTTTTCATTTTAATATTTTAACAATATTATTTATATAACATATTGCAGTAATAACATCGGCATCTGGAATCTCGTTGATTTTTTCACGGCTTCCTTAATGTTACTTGTATCAGGAATGCAATAAGTTTCGTGGAGTAGTAGACGTTACTTAATTTTTGCAAATATTTAAAAACAATAATTAACATTGCAATTTAGGTGAAATTGCAGTGGTAAGTTTCCAATTTATAATTATTACTATGTTAAACGTCTCTAAAAATAATATGTTAAAAGCCTAAAGCAGTAAAATGAATGTCGCGCTTAAGCGGTAAGAAGAGGGAAATTGTTATTTGTGTTACGTTGGGAATACTGAATGTGGTATTTCACACTTCCTGCGTATTGGTTCTGTGCGGAAAACAAGCAAATACGCACGATCTCGCACAAAAAAATTTATGCGCTTGACATTAGAGCCATCTGGTCACACTTTCTGTTACTATGGTGATTTCAATAATGAAATTGCAGAAGGCCTTGATGAATAAAATTATGTGTTTAAAAGAAAGCAGTTTTGAATCCAGTCAGCCGTGATTCTCTGTAATGATAATTATATTATTCATACAATTTCAAACAACTCAATGGCGTCATATTGATGTGTGAATTGTTTCGATTATCAGTTGCAACGTTGTCTGGAGACTAGGCCTAATGGAATGAGGAAGCGATTATGAAGTAGTTAACGATAATGCTATACCGCAAGTCTAGTATATACAGTCACGAAGCTCAATACGTAGGGAATATGCATCCAAAGAAAGTTGATAACCACTAGGATCGCTACTATCGCCTCATCACAGACAATGCGGCACAGTCTATTGTTCCTAGTACCCTCAACAACTCAAGCTTCGTGACTGTATATACTAGACTGTAGCTATACCTTGTAAATATTATGTGTGCGGTAGTTTTTCTAAGCTAAAGACAGAAATGAACTAATACTTATCTGTATATACCATTAGGAAAGTCCAGGAAATGAGAGAGGGTTTAGAATTGAACGGATTATATCACCTGTTTGTTTTTTGTGGATGAGGTGAATATGTTATTAGAAAATCCACAAACAATTAGGGAAAACACGGAAATTTTATTTGAAGCAAGTAATGAGACAGGTTTGGAAGTAATAGTATATGATTATGCCTCGTGACCAGAACATAGTACGAAATGTAAATATAGAATTTGTAAATTTATCCTTTGAAGAGGTTGAAACTTGAAAAATCTTGGAGCAACGGTAAGAAATATAAATGACATTCGAGAGCAAATTAAACACAGAATAAATATGGGAAATGCCTGTTATTATTCGATTGAGAAACTTTTATCATCTAGTCTGCTCTCAAACAAGTTGAAAGTTAGAATTTGTAAAACAGTTATGTTACCGGTTGTTCTGTATGGTTATGAAACTTGGACTCTCACTTTGAGAAATGAGCTGAGGTTAAGGGTGTTGGAGAATAAGGTGCTTAGGAAAATATTTTGGGCTAAGAGGAATGAAGTTACAGGAGAATGGAGAAAGTTGCAAAACGCAGAACTGCATGCATTGTAGAGTTTACTTAATTTTTGCAAATATTTAAAAACAATAATTAAAAGTGCAATTTAGGTGAAATTGCAGTGGTAAGTTTCCAATTTATAATTATTACTGTATTGAACGTCTCTAAAAATAATATGTTAAAAGCCTAAAGCAGTAAAATCAATATGTCACATAAGCGGTAAGAAGAGGGAAATTGTGTGTTAGGTTGGGATTACTGAATGTGGAATTTTAGACTTTCCGCGGATTGGTTTTGTGCGGAAACCAAGCAAATACGCACGATCTCGCACAAAAGCCATTTGTAAGTATATTATCTGTATTTATTATTTTTAAATGTATTATTAATAATCCTTATCTTGGGATATTACATATAGACGTAAAGTAAAATAATCGAAACTAGAATGCAGTTGTAATATTCTTCATTTCAGAAACTGTAAAGGCGATTTGTGGGAAAGTAAAGTTCTACATAATTAACTATTAATCGGATTTCTCGCGAAAAAATCTCATCTGAATTTTAGACGATTATTGTAAGCCATAATTGAAGTCTTATTCCATGAAATATTATAATAAAATCTTTTGTAACTGGGAAATGATGGGTTGCCGTATTGATAGCTGTAGGGGAACATGGGGCAGGACGGGGTAGTTAATGTTTTAATGCTTTTATTTGGTATCAAATAATGTAAATGTATGGGTTTTATGACATATATGCTTTTATTACACTGTAAACAAGTAAAAAAAATGCACTTCGGGTGAAATCCGGTTATTATAACCTTAAAATAAATTAGTTTTTCGAAATGTGTGTTTTGCCCCGTTGTGCCCCACGTATGGGGCAAAATGGGGCATCTATTTTTCGTAATAATTAAATGGAAAAAGTGACAAAAATTATATACTGAAAGTGTGAATATTACAACATTTTACAAGTTTACTTGAAAAAAAGTCATTCGCAAAATACGCAAATGTGCGTGGCATCCTCGTCTTCACTGTCTAATCCTGCGCAACAATTGTGAGCCCATTTCAGACATGATACGCATCTAATCCAACCTTCTTCTGACAAACAACAGAACGAACAACCCATTACAGGAGGTGAAATTTAATTAAATATGACGTGGGGCAGGACGGGGTACTGCCCTGTTATCCCCCACAGTCACTATTTCTATGTTATGAGGTATTGGCAGGAATAATAACGCACGAAATTTAAGAAAGTTTCGGAGTTAAAAGCCAGGTAAGCACTCTATAATATGACATTAAAATAGATTATCTAAATAAATCTCATTTCTACTTACGTGTGACAAGAGAACACTTCAAAGTTGCAAATGAATGATACAATATGATGCAGCAATCGAATAACATACAACAGATGCAAGGAATGGCAGTAAGTGTTGTGTGATGATATATTTACATGAGTTGACGAAGTTCTAAAAAAAATCGGTAGATTGCACTACTTGTTGGGAAGATAGAGGCTATACCCCGTCCTGCCCCATATTCCCCTATATTTATTGAAGAATTGCAGAGTAAGGTTCTAGATATGAATACATTTCTAACACTCCATACTCTCTCTTTTCCTATCTCTCTCCGGTTTACCCAAAATCCAGTTCAGCCTTTTTCAACCTGACGCTAATCGGACACCCAGTGGATATCCCGTGACGTTGTGCTTTTATCTGAACAAAACGTGCTGTCATACTGATAAATATCTATGCTAGCAGCACCGCAGCTGCTCCTGACCCATCGCATATACAAGCGGCAAATCATATCTGCTCTCAAATTTTGTTACTCCATCATTAATCATTTCTTAGTCCTCCAGTTACAAACCGTGTGGGTAATCCTAGAGATCATTAAACGTGTTTGTATTAATTCATGTTAATTCAACTTCACCCTTATCATCACCATCACCATGATGATCATAATCATCATAAAAGAATCAAAATTAGGCTTTTGGGTAATCCACTATGTCTTGGAATTTAACGTTTCCAACATTTCGAAATTACATACAGGTTGTATTGTATTGTATTTATTAACATTCCATGGTATTCATACATTGCTTACAGCTAGAATATGGAACAAGTCAAAAAAGTTAATGCTATTATAAAGTCTTAATTTATAGTCACAGTCTAGATGAAATATATACAGACGAGATTTACAATATAGTCTACTAGTACAACACAAAGTTTTAGTATCAATTTCATGAAGTGTTATTGAATGTCATGAATTCACCTACAGAATAGAAGGCGTGAGAAATTAGGTACTTCTTTAATTTGGCCCTAAATAATCTTATGTTTTGAGTTTCATTTTTATATCGATAGGGAGGCTATTAAAAAATTTTACTGTCATATAACGCACTCCTTTTTGATAGCACGATAGACTTGCCGATGGAGTATGAAAGTCATTTTTTGACGTGCATTTATGCTACGAACTGTTGAATTAGTTACAAAGTTTTCACGATTACATACGAGGACGATTATTAATGAAAATATATACTGACAAGCCATGGGCATTATTTGTAATTTTTTGAAAATAGTCCTACACGATTCCTTAGATTTGGCACCTACTATTATTCTAATTACTCTTTTTTGTAGTAGGAATGTACTGATACTATCTGTGTAATTTCCCCAGAATATTATTCCAAAACTCATTACCGAGTGGAAGTGTGCAAAGTATAGAGTAAACTAGAGTCTGTTGGACAGTCGGGCATGTTGGACACTCTGTACTTTAACGTGTTACCACGCCACTTGTGGGCACCACATTCAGCTAGAAGTCAATGACGGAAGTAGGCACGAGTGGGACTACTTCCGTCATTAACTTCTAGCAGAATGTGGTGCCCACAAGTGGCGAGGTAACACGTTAAAGTACAGAGTGTCCAACATGCCCGACTGTCCAACAGACTCTAGTTTACCCTATTGTTTTTAAGGTATTCATCATCATGATGAATATACAGGGTGTCTCAGGAGGACTGTAAAATGTTTCAGTATAATATATAGTCCGGATCAGCTTACTTAATACCCTAAAGGTGAAACCTAAACATTTTTCCCCTATTACTACATATGTCGGTAGATTATAGTGATCTTCTAGCTCTCAGGTTGAATTTTCTTTTACCAACTTCGTTTCGAATTTCGGGTACTGACAAATATTACAACTGGCAGTTATTTTCTGTTATGTTGGCAGCAATCATTTCGGTTTGCAGTAAGGAAAATTGATGAAAATACAAGTACCTAGGCTTGTGAATTGATAATTAATTAGTAATACCGGTATTAATGTTAATATCAATACATAATTCCAGACGTCTCCAAAAAGCGTATCGTCATTCGTGCTCTCGATGCTGCCCGCCGAACACAGTGTGCTGTAAGGCTAGAGAAGGGGAAGAGACTCGAACCTCAAAAAATGGAAGCGATCAGTGGGGGATCGCGGCAACGGTCTGCTTAGGTTTACAAATAATAACATTAAAAGAATAAGAAATATCATACGTTTGTATATTGTTTTGACATACAATGAAGCTGGAGTCCCTTCTGTTGCTATTGACACAAGCCATTGCAAATTCAACCTCTTCTGTTCTATGGTGCCTTTCAGTGCCTGGAAAAGATCTTTTCCATTTGTATTTTGTAATTACATCTAGAAGACATTCAGACACAGTAAAATGTTCATTAAGTCCTCGGATGAAAATGGCTAGGTGAGCTTTGTCATTTCTATCTGTGCTTTCGTCCAATGCAAGTGAGTAAGCTACAAACTGGTTAATTGTGGTTTCGACTTCAAATTCAATTGCATTTACAATTTTTAAATCCCTTCTCTGAACTGTAATTGGAAACAATTTAATTTTCTTAAACTTTGACTTTGTTCTGGACACAGTATTTTAGTAACGTCGTGTATGCACGACTTATTACGTACTGGCTTCGGTTCTGTTCAGGGGTTTACTCGCGAGTACGCTTTTGGAGACGTCTACATAATTCAGTTCTGTTGCGTTGTGATTCCAATTCAACACTATATTCAGGTAAGTGTACTTAAATAAGAAATAACTTACAGATCTAGGCCTACTTGGTAGGAAAGACGGACAGAAAAATATTTCACATTTTAATTAACTTCTTTCGTGTTTAGATTTTTATTAAAATGTCCAAGAGAGGAAATAGCATGGTAGCGACTTGTACAAGAAATAAAATGTTTGAAAGTATTTTAAGTAGGCTATACATTATGTTTTCGGAATTCGTATTAATCGTTTCACGTGATCAAACAGATACATTTTAGGGTAGGTCTTGTGAATCGTAAACTGTTTAGTCAAAGCAATGAATTTCATGCTGGCAGACAAAATAAATTTTAATATTAGATCATACTAATTCTAATTACTAACATAATATGCGAGAAGTTCAGGAGGAAAATATACCATTTCATAAATTATTGTACCATTTAGGAAACACCTCGCAACATAAAGATTAAATTGGTAAATACAGACAAATTATTAACAAAATTGACGATTTTTATGATAATTCTGTTTACAAAATTTGACTTTTCAATTTAGACTACAGTTGACAATTTTGCATATTTCTATCATTATAGTATATAGAAATATGCAAAAATGTCAAATATAGGCTATTCTAAATTGAAGAGTCAAATTTTATAAAAAAAATTTAATAGAATCTTCAATTTTGCTAATAATTTGTAAATATTATGCAAAAATGTCAACTGCAGTCTAAAGTGAAGAGTCAAATTTTCTAAAAATATATAATAAAAATCTTCAGTTTTGCTAATAATTTGGAAATATTTAAAATGTCATCTGTAGTCCAAATGAAAGTGTCGAATTTTGTAAAAATATACGAAAAAAATCTTCACTTTTGCTAATAATTTGTAAATATGCAAAAATATCAATTGTAGTCTTAAATTGAAGAGTGAAATTTTGTAAAAATATACAATACAAATCTTCACTTTTTCTAATAATTTGGAAATACGCAAAGATGTCAACTGTAGTCTAAATTGAAGAATCATATTTTGTAAAAATATATAATAAAAATCTCCAATTTTGCTAATAATTTGTAAATATTATGCAAAAATGTCAACTGCAGTCTAAAGTGAAGAGTCAAATTTTCTAAAAATATATAATAAAAATCTTCAGTTTTGCTAATAATTTGGAAATATTTAAAATGTCATCTGTAGTCCAAATGAAAGTGTCGAATTTTGTAAAAATATACGAAAAAATCTTCACTTTTGCTAATAATTTGTAAATATGCAAAAATATCAATTGTAGTCTTAAATTGAAGAGTGAAATTTTGTAAAAATATACAATACAAATCTTCAATTTTTCTAATAATTTGGAAATACGCAAAGATGTCAACTGTAGTCTAAATTGAAGAATCATACTTTGTAAAAATATATAATAAAAATCTTCAATTTTGCTAATAATTTGGAAATACACAAAAATGTCAACTGTAGTCTATATTGAAGAATCATACTTTGTAAAAATATATAATAAAAATCTCCAATTTTGCTAATAATTTGGAAATACACAAAAATGTCAACTGTAGTCTAAATTGAAGAATCATACTTTGTAAAAATATATAATAAAAATCTCCAATTTTGCTAATAATTTGGAAATACACAAAAATGTGAACTGTAGTCTAAATTGAAGAATCATACTTTGTAAAAATATATAATAAAAATCTTCAATTTTGCTAATAATTTGGAAATACACAAAAATGTCAACTGTAGTCTAAATTGAAGAATCATACTTTGTAAAAATATATAATAAAAATCTTCAATTTTGCTAATAATTTGGAAATACACAAAAATGTCAACTGTAGTCTAAATTGAAGAATCATATTTTGTAAAAATATATAATAAAAATCTCCAATTTTGCTAATAATTTGGAAATACACAAAAATGTCAACTGTAGTCTAAATTGAAGAATCATACTTTGTAAAAATATATAATAAAAATCTTCAATTTTTCTAATAATTTGGAAATACGCAAAAATGTCAACTGTAGTCTGAATTGAAGAATCATACTTTGTAAAAATATATAATAAAAATCTCCAATTTTGCTAATAATTTGTCCACGTCTGTAAGAAGTTAATATTATATTATTATTATTTCTGTACGTAGCTTTGTGATTTTGCCCTCTTTGGTGATATTTGGTATTAGTTGGCAACGTATGGGAAGAAGATAAATGTAAAATAAGACGAAGATCGTGATTGTAGGAAGAAAAATAAAGAAGGTAAACTTGCAAACTCTAAATTAGGCGGTACAGCAAGTGGACAGCTTCAAATACTTGGGCTGTACTATAAGCAGTAACATGAGCTGCTGCCAGGAAGTCAAAAGAAGGACAGCAATGGCAAAGGAAACTTTTAATAGAAAAAGGAGCATCTTGTGCGGACCTCTGGAGAAAGAACTAAGGAAGAGACTAGTGAAGTACTCTATGTGGAGTGTGGAATTGTATGGGGCAGAAACATGAAATGAAGAGAAGCGAATAGAAGTATTTGAAATGTGGATATGGAGAAGAATGGAACGTGTGAAATGGACAGACAGAAAAAGAAATGAAGCTGTGTTGGAAAGAGTGGGTGAAGAAAGAATGATGCTGAAACTGATCAAGAAGAGAAGAAGGAATTGGTTGGGTCATTGGCTGAGAAAAAACTGCCTACTGATGGATGCACTGGAAGGAATGGTGAACGGGAGAAGAGTTCGGGGCAGAAGAAGATATCAGATGATAGACGACGTTAAGATATATGGATCGTGTGAGGAGACTAAGAGGAAGACAGAAAATAGGAGGGACTGGAGAAAGCTGGTTTGCAGTGAAAGACCTGCCCTTGGGCAGAACGCTTAATGAATGACTGAAGAAACGGCCAAGTTACACTTTTGGGAACTACACGTACATTATTGTCACTATAATTTGAGTTGATGTAGATCGTATATACTGTACGTAGGCCTACCTATGTCCGAATTGTAACTGTTGGGAAGTTATTTATGGGCGAGCTTTCAAATGAAGAGAGGCATTGTAGACGTATTTCTACGTTTCAGAACATTATGATATGATACATTATTGAAAATGCTGCATCTTGTATTGTTCCAGTAAGTTTATTTCATAATTAAGTACAAAGTGAGTAAGAAAATTACATCAGACCAATTACTAAGGTTGCCTTTCTTATGGATTCCATGAATTGTAAATTAATACCACGTACCGGTACCGGTTTTCTTTCCAACGTCAATGAAACACTTGATAGCTTGCTAGTTTCAGATAACATCCGGTAAACACTGGATAACACACAGCTAGATGGAACCCTTCGATTGGGAAAACATCGTCTCTATTCTTCAACAGGAGCCAAAGCATTGCTATCACAAAATCCACAAACAAAAAAGATATCTGTATATTCACTGTGCGAATACACAAATTAAATGTCAAGTGAATAAGTATTGAGTTGTGTGTGTTACGCTGCCGTTGCGGTGCTCAGATGCTGCCGTGTGCAAAAGATTTGATGTAACATGTCAAGTATAGTACACGAAACCGCAGGACGTTCCAGTATTCCTCCCCAACCGTCAGGTTTCGAATACCGGTATAGGTGTATCAGGTTAAATCGGTGTAGGTTAATCCGAACTACATTAACCTGAAGTATTTTACATTCCTCCTGAAACACCCTGTATATATGAGCTGGCATATAATCAGCTTTTATGAGAAGGGAACACACAGTAATATTAGAGAAAATAGCCGTACCCGTGCGCTCCGCTGCACCTGTTAGAAATAAATATAAAGTAATTATATAATTAAAATAGGACATTTGATCCAGGGAACATTCGTGTTTGATAGAAGGATAAATCGTTTAATATGTTACTTAATTTAAATTGTATCCAAATAATTAAAATGCGATCATTTTGGTCCAGAAAGCACTCATTCGGTGCAATGACAATTCCTTTAACATGTTTCTTAATTGTTATTACATGCAACCATAGTTTAATGAAGATTGACGTCATTTAGATTTAATGTGTATATTTTATTTTACTTGCTATATGTTTCCATTTAACCCTTGTTGTTTTCTACGTATTCAGTAAATGGCGCTTGGCCCACTGTGGTTCTGAACCCTTCAAATAACTTAAATTATATTATATTATATTATATTATATTATATTATATTATATTATATTATATTATATTGTATTGTATTATATTATATTATATTATATTATATTATATTATATTATATTATATTATATTATATTATATTATATTGTATTATATTATATTATATTATATTATATTATAGTATATTGTATTGTATTGTATTATATTATATTATATTATATTATATTATATTATATTATATTATATTATATTATATTATATTATAATATATTATATTATATTATATTATATTATATTATATTATATTATATTATATTATATTATAATATATTATATTATAATGTATTATATTATATTATATTATATTATATTATATTATATTATATTATATTATATTATATTATATTATATTATATTATATTATATTATATTATATTATATTATATCAGAAGTTACTGTAATAACATTATAGCATTTTGTCCATCTAGAGAAACTACACTTTCCAATGGTGAAATAATAATTAATTATACAAATCGGTTAATTTAGCTTCCGATATTACTTCATACAAACACAGAAACATTCTCTGTAGGCTATCTTTCATAGCTTTCGATTGTTGCTGTCCAAGGCCCCTTATAGACGAAGTCATTTGTTTTTTAATTCATTACACGGCCTTAGATGGCAGTTATTTTAATTTTGAATCTCATTTTATCTCATTAAATATCAGTCCTATCAAAATTTTTCAAGGAATAAAACTTATCGCAAATTATTTTTAAAGAAACATTTGTTATGTAATATTTCTCACAAAAATCAATAATAAGCGAGATATTTCGATTTATTTAATTCAGGCCCCCTTATAACCCCCCCCCTTTAAATAATGTATTTTGAATGCCATATAGCCTAAAATCTAAGTTACAACGAACGTAATTTATATTCCAATTTTCATCGAAATCCGTTCAGCCATTATCGCGTGAAAAGGTAACAAACATACAGACAGACATACAAACAAAAATTTCAAAAAAACTGTTTTCGGTTTCAGGGTGGTTAATTATATATGTTAGGACCAATTATTTTTGGAAAATCGAAAATTACCAGAAAAATTCCGGCTACAGATTTGTTATTAGTATAGATTACTATGCTCTCTAATTTTTATGTCTAACACGAAAAAGATATGAAAATTCTTAGAAATGAGACAGGGAGATCAAAAACCCACTAACTCCAATTTTTGACAAAATTGAGTTATGGGCTGGATGATGCTTTTTAGTTTGTCCCGCATGCGTGGAAGGCAAGAATACACTAATATCGACATGCATCTGCATTCTGGGGGCTGTTTTAAAACTCGTAGAAGTCAGAACTCCACTCACTCCATGGAATAAGAGAGTTTTTGCATTCCAAGCTTAATTTCCCGGTAGGTGGGAACACTATCGCTCAACCAGCTGAGTAAAGTGATACGATACGGTATTTAGAATGTCACAAAATCTATGAGATCCTTGTAAGTAAGACTATTAAAGTCACAATATCGAGTCGATTAACTTCCAGAAACCCAATAGAGATGCATCATTCCCTAGTCAACTAAAGTACAATTCAGCATTGTCATTGAAAGAAGAAAGTAAAAGAACTTGCAAAATTCAATGCAGTTTATTTCTGAGGAAAGTAGGATGAATTACCAAACTCTGTTTGCGGACAGTAGTAATCTAGAATCTAGATGCACAGGAAGATCATGAGAATGAGAGAAAAAACAGAATTTGTAACATGAATGAGACTGTGTTAACATTTTAATATTGTTTGTGGTTTTATTTGTGTATTTTGATGTGCCTTATGGTAATTTGTGGTTTTCTGTCTGATATATTTGAAATTTAAAAAAAATGTAGCAGTGTTAATCTTAATAATAAACTTCCATTTTCTCGTATATTCCAATTTTCATAAGGGAATTATGATATACGTATCTGAATAATTTCAAGGGAAAAATTGTTCCGGGGCCGGGTATCGATCCCGGGACCTCTGGTTGAACGTACCAGCGCTCTTTCCAACTGAGCTACCCGGGAACTCCACCCGACACCGTCTCAACTTTTCCCTTTATATCCACACAACTCGCGTGGGCTGACGAAACGCCAGAGACCCACATCGAGTGCACACAAACTCTGTGTGACTTGGAATTGTGTGACTGAAAGACTAGATTTGCATAATATATACGTCACTGTGTATGTTAACAGAAAACCACAATTCCAAGTCACACAGAGTTTGTGTGCACTCGATGTGGGTCTCTGGCGTTTCGTCAGCCCACGCGAGTTGTGTGGGTGGAGTTACCGGGTAGCTCAGCTGGAAAGAGCGCTGGTACGTTCAACCAGAGGTCCCGGGATCGATACCCGGCCCCGGAACAATTTTACCCTTGAAATTATTCAAATCTGCTTTACAGGGAACCTTACCTGAAAAACTAGAATTGCATAATATACGTATCTTTTTTTCTTCACATGGCTCATATTTATTCACTTTTCTTAATTCATACACTGTGGAAGTCAGAAAACCACTAACTCCAGCAGTGTTTATTTGAAATTGTAGCGTAAGATAATGTAAAAAATTAGGTTTTTAAGTATTTAATTAATAAAGAATGTAATTTTACACAATATTTTAGATATATGTATAATATTTAAAGTTAGTAAGAGAAATAATAAGTTTATTTCTCTCTCCCGTAAAATTTAATTTATTGGAGTTAGGAAGTTTTTGATTTCCCTGTCTCAATTATAGAATGAAAATCCTTTTTAAAACAAAAAAGAATGCATATCACCAAATAATAAATGAATTTTACCATTTTCTCTATTCCGGTTTCTGCAATCAAACGGTCCCTCCAACGTTCTTTCGACCTCCGGACATTTTTAACTCTTCTCGATACAGTACAGATGTCTGTACAGCAGTTTCTCTGGATGCAGCCCAGTCACACGGTCATGAAAAGTTTCCCTGTAAGTATCAAAGCGAGTAATGACGCTCTGCATATTTAATTTGTCGTGGGCGGCCCATTTCTGTGATGGGCTGGTAATGAGAGTCTTGTCAGAGCCGTTACAAGTTACATTCCTGCTGTTTCTAATTCATCATGCTAGAATGTTCTGAGTTTCCATTTTTCAGGTCTGTGTAACAGTGTTGGTACGAACACAGTTGTCACATTTCCAAATAGTTTCCAGATTACCTTCAGAAGGATGTTTTTGGTTTAATAAATTCACATGTAACTACTACCTATAAAGCAGTGGCGGCTCCTGCATATTTCTTAAGAGGAGGAAAGAAATTAACAGCACTAAATGACACCTTCTTGAATGAAACATGCTACAAATTAGCCTACATGCATACATGTAAGACCAGGTAGTGTTGGGGTTGGCCTTCCCTTCTGTATAGCAATAATCTGTTCTTGTAAACTGAGTTTCCTAAATTGTCCAAAATATATTATGATTTCACTTCCATTCATTGTTGAATAATTGCACAAATTAACAATTACAAGGAAATTCACAACCTCGCAGCATTTTTCGAGCACACTACAGCATCACACGTGTTGGAAAAGACTAGCTACTAACTCGTAACCGGAACCGTTTTACGGAAAAATGGAAATGGGAATGAGAAATAATCTGAGGAAAGCGAGAACACTGCACCCACCGACGTGGTCTGTGTTGCCACATGTACATTTTACAAGTTCAGTATCACATGCTTTTGAAGAATGTCAGTTCTTGTAAAGTCATACTATCATTATTGTTCAAAGCTGCCGGTGGCCGATTAATTTTTATGTTAAAAATGATGTAGTTTGGAGTACCTACTTTCAGTTTCAAATATATTTGTACAAAACTGACAACTTGGCTGTTGCCCTGTCTAGTAAACAATGAATAGAAGTGAATTTCAGGAGACAACTACGTAGAACTACTTCCTCTTTGTTTTACATAAACCCGACTTTAACTTTCAAATATCCACGAAAGTTTCAAACCATGAATAGTAGCCTATATAAATTCCAATGAATAATATTTTTGATTTATAATTTAAAAAAAGTTTACATGGTGTCTTTCATAGCGTTGCGTTAAAACTGTTTTTGTTGTGTCTCCTCCTAGATGTGTTATAGTCCGGTTGAATGCAACATCGTTAGGTGGCAGCGGTAGCGAGCTTGCTGCACGACCAGTCAGTTTCTATTTCCCGTCCATGACTGATTCAGAGGAGGATCTCCTCCCTCTCCTTTCATTTACTTGCTTTAAAACTCTGCTTCTTTCTCTGGCCGCTAGTGCGCTGTTGTCTATGTGTGTTAACTGCAGTAGAGGAGGAATGGAGTGCCTTTCCTCTACACAGACAATCTCGCATCTTTCTCACAGTTCTCTACAGCACATGAGCGCGCGTCGTTTAAAACTCGATCAACCGAGTTTTTCTTATAGCTGGAACTTTAAAATTATCAAATCTTCTTCGAATTTCAAGGCACATATTTTATTTGGTATTTACTTTCAAAAGAAGAAAATGTGAGGAGGACGTTCGTCCCTTCCCTCCCCCGAGGAACCGCCACTGCTATAAAGTGTTTTTGCTTCTTCAACCCGCCATCATTTTTCTTGCATATTATGTTGTATTTTTGTGTTCTGGAGACTTATGTATTCTTAAATGTTTCACAGAGACATCTGTCCATAAAATAGGAAATTGTTTGTCGTTGAATTTAGGTTCAAACCGTTTAGTTGAAGAACAGGACTATTTTATTGTATCTAAAATTGTTAACGAAATTAGATCCCCTGACCTAGATTCATTATTATATAAAAATAATATATATCTCTGTTCTAGCAATAAAGCATTATTATTATTATTATTATTATTATTATTATTATTATTATTATTATTATCATTTCATTTCAAAAGAATGACATAATAAGAAATTTTACTCTCCTCAACAATTCTCGACCTCGTTAGAGTTTAAAAGGACAATAATGCCAAAAAATTAAAATTGGCAAAACTTCATTTCTCACACTAGTTTATTAAACCGTGTCGGACTGTAAAGAAAACATCTATCGCAATGTCCATATTTTATATGTTGTACAATATTATAGTAAAAAAAAAAAAGGTAAAGGTATCCCCGTAACATGCCATGAAGGCACTTGGGGAGCATGGAGGTAGAGCCCCATGCTTTCCATGACCTCGGCACTAGAATGAGGTGGTGTGGTCGGCACCACGCTCTGACCGCCTTTTACCCCCGGGAAGGACCCGGTACTCAATTTTATAGGAGGCTGAGTGAACCTCGGGGCCGTTCTGAAAGTTTGGCAACGAGAAAAAATCCTGTCACCACCTGGGATCTTACCCCGGACCTTTCAGTCCGTAGCCAGTTGCTCTACCAACTGAGCTACCCGGCCGCCCTACAATATTATAGTATTGTGAAATTTTAATTTTCCTACCAATTTTTTTCTATTGTTCTACTAAAATTATAGAATATAGCCTATTAACCTGTTTTATCCTATAGGATACTTTGTCAATTTAAGGGTTAAGAAAATATAATTTTTTTGTTTATGATAGAAGTTATAAACTGAGCTCAAAAAGCTAATTAATTTTTGTTCCCATGACTTTTTTCAAGCTTTCGAGCAATTTTGAAAACTGTGACGCAAAGAGCCTTTTGTTGACGTTAATATAAAATATATTTAGAAAATATAATTTCAAAACTACTAGCCCTAATGACACCACATTTTGAACAGATGCTAGTCATCATCATTTTCCTAACAGGTGATAGTCAAAGCTCGGAACTTGGGGACTTGTGTGTCGTGTGCATGAGTAAGGTTACAGGTACAACGTATACAAAGCTCACGCTGTAAGCGCTCAGGGACAGTCGTGTGTACTAAGAAAGTGGTCACATCAACGCACGAGGAAACTGTGTCATGTTGAAGCCAATGACAATCAGAGAATTACAAATAAACGGTCTGTTAGAGGAATTAGAAAATACGTGTTATTCGAATGGGTATTATAGAAGTTTGAAAATACATTTTTTAAATTTTAGGTACAGAATTTCGTGGAGAAATTCGGAGGAGATACATTATTTTCTACGAATGGAGAGTTTATATTTTGTAAGTTGTGCCACACACAAACTAAAGGCTGGAAACGGCATTCATTGAAAGACATTGCAGTCCCTTAAATTGGTGGAAAATTTGTCCATAGCCATGGATCAAGTCGTAGAGGGATCTGCCCTAGTAGTGACACACAAATTGAAAACTATTTTCGAGAAAAAATTAGGATATACTTATCATTCTGAGATACGAGATCAGCTAGCAACTGCTGAAAATCGAACAAAACAGTGACAATTAAAACATTTATTTTAAGCTTGACGTGGAAATAAGTTTTTCTCGTTTCAAATCATGTTTAACTCACTGACGAAAAAGTTATGGGTTCGAAAATCTTCGAATGTAAGTAGTCATACACTGTAATATAATGTACAGAGCAGAACAGAAAATTTGATATATTGTTGATGTTCATTTTTATTATATATATATGCTATAAAATTACGTGTTTCAACCTGCCACAATAATATCAATATGTTGCTTCACCCAGAAACCACTTTTGTAGCAGACCTGACAGTACCTACGTGCTGGAAGCGGGAGTTTGTTGACATTGAAGTCCGTCGCTTAGCCACGTGCAAAGACACAAGTCCCCAAGTTCCGAGCTTTGGTGATAGTCCTAGAAGGACTGTTCCGGTCTACAAACGTTTTCCCGCCATCTCTTCACAGGGGACCCAGTAATCTTTTCCCTGTTGGTCTGTCGTTCAAGGAATCCTTATTCTAGGCATACGCTTGACATGGTGAAGCCAGTTGTCTTGATATTGATGAATATACTGCAGTACAGGTTCCATGCCCAGTTCTTGTAGGATGTCTTCATTTCTTTTACGATCCCATTTGGTGTATCCTGCTGTTAGGCGCATAAACTTCATTTCACTGGCAGTAATTCTATTTTCATCGCTTTTTCGTAAGGTCCAAGCTTCGCTGCCGTAACAGTAACAGATGATAGTAACCTGTTTATGTAGTTTAAAGTCCACAAATTTTGGATTGAAATTGTGGGAAGTTTTAACAATTATTTGTGTCCACTTAGGAGAGAGAAGTTTGGGTATAATAATGATTTATTTATTTTAATCAGTAACTTAAGGGTATATGTACGTGAACGACCACACATATTATCAGAAAATTCAGATTCTAAATTTCTAAAAATTGTATAAAGAAATGATCCCACAATATGACAAAAATTACAAGGTACCACAAAAAGACTTATTAGAATTTAAATATCTAATAAAGGTGTAAAAAAAGGTTATTGATAATATTTTTAAGAATTCACTTTTTACTTTAAATTAAATTTTCCAACATTTGAAAATTTTGTGCACTGATTTAACATGCATTTATGCAAAAGGTAAACTACAATAATGCATATTTCTTTGAAAATGGAAAAATTAGGTCACAAACATGTAAATTTTCATATATTTTATATAGGACAAATAAAGAATTAATTGTATTAAAATAAACAACTCTACATGTCTGAGAGTAGTCTGCTTTTCAGAAATAAGTGTTTATTACTTACTTACTTACAAATGGCTTTTAAGGAACCCGAAGGTTCATTGCCGCCCTCACATAAGCCCGCCAGCGGTCCCTATCCTGAGCAAGATTAATCCAGTCTCTATCATCATATCCCACCTCCCTCAAATCCATTTTAATATTATCCTCCCATCTACGTCTTTGCCTCCCTAAAGGTCTTTTTCCCTCCGGTCTTCCAACTAACACTGTATATGCATTTCTGGATTCGCCCATACGTGCTACATGCCCTGCCCATCTCAAACGTCTGGATTTAATGTTCCTAATTATGTCAGGTGAAGAATACAATGCGTGCAGTTCTGTGTTGTGTAACTTTCTCCATTCTCCTGTAACTTCATCCCGCTTGGCCCCAAATATTTTCCTAAGCACCTTATTCTCAAACACCCTGAACCTATGTTCCTCTCTCAGAGTGAGAGTCCAAGTTTCACAACCATACAGAAGAACCGGTAATATAACTGTTTTATAAATTCTAACTTTCAGATTTTTGGACAGCAGACTGGATGATAAGAGCTTCTCAACCGAATAATAACACGCATTTCCCATATTTATTCTGCGTTTAATTTCCTCCCGAGTGTCATTTATATTTGTTACTGTTGCTGCAAGATATTTGAATTTTTCCACCTCTTCGAAGGAAAAATATCAAAGATGTCAGAGATGGTTACCAAATGATGTAACTGCAGAATTTGTTTTTTTTTTTTTCATACTCTGATAAAACTGGTTTGAAAAATATTATTAGTAACCTTTTTTATACTTTTATCGGATATTTAAGTTCTAATAAGTCTTGTTGTGGTACCCTGTAATTTTTATCCAATTGTGAGTTCATTTTCTCATTATATTTTAGAAATTTAGAGCCTGAATTTTCTGATATTTGTGGTCGTTCACGTACATATACCCTTAACGACGTTGTATCAACTACTAAGGCCATCTTTTCATAAAAGTACAATAACAATTTTACAGGTATTTGCATATTTCTTACAAATTTATAGAAATAGAATTTACATGTGTTTCATAAAGATTTTTTTCTTACTAATGGCGAGTACTTCACTATTCGTTATTCACCCATATGAAGGCAGTTGCTTGGAACAATTTATCGACAGAGACGTTGCCCAAGGTGCACCATAGAAAGCTTCTACGCTACATCGGCGATGAGAGGAGATGGTGGTGGAGATTTGTTGGAATTCCACAGGGGAACCGGAGTACCTTTGAGAAAACGCCTGTGTTAGCTGGACTACGGGTTTGCCTAACACAAGTTACAAATCGGGGTACACCGGGGATCCAACCCGGATTCACAGGATTATAAGGCCAGCGCTCTCGTCACTAAACCACTGTGGCAGCTGTTCCATACAGGTAAAATTATAAATATGTAGGTAATGATTCATTTTGACGGTTTAAACTTGCAAGTAATAAATTACGATGTTATATCTCACATAGCAAGACTCTCTTTTAATACAAAAACGTTATTATGATTCGGTACAAAATAGAAAACTTTGTAACTATTATATACTGTTTTATGGCTTTTGAAACATTTGCAACAAGGCCTAACAATAAAGAAATAAAAGCAAAGGCAAAATAGTTATTCATGTATTAAGAGATGTAAGTAGTTTTTACTTATCGACGACGAGTTTGCGCCCTAACGATATTAAGTAATCCGAGACTAGCAAATTCTATTTAACTGACGAAATTCATATGATGTTTTTTTCCCTCCCCCCCCCCCCCACATTTTAAGTGACTGTTACACTTTTACTACGTCGTACTACTTGCACCAATAAAACGGTACGGAACGACGTGTTTCAACCAATCATGGCCACTTATTTTACAATTTTTATCACCTCCCTAGCATTTATTTTTATCACCTTCCTAGCAATTTGTTTGTTTTATCACCTTCCTAGCATTTGTTTTTATCACCTTCCTAGCATTTGTTTGTTTTTATCACCTCCCTAACATTTATTTTTATCACCTTCCTAGCATTTGTTTGTTTTTATCACCTCTCTAGCATTTATTTTTATCACCTTCCTAGCGTTTGTTTGTTTTTATCACCTCCCTAGCATTTATTTTTATCATCTTCCTGGCATTTCCTTGTTTTTATCACCTTCCTATCATTTATTTTTATCACCTTCTTAGCATTTGTTTGTTTTTATCACCTCCCTAGCATTTATTTTTATCACCTTCCTTGCATTTGCTTGTCTTTATCACCTTTCTATCATTTATTTTTATTACCTTCCTAGCAATTGTTTGTTTTTATCTCCTCCCTAGCATTTATTTTTATCACCTTCCTTGCATTTGTTTGTTTTTATCACCTTCCTAGCATTTGTTTGTTTTTATCACCTTCCTATCATTTATTTTTATCACCTTCCTAGCATTTATTTTTATCACCTTCCTAGCATTTGCTTGTTTTTATCACCTTCCTATCATTTATTTTTATCACCTTCCTAGCATTTGCTTGCTTTTATCACCTTCCTATCATTTATTTTTATCACCTTCCTAGCATTTGCCTGTTTTTATCACCTTCCTATCATTTATTTTTATCACCTTCCTAGCGATTTGTTTGTTTTTATCACCTTCCTAGCATTTATTTTTATCACCTTCCTAGCATTTGTTTGTTTTTATCATCTTCCTAGCATTTATTTTTATCACCTTCCTAGTATTTGTTTGTTTTTATCACCTCCCTAGCATTTATTTTTATCACCTTCCTAGCATTTGCTTGTTTTTATCACCTTTCTATCATTTATTTTTATCACCTTCCTAGCATTTGTTTGTTTTTATCACCTTCCTAGCATTTATTTTTATCACCTCCCTAGCATTTATTTTTATCACCTTCCTAGCATTTGTTTGTTTTTATCACCTTCCTAGCATTTATTTGTGTCACCTTCCTAGCATTTATTTGTTTTATCACCTCCCTAGCATTTATTTTTATCACCTTCCTAGCATTTGTTTGTTTTTATCACCTCCCTAACATTTTTATCACCTTCCTAGCATTTGTTTGTTTTTATCACCTCCCTAGCATTTGTTTGTTTTTATCACCTCCCTAGCGTTTATTTTATCACTTTCCTACCGTTTGTTTGTTTTTATTACCTTCCTAGCATTTGTGTCTTTGTTTGCCAACATTGTACTTTCAATAATCGTTCCTTTTAAAGTGATTCATGTTTATTTCATCATCCTTAATTAAAACTTTTCAGTCATTTATCTTGTTTATATTATTTAGGTTGGCTCGGGATGGAATTTTGAAAACCGCTGTCTTTCAAAAAGATGACGCAGCATAACAGCTTGGAGCTTGGAGCTCTAGTATGTGGGTTCCATGTGTGGTAACAATGTCTGATTCAGGTATTTCAGAATACATTGATATGCTGCGTCATCTCTTTGAAAGACAGAGGTTTTCAAAATTCCATCCCGAGCCAACCGCGGCTGTAGATAAATGCCTTGTAACAGCGGCTTCAGCAGGGAAGTGGGTCCCATAAATCTGGGATTTTCCACACCCGACCAGACACTAACTCCAAGGCCACCACATTCGTCTTCCTGTGGGCTCTGCAACAGGAATCAATAAAATTCTTTTTTCTAGAAGGATAAACCGTGAAAGTTTTATAACTGTGCTAATCCCAAGTCTTCCGTATGAAAGTTAAGTTCGCTTAATTAGGAAGATAAATGTAGACGAATATAATTAATTTTCTGATCTGTCTTTCATGACAGATACAAATATATAATGGGAGGGACAAAAAAATTGGTGACGAATTGTATCCTTGTTTAGTACTCATAAAGATATGTCGTGTGACTTTAAGAAGACTGTGTTTTCTCGTTGACTGGATCTGGTCTGAGGTTGAATAGGCAAGGTCTAGTATTCCAAGGCATAAGATCTAGATATAGAGTTAATCAAAAGTAAGTTACATTTTGAAATGTATGTATGTATTTATTTACACTGCAAGTAGGCAAGCACCCGGTGGCAGTGGTATACACAATATAAACAATATATACAATAAAATTACAATACAATTATACAATACACAATACAATTATGTACACAAAACAATAAGAATACACAATACAATTTTACACAATAACTACAATTAATAATAATACATAAAATAACCTAATTAATAAGTGAACCTAATTTTATATTACAACCTAAATATGTATAGGCCCTACATAAGTTTCACATTGGTACTGATAATAATCTTTCACTTTACTCTCATCTCACTCACTGTACTGGCACTATGACACATTTCACTGACACTATAGAACACATTTCACTGACACTATAGAACACATTTCACTGACACTATAGAACACATTTCATTGACACTATAAATTATCACTGATCGGAACTATTCACTGCACTGTAAAACCATAACTTCACTGACTCACCTCGCTTCACTGATATAACAACTCAAATAAGACAAATAATTACACTCTTATGCATACTTATAAACAGAACTAAGGTGGGTGCTCCTGTTATGGCCATGTTCCTGATATGGCCACCGCCCTATTGTGAGTTAGTTAACCAAAAAATCCGCTAAATTGCAGCAGCATCCAGTGAAAGGGCATCCTGGTATGTCACTTGATCGTTTTCCATCCAGTCAGGTTGAGCAATATGGCGTCAGTTGCCTGTTTTGCGGTTTTCATGTGACCTCTTCTTATTTTTCTCCGGTAAGTCTCCTTTGTTTTATGCATGTTTTTCAAAGACTTGTTTCATGAAAACCATAGTACTCCATTCAGTTTTTAATGTTCTGTTGATTGGTGTTGTCGTTGATGGCGTATCTTTTACGAGTTGTTCATAATCAAACGATTTTCGTGAAAGCTTACCTGCTCCTGATATGGCCATATCAAATGCACCATGGCCATATCAAGTTCATTTCACTTTTATTTTTTCACCTGACAAATTTGCATGCCTTATAGCTGGAATTACGCAAAAATTTTGTATTTTAAGAAAAACAACTTATTTTTTTATGGAAAAACGTGTTTTGACTACACTTTTGAATTATAAAAAAGATTATAAAGTGTCATTTTTATTCATTTTACACCAAAATTATTTAATTTTAGCACAACTGCGCTATCAAACTGAAAACAATCACGATTTGTAGAACATGGAACAAGGGTGGCCATATCATGTGCACATGTTCCTGATATGGCCACTAGGTAGACTTTTGGAATTTGGGACTTTTTGGACAATTAAAGCTATTTTTATGGGGAAAGGGAATTGTTTTAAGAAAGTCCATTAGACTGAGAACGAGTAAGAAAAAAGTGGTTTACATTTTTTTTTCAAAATGGCGGCTAGAAAAATTCTCAAACCTTAGCATGGCCATATCAGGGACATCTATCTTACATTTAAACTAACATTACTAGTCTAAGACCCTCTTAAACGTTATTTTTAAAGTAATTTACAATTCAAACCAAGGGAGTAACTCGTCAGGCTAAATAAATACAATATGTCACCTTAAGAAATAAATGTCACCTTAATTTTAATTTGCACTTTATATACAACTTTTTAACTTATTCTTGAATCTCCTTAAGGAAGGACAGCCCTCAAAGACTGCTGCAGGTAGGTCATTCCAATGATTTATAGTTCTATTTAAAAATGAGAATTTACCTACATCCGTTTTCTGTTTCCTACATTTGATTTTAAAATCATGATCGTTCCTACCATAGTACGTTGGCTTCTCTAACCGAGCCGTTATGTCTACCCATGCTTTCCGACCTAGATGTGCTCTATACACTGATGAAATTCTAGTTTTTCTACGTCTGTTTTCCAAAGTTTCCCATTTAAGTTCTTTTATTTTATCGTATAGATATAACATTTTAAAAAATGAACGTATAGGCCTACACAAAATGGTAACACATTTGGTTCGTGTACGGTGTGGTCTTAGTTATAACATAAAATTTACAAAGACAGTTTACTAAATACACTAATTAACCTAATTCAGACCGACAACTAACACACAACAAAAAAAAAAAAAAAAAGAAAGAGAAAAAGAGAGAAAAACAGATCTATATATAACTCGAACTGGTAATGGAAATTACGGGAAAACAGCTGTACGGATTTTAATGAATGAATTTTGAAGCTTGGCATCCAAGGATTTTCAGGAAAATAGTGACTTTCAGTGAACCGCTAGCATCCTACATAATTTTCCTATTTTCCAAAATCCATCTTTTGTCAGTTTTGACAACTAATTGCATGTCAGAATAAAACAGAACACACACTACAATAAACAATAGGTTATTACACGAAGGCCATGACCTGCAGGATTGCTGACATATTTAGAGTTCAACTTCAATTGTTTATTAAAAACTTCAAGACGTACTAAAATAATTTACAGGTCTGATTCTGCGGTGTGTAATCTTCTGAGTACAGCTGTGTATTGAATATTAAAATCTACAAAACTTGAGGTGGTTTGATGACATTATTACCATTAGAAATTAAATATTATTATAGTTAATTGCCATGATGTGACTATTTTTAATTAATTATATATATTAATGCTATAGTAATGATATGAAAGTGAAACGTTTTGGGGTTATATAAATAGATGTAGATAATATCTTAAATTAGATCTTCATTTCTATAATTTCCCGATAGGCGGCTATTATAAACTACAAAACTTGCATAAGATAATAATATTGTTATTAAACCTCAAATATTTTTATAGTTATTAATCAAGTGGAGTTGGATCTTTTTCATATACTTAATGGCGATGTGGTATAGATATTTATATGCGTCATTCTCTTCAGTATTGGTTCGAGAGAGCGAAAAAAATTACAGTTCCTAAGGAAAGACCAAAAGGTATTACTTACTGATAAAATAAGAGGCCTACGAAATTTTGTAGCCTCCCGATCATTGCAGCAAGATCTCTTAGCAGGATAAAATGATTTTACTCTCTACATTTCAAGCTCTATATGCAACAGCTATACCAAGACGCTATGTCTATTGTTCGAAAGCATAGCAAACCTGACATTTTTTTTTTAACTTTCACCTACAATCCACAATGACCTGAAATAGCCATTGCTTTACTCCCACATGAAAAATCCGCTGATCGCCCTGACATTGTTACTTGCGTTTTCGCGTTGAAACTCAAAAACTGAAGTTGGATAGGTTCAAGAAAAAGTATTTGGCATAAAGAAAACCATTTAGACGGAGTATGTTTCATTATTACGGAAGCAAATAACTTTCAAAATGTCTGGTATTTTTCATTGAAAATAAATCTGACAAATGTTTAATTGAACGTTTAATGAACTTAGTTTGCAGCATTTGCTGTACGAGCCACTAGTTTAATATAAATTGACAATCAGACAGAAGCCAGTGATATTCAATAAAAACATGAATATAGTCAACAGAAATAAAATGTAAAAAATACACGCATTTGTTTATATATTTTGTTTATTCATTGAATATTATGGTTGCTACGGTAACGCTTATCTTAGCAACGAGTGTCCACATCCATTTCAAGAATTCAGTTATTAAGCACCATTTAAGCTGCATATTCAATATGTCAGCTCTCCGCAATAACTTTTACAAGTCCATGCTTTCGCCATCACCCACAGTTTGTGCGCAATAGCTTAGTCTTGTGATAAAAAGCATGCTTACTGTTGTTATCAACCTATTAGGTTTCATTTCCAGGCTTGTGGGTCTCGAAAGAATGTAAACCGTGGCATTGGATGAAAATATAAACGATGTAATGGAAATTATTTTTCAAGAGCAAATAAAGTAATCATAATTTTAAATCATGGCGTTGTTAGCAGAAGGGAAGATGATACGATAATCGCCTGCTGGATCGCATCTTATGGCTGAACATTGTTGTCCAGTTTCGACGCTAGAGCGCAGCAAGTAACTGCCGTTGGTTTGGCTGTGCTAAGTGTGCAGAGTACGTTATAATTTTTAATTTGAAATCTTAGAAGTAATTACAGTGTATGTAAGTGATTCTTTATTAATTATGCGGTTTTTCTTTAAAATATATTGGAAGTAAGAATTACTCTGGTTAAGGGGAGAGGATGGTATTTTTTAAAACTTTTTTCCTGTTTGGTGTAAAATATTAATTTTTTGTATGTAGAGAGTTCATAGCTGTGGAAACTCAACCAAATAAAAATATTTAAAAAAATTATTTGCGGGCCCAAATTTGAAAAAATATATATATCCAATGCAGAATTGTACTAAAACCGATATATCTAAACCGTTTTTAAAGATAGATTCAAACAATTTTTTGCAATGTATTTGCAAAAAAATGTTCTACAAACTGTCTGTAACAGAATTTCGATATTTGTCCCTACGTTTGTAAAATAAACAATTAAAATTTAATAACACTTTTCTGATTTCCTTTCTTGCAAACAAACGGATGTATTTTTAAAATGAAATAAATTAACAAAATTCTCTTACAGAGAAAAGTTTCCTAATAGTCTAAAGAATATGTGTTCTAAATTTCATGCATATATCTTTAATAGTTCAGAAATTATATCCATTTTTGTCTGGCAATGTATCAACAAAAATGAAGTTACTGGAAACGGATAGCAGGGGGAGTGTGATTTAAAAATCCATAGCGCAGGAAGTTTCAAAATGGAGTCTCAAAATCCGATAAGGCCACAAATATCCACAAAATGTTATGCAATGCATTCCACACATATCAAAGGATATTTTAAAGAAAAAAATTTAATATTTAATTTACTGGAAACAACAATAAAAGTGGCCGAGTGATTTAAAAATCCATAACGCAGGAAGTTTAAAAATGGTGACTCAACATCCGATAAGGGCAAAAATACCAACAAAATGTTATGCTATGCATTCCACACATATCACAGAGTATTTTAAAGAATTTTTTGTTTTTTGAAAATTTACTCATTTTTCACCAAAAAATACCATCCTCTCCCCTTAAAATACGTTTAATTTAATGTTGTTTTCTAAACGAGATTTTTTTGTAGAATATATAAAACAACAATTTTAATTCTAGACTAATATATTTGCAATGATGTAAGTTTCCCTAGTAAAATCTTCATTAAGCTAATTTCTTGTCATTTTAACTATAACTTATATAATGTCATCCATAGTATTACAGCAACATGAAGTGGAAAGGATCAGATCTATATCTCGTAAGACACATTGAATTATAACTTAATATTTCCAAAGATATAGGGTAAATTATCTCTTTCCAGTGTTTTACTCAGCGTTTCTTTTCGGGAGTGAGGATTTTTTTTAATGAGCGAAAAATTCACATTTCGAATGGGCTTTTTTATACAGGGTGTTTCCGAGGTGTTGTTACAAATTTTCAGAGATGTTGGCGAAGGGCACATGTATCAATTTGAGATAAGGGACCATGGTCCGGAAATGATCGAGTCGAAAGTTATGAGCAAAAATAATTGTGTGGAAATGGAAATGTAATTTGGCACCACGTGCCCTCCTTCCCTTAACCTTTCGAACAGTCGTAGAAAGATGGTATGGGCCGGATGTCTCCTACTTGGGTACTAGGCCCGATACAATCTGTGAGCTTGTCTACTGTTTCCATTGGCTCATCCGTAGTCAAAAATCAGGTCTGCATATTCCGCTCTCGTGTACTCCTCCATTTCACTAGGACTGATCGACTGGACACTGCAACTTGTACACATACACTGCTGTCTACAGACGTGCATATCAGGACCGACCATGTCCGTTACACATTACGCTATCTGCATTGCTTTAGTGTAGTTTCCTGTCCCCATCCCTCAGACAGCGCACTGAATGAATACTGTAAGTAGACAACGTAAACAACGTCAGATGAATACAGTATGTGTAAGATGTACAGATAAATACACGTAAATAAGGTGTAGAGAGAATAAAATTTTTTCATTTTCACGCAAGTATTTTTGCTTGTAACTTTCGACTCAGTCATTTTCAGACCAGGGTTCCTTATCTCAAATTGATACATGTGCCCTTCGCCATCATCCTTGAAAGTTTGTAACACCAGCTCGGAAACACCAATACTGTCGATAAAATCCTTGGCGTTGCTTCCTCGGGGAGGGGAGTAAAGTTGTGGGTCCCATGTAGTATATTTACGGCACGTGAAAAAACAATATTTTTCGGCCGTTTTACGCTCACGTTTAATTTTTGAAAGCGTTGTTAAATAAAATACTAGCCTATTTTATTATAAACATTTTAATTCTTCTGAAATAGCACACAGAGAAATGAGATTTAATTCCACTTCTCTTGTTCAATGAAGCAACTGAGGCAAGTAAACATTAAAGACCAAACTGTAGTCAGTATTATGCATAATACATTAATTTTTTCACCTACTCACGGAGCACTCTTCAACCCCATCTTCTACACTGATCTTTACTCTTTGAAGTCTTCATGTAAAGTGACTATTTTGCATCTCTTAAATGTACACTCTACTCCGTCAAATCATTGACTACCAGCTCTCGATTTTCCATATTAAATACAAAGAATATTACATCGTACAGTACAAGCATATCATTATCAATCATCTGTAATAATTGCACCAGTGCAGTTTCATCGTATTGATAAATTCACGAGTTAATAAGATGGAACTACGAGTACAATTTAATAAGATCATTCAACGAATAAAATTAAATATCTTTCAAAACCGAATTACTTACGTGAATGATAATAACTATTACAAAACACAGCAATAAAATATTATTATGTTTCCTTGTAATGAAGTTCACAAACAAACTGCTATCTGTCACGGCATACTGAATACTATTGCCAACTACTCATAGCGGAAATACGAAACAACAATACTTAACCTCAAAAGTAAGATAAGCTGAAATGTATTGTAGTTTAACAAAATAAAAAGCACGAAAGGTGTTTACAGATGTTTATTTATTACTTGAGGTTACTTACTTACTTACAAATGGCCTTTAAGGAACCCGAAGGTTCATTGCCGTCCTCACATAAGCACGCCATCGGTCCCTATCCTGTGCAAGATTAATCCAGTCTCTATCATCATATCCCACCTCCCTCAAATCCATGTTAATATTATCCTCCCATCTACGTCTCGGCCTACCCAAAAGTCTTTTTCCCTCCTGCCTCCCAACTAACACTCTATATGCATTTCTGGATCCTCCCATATGTGCTACATGCCCTGCCCATCTCAAACGTCTGGATTTAATGTTCCTAATTATGTCAGGTGAAGAATACAATGCGTGCAGTTCTGTGTTGTGTAACTTTCTCCATTCTCCTGTAACTCCATCCCGCTTAGCCCCAAATATTTTCCTAAGCACCTTATTCTCAAACACCCTTAACCTATGTTTCTCTCTCAGAGTCAGAGTCCAAGTTTCACAACCATACAGAACAACCGGTAATATAACTGTTTTATAAATTCTAACTTTCAGATTTTTTGACAGCAGACTAGATGATAAAAGCTTTTGAACCCAATAGTAACACGCATTTCCCATAATTTATTCTGTGTTTAATTTCCTCCCGAGTGTCATTTATATTTGTTACTGTTGCTCCAAGATATTTGAATTTCTCCACCCCTTCGAAGGATAAATCTCCAATTTTTATATTTCCATTTCGTACAATATTCTGGTCACGAGACATAATCATATACTTTGTCTTTTCGGGATTTACTTCCAAACCGATCGTTTTACTTGCTTCCAGTAAAATTCCCGTGTTTTCCCTAATCGTTTGTGTATTTTCTCCTAACATATTCACGTCATCCGCATAGAGAAGAAGCTGATGTAACCCGTTCAATTCCAAACCCACTGTTATCCTGAACTTTCCTGATGGAATATTCTAGAGCGAAGTTAAAAAGTAAAGTACAGTTACAGTTATTCAAAACGTAATTTTCAAAGTTAAATTAAGTATTGTATTTTTATAGGCCTACGAGACGCTTTGTAAGGAAGCGTCTTATCAAGAAACACAACTGTGATTGGTTTATTTAAGGCGGTTTTGAAACGTTATTGGCCAATACGCAAATTCATCCTATAAGTTGAATAGCCATCGTAATTCTTCACGACAGATGGTCTGTTTCGGCTAGCAAATGGAAGTATCAATCAAACATTTTAATAATCTCCCAATCTTCTTTCCCCTCTCTGCTGGTAATTGAAACTTTGTAGAGGTATTTTCCTTTCATTAATTCTTAGGGGTGATTTTTTTCTATCATTGAAATACACGAAATATTTGAAAACAATTGTATTCGCGAAAAAACACAAATCTCAGAAAAAAAATAATCTAGAAAATAAACGACATTTAACCGCGAAATATCGAGAAATCTAATTATTTCAACAAAAGAGCTTCAAGGTACTTGAAAACATATCCTCCACGAATTACTTGCGAAACGAAACAGATAATCCTTTCATATAAAACGAAAACTTGAATTTGGTTTTCTGAAACTTTGTGTCATTGTAAACAACGATCCTACAACGTCCTAACATGAATCAGACGAGGATCACATCAGTTTTGTTTCTCTGAAAGTATGTTGAATAATAATGGTAATTTAAATGTTGAATAATATAAGTCTTTTCACCATATAAAACGCTTCGGAAAAACGATTGTATGCGTTTCTAAATAATTTGTCCATTTTCTATTGACATTTTGAGAGTAAATGCATTTACACTAATCTGCTGGAAAAAAAAATCATAGACGTGCATTATTGTCGAATTAATAGTGTTGAATACATCTATGTTTAATCTGATTGAAATTTAGCGTTGAAATAATTATATGCATATGGTTGTGAGTAGAGATAATTTTATGATACATTATTATGTTAATTGCGACAAAAAAGTAATTAACTGCTAAAAACTTTGAACTTTATTGGAAAATACTAAATGATTACAATGTTGTATAGAATAATAAAACGCAGTAATTGAATTGACTGTTTGGTTCATGTACAAATTCAGCAATGAAAGTAAAATTCTATTTATTTCCAAGCAGTCAGAGATATCTGTCACTGAAGTATTGTCTATATTTTAATATTGTCACTTTTGTTTTGTCTCAGATGACTCGTAATTGTTTCCTGTTTGGTACAGAACCGAAGTACATATTTAGAAGGCAATGAAAATTGTAGTGTCCATACAATTCAATGAGGAACATCTTAACCTATTCATCAATAAACCCAGAAATAATCAAAATCAAATTCCTCACCATCAAGTACAGTCAATAAATTTACTTTACAAAATGTCCTTCTATAATTCTATATTTAATTAAATTTCCTTGTTTTTAAGCTCCATTATTTTACAGTGCAATTAATATTTTCATTATTGCGTTGTTTCTGCCGTTCGTAAGCCTTTGTAGTTGTTAGGATAATTAACACGAGATGGATCTCGTCGCATTTTTTATTCACTTCATTTGTTTTCATTCTTCCTTTGCGATTACGGTAGGCCATGACAGCATATGAAAATATGATGCGATGTATTTTAATTAAATGGAATGTGTTATCCAATAATAACACACGTCATTATCTGTATTTTATTAAACGCTAATTATTTTTTTCATTATTATATTCACGAAATAGTCTTACTAACATCATGCGATGTTTTGATTTTCTTTAGATAAATACACTCTCGTTCCGTTCTCGTGAGTTTATCGACAAAATGAAAAATCTCTTGTGATAATATTATTGTCTCTTAAGCGGCAGATATAAGGGATTAAATTATTAATTACATATTTTCATCAAAGACAGACGTCTGTATAAATATTAATGCCTTTGACTATGATCATTTTAAATGGTATAGTTATTGAAAGTACAATGTTGGCAAAGAAACAAATCTTAGGGAGGTGATAAAAACAAACAAATGCTAGGGAGGTGATAAAAATTATAGGTTAAACAGCCATGTTTGGTTGAAACACGTTGTTCCGTACAGTTTTATTAGTCAAAAGTAGTATGACGTAGTAAAAGTGTAAACAGAATAAAATTGTGGTTAGCGCAGTTTTTTAAAGGAACGCCTGCATGTTTGGTAAATTGTGTATGACATTTCTAGCACATCCTGTATAAATAAGGCTGGTATTGGAAGGGATAATACAGCTTTAATGTCGTATGGAAGCTAGAGTTACGGGTTTGAAACACTTCTAGGACAACAATGTTTGTCCGTTGTCGATATGTTGTACTATGTTGTCTCAGATAAAGACTTGGCATAGTATTGGCCCACACAATTTATCTTACCACATGAAAGAATATGATAATGCGCGATATTCTTAAGATGAAGAGCTACTAAGATAGCTACAAAAGCCCTTCAAAAACATCCTGTACCAAGTTCCGCATAGCTTCAGAGTAACCGTTACCACTTGATAGACGTTCATTGGCCCAAGTATTCGATGTCAATAGTAAAGGGGCATATCAACGAAGGAATACAGATCACATCTCGAATATTTTTACTAACACACATCCAAGAATGACGTAGGCAGTCCCAAGGATGTTTCCATAACAGCCAATATGAATTCCTGTGGGGTCGTCGTACCCTAGCTACTGTATGCTTATAAATCAATGAAGCGATTAACTCGATCTGTATTCACGCTACCTTCAGCACACAACCAAGTCGTGACGGTCACGGAAGGGAAGGAACAGCCCGTGCTGCTACTGCAGCGTTCAAATACAGAGATCAAAGTGTGCTTCCAAGCTACTATTGTGAGATATCTGCAAGGCTGAAACAATAAGAAGAAACAAGAGACACGAAAATTACAGAGGAATCTCAATTAAATTTATATATAGGCTTAACAATTGCTTTATTAATTCGTTAATATAAAAGTGACCTATGGACAAAAATGATAAAAGACAATATTACAGACTTCAGAGAGAAATTTATTGACAAAACTTCAGGATTAATAATTAATATTAGAGGAGAAAAGTTTCGCTCCGGCGCGGCACCGGGGATCGAACCCGGGTCTTTGGTTCTACGTACCAAGCGCTCTCACCATTGAGTTACACCGAAGTCCAATCCACAGCACCGGATCGAACCTCTCTCCTCTAATGTTTTTTCCCTTTTTGGCCTGACTTCCAGTTTGTCATGTATGTTGACATTCTTATATTAAGTCAACTGTCATTATACAAGGAGCGCACTCAATTGAGTGACTTCGTGGCCGGGATTCCACAGTAATATGCACTGTTGCTCGAAGACTCTACGTCAAGATTTTTATTTTTTGTTCCTACAGAATACATCTGTTATGGTAACAATTAATATTAGAGGAGAAAAATTCGCTGCGGCGCCGGGGATCGAACTCGTTTTCTTGGTTCTACGTACCAAGCGCTCTCATCATTGAGTTACACCGAAGTCCAACCCACAGCACCGGATCGAACCCCTCTCCTCCAGTGTTTTTTCCCTTTTTGGCCTGACTTCCAGTTGCTCATGTATGTTGACATGCTTATATTAAGTCAACTGCCATTATACAAGGAGCGCACTCAATTGAGTGACTTCGTGGCCGGGATTCCAGAGTAATCTGCACAGTAATATGCACTGTTGCTCGAAAACTCTACGTAAAGATGATTTTTTTTTGTTCCTACAGAATACATCTGTTATGGTAACAATTAATATTAGAGGAAAAAACTTCGCTCCGGCGCCGGGGATCGAACCCGGGTCCTTGGTTCTACGTACCAAGCGCTCTCATCATTGAGCTACACCGAAGTCCAATCCACAGCACCGGATCGAACCCCTCTCCTCCAGTGTGTTTTCCCTTTTCGGCCTGACTTCCAGTTGAGCATGTATGTTGACATTCTTATATCAAGTCAGCTACCATTATACAAGGAGCGCACTCAATTGAATGACTTCGTGGCCGGGATTCCACAGTAATCTGTACAGTAATATGCACTGTTACTCGAAGACTCTACGTCAAGATTTTTTTTTTGTTCCTACAGAATACATCTGTTATGGTAACAATTAATATTAGAGGAGAAAAATTCGCTGCGGCGCCGGGGATCGAACTCGTTTTCTTGGTTCTACGTACCAAGCGCTCTCACCATTGAGCTACACCGAAGTCCAATCCACAGCACCGGATCAAACCCCTCTCCTCCAGTGTTTTTTTTTCCCCCCCCTTTTTGGCCTGACTTCCAGTTGGGCATGTATGTTGATATTCTTATATTAAGTCAACTACCATTACACAAGGAGCGCACTCAATTGAGTGACTTCGTGGTCGGGATTCCACAGTAATCTCTACAGTAATATGCTCTGTTGCTCGAAGACTCTACGTCAAGATTATTATTTTTTGTTCGTACAGAATACATCTGTTATGGTAACAATTAATATTAGAGGAGAAAAATTCAGGAACACGAATTAGGTGATAAAATCGAAAAGGACGAAATGAGATGGGGAATATTATAATCCATTTCATATGCACATCGGATTTATAAAATAAAACCATCTGCCTTGAACTATAACCTGTATTTTTTCTCCTTCACTTACAAGTGCATGAATGTGGTTTCGTAATATACATGTAAGTTACAAGTTTTACAAATTATGGATATATTCACCTGTGACTTTTAATTTGTACTTTAATAAAACAGACTCCTGATTTGTTGACTACATTGACGTGATTTTCCTCCAAACTTTGCTAATAGCCTGTTGATGTACACACGATGTTATTTCAAAGACGCCTTCAAACTTAGTTTCGGTTTCAATCATGTTTATGCTTCAGTGAAATTTCTCTATGAAACCTGTCACATAATATCAAGGCTTTATAATGATGCTTGTATTACGTCATTAATTTCTATTCATGCATCTCGTCCTTTGGTAACCATTTCTTGACTACGCTGTCTGATCTCATATCTTGTTAAACCACTTAAGTATCTTTATTCTCTATAAATTTCGGTTATTCATATGAAAAGATCTTCTGGTACCGGTATCTTTCATTGCACTAGAAGGGCGAAAATTACGTTTTGTCTAGATAATTCTCACGAGTGTATTTTTTTTTACGTAGAATACATATTTGCCCATAACGAGTATGGGCACCCGTTCCGGGATCCATGGTGAAACAAAAAATGACAAAAGTTCAAATGTTTACTTTAACAACACTTTAAGCCACACCGGAATACTAATTTTATCAGTAGTTAGGCCATGAACCAATGTAACTTGTATAACCACGACCAATGACGCAACCTCCCCTAGCTACGGTAATGAAATGCTTATAAAATAAATTCGCCGTGCTGCGCGGATTCTCTCAGTAATATCTCGGCATCGAGAACAGCTACAGGCCTGTGTGACCACTCGTTTGATGCCTAATCCAGAGTTCTGCAATATTAAAATGATAATAGACACGTACGATACACTTTGGGTGAACCATAATGAAAAATTTGTTGTGAGCTGGACTAATTTCGGAATGTCGCTTTCTTTATATGGAGAGAATAGTAGGTATATTGCAATACAAACTGGTAAGTACATTATAATAGAATCGAAAAAAGTTAGTCTCGACTTCCCTATTTCAGAGGTTCTGTTATGCACTTAACACATGCATTGCATACTATTTTTGGCTGATCTTAATAAAAAATAAATTATTATTAATCATTTTTAATTTATATAAATACTTTCTTTTAGGCGCTAACATTTTCATGTGTGATCGCCGTTTGTTATTTGTCGATAGGTGTCATTCATTTGTTATTCGTATTTATCGATAAGTGTCATTCATTTGTTATTATTCGTATTTATCGATAGGTGTCATTCATTTGTTATTATTCGTATTTATTGATAGGTATTATTCATTTGTTATTATTCGTATTTATCGATAGGTGTCATTCATTTGTTATTATTCGTATTTATCGATAGGTGTCATTCATTTGTTATTATTCGTATTTATTGATAGGTGTTATTCATTTGTTATTATTCGGCGTCGATTGTGAAAATGTTGTAATAAAATAAATTAGGCCTATAAAAATTTCAGTTTTGTCTTCAATGAAGTAGGTAGGTGACACATTAATGATACATAAATATAAATAAATAGCATATAGAGAATGTTTGTAGATAACATTAATTATACATCAGTGTAAATAAATTGCATAGCGGTGTTGATTTATGCTTGAATACGTATTTACTCCATGGATGTTTTCGCGTTCAGCCACGATTCCACGAGTGGCGCTCAGAGCAACAACCGGAAGTCGTCAGAAATGGTTTTCACTCTTACGTCTTATCTACATTAACTCCTGTTTTCTTACAAATCTCCACTCCAATAAATTAATTTAGAAAAAGTACAGGTATAATAAGACATGTATATTTCCTCATAGGACACAGTGGTGTACGACACTGATAGTTTGTTACTTTTAACTAAATAAATAAAAGTTGATTTGATTTATTTACTTACAGTACTGCACGTGTGTTGTAAGTTTAACTTACAAGGCCTACCAACAACATCGATAAGATTGTTAAAAAACACTATCGGCCAAAAAATATATTGCATGTCCTTCATTAATATTCTGTTATCATAGACTCGTGCTGTCCATTTCCAAACCGAACTAGTACATTATGCAACGAGCCTATAATGGTAGTCATTAAGACGCGAGTATGTTTATGAAACGAGCGCGAAAGTATTTATTTTTTTCTAGAAACAAATGTCATTGACCTTGATATAATCTAGAGAGTAAAATAAAGATTAATCTTGATATAACCTTGAAATTGGTTTAGACATTGAAAAACGAGATGACAAATTGAATTTATTCTAATATTATTTACAATTAACGCTAATTATTATAGTAACAGAACATAACCTTCTGCGACAGTATTGGATTTCCAGCCTCCGTGACGTTTCGCTAGTTTTCAATTGCATATCCGAGATTAATCGATACTTGCGCTTTCATATTTCTACAATGGTGTCTTCTGATTGGTGGAACACCTGAACTTTAATGAATAGGTGTACTTTAATGAGGTCTATTAAAGGGCTGCTACCAGGTGTATAATTACTACATTTCGGCATGGTCGAGCATAAAAAAATAAAACGTTCAGATCAACACAAATGTAATTTCATTAACTAAACTCGGTGAGGTGCCTACCTACTCTAAGAGCCTGTGCATTCCTGGTACAGCGCAAAATTTCTCCTCTCCTTTTCAGAGGTGACAGTTCGTGATTCTATTATGACGTAGTTGCAGTGTCAGTTTCTTCCTGCTTTTATTTATCAAAATCATATCCAAAATCGTGACGATTGTCGCATTATTATTATAAAACTCATTGTAACTGTGTGTCTTAAATTCCACATCAATGTATTTGGTTTGCAAAAAGTCTTCAACTTCAACTAACATCTCTCCGTCTTCGTCAGTTGGTTCACTGTGCAAGTCTCGAAGCTCCTACAGCAACAGGTGTACAAAGATATTAGAATTCTCTTCACTCACCTACAAAAGTAAAAGGAAGACACTAATAAATCACTAAATAACTCTCTTGATATTGAACACCCTGTAACTTTGGTACGTATGAAGGTCAGAAGCAAGTTTGTCTTCTGGGAAAACATCTCACTAGACTTCTGAAATTGGGGTAACATCGAGAAATTATAAAACTCTTATTTTCTAATACTTACTTACTTACTTACTGGCTTTTAAGGAACCCGGAGGTTCATTGCCGCCCTCACATAAGCCCGCTATTGGTCCCTATCCTGCGCAAGATTAATTCAGTCTCTATCATCATATCCAACCTCCCTCAAATCCATTTTAATATTATCCTCCCATCTACGTCTCGGCCTCCCCAAAGGTCTTTTTCCCTCCGGCCTTCCAACTAACACTCTATATGCATTTCTGGATTCGCCCATACGTTCTACATGCCCTGCTCATCTCAAACGTCTGGATTTAATGTTCATAATTATATCAGGTGAAGAATACAATGCGTGCAGTTCTGTGTTGTGTAACTTTCTCCATTCTCCTGTAACTTCATCCCTCTTAGCCCCAAATATTTTCCTAAGCATCTTATTCTCAAACACCCTTAACCTATGTTCCTCTCTCAAAGTGAAAGTCCAAGTTTCACAACCATAAAGAACAACCGGTACCGGTAATATAACTGTTTTATAAATTCTAACTTTCAGATTTTTTGACAGCAGACTGGATGATAAAAGCTTCTCAACCGAATAATAACGGCATTTCCCATATTTACTCTGTTTAATTTCCTCCCGAGTATCATTTATATTTATTACTGTTGCTCCAAGATGTTTGAACTTCTCCACCTCTTCAAAAGATAAATCTCCAATTTTTATAGTTCCATTTCGTACAATATTCTGGTCACGAGACATAATCATATACTTAGTCTTTTCGGGATTTACTTCCAACCCTATCGCTTTACTTGCTTCAACTAGAATTTCCGCGTTTTTCCTAATCGTTTGTGGATTTTCTCCTAACACATTCACGTCATCCGCATAGACAAGAAGCTGATGTAACCCATTCAACTCCAAACCCTGTCTATTATCCTGAACTTTCCTAATGGCATATTCTAAAGCGAAGTTAAAACAAAGTAAGCAGATTAATTCAATTTACAAGCATACTTTCATTAAGCTGTACAAATTTGTGCAATTAATATCAAGTAGATTAATTCAATTTATAATCATAAACAATTTAACAGTTGAGCTATACAGACTACTATACAATTTACAGCATATACAATTCATCTAAAGGAAAAAAGCAAAAGGAAGACACTAATAAATCACTAAATAACTCTCTTGATATTGAACATCCTGTAACTTTGGTACGTATGAAGGTCAGAAGCAAGTTTATCTTCTGGCGAACATCTTACCAGACTCCCGAAATTGCTGTAATACCGACAAATTATAAAATTCTTATTTTCTAATATGAAATTTAATATAAAAAATTACATTCTTCCACTGTCATCGAAGTGGCAATGGCACAAACTGTCTATGAAATCGACCTTCAAATGCGAGTGCTATAATATTTTTTTGCACAGAAGGAATCATCCAATCAAGAGTCTTAAACCGATCGGATTTGCTGGCCAATTTCAGTGAAGTGTTGTACCCATGTGTCCATGGAGATATCCCTCGGGAACGTCGGTTTTCTCTGCTTCAAGACTCTAAATGGGTCGTTTTCTGACTCCTCTACAATCTCTCTGGCTTTTTCTTCATAGTACTCCCTCTTGGATTCTCTTATGAGTGTTTTGTATTTTCTTCTTTCATTTGCGTATTTCTTTGAGAGTCTCTTCTGATCGCGAGGTTAAGGCGAACTATGTGGAAGATACCATGTGATGGAGTGTAAAAACCGATTAGTTTCACTGACCCAGTTCTGCAGCAGCGAAAGCTAAAACAATATATAATCCTGCACATTGTGCGCACTTCCGTTATTATTTATTAGCTGGCCAATGACACTTAGGGGCTGCTTGTGTCCACCCTCCTGCTACCTGCATCCTCCAAATATGACTGGCCTGCTAGTCAGACCGGTTTACAACTATTGGTGAACGACTCCTTCAAAATAAAAAACATACCGTACTAAATATCGTATCGTCTGTTGGGGCTGGCGGGACGTTGGACTCCATCGTAATTGGCTACCGGTTGGGGCTCGGGAGTCGTATTGAAGGCTGTGCACTAGTTCTGATATTTTCCGACTGTTCAAAAGTTCTGCGCTCATTGGCAACTCATGAAATTTTCTGATACACTACAGTTTTATAAATACACAGTGGCTTGTGCAGCAAATGCTGCTGCAAACTAAGTTCGTTAGACGTTCAAATAAAAATTTTTCAGATTTATTTTCAATTGGGAATACTTGTCTTTTTGATAGTTATTTGCTTCCATAATAATGAAACATACTCCCTCTCAATGGATTTTTTTAGGCCAAATATTTTTTCTTGAACCTATCCAACTTCAGTTTTTGAGTTTCAACGCGAAAACGCAAGTATCAATGTCAGGACGATAGCAATAGCTATTTCAAGTCATTGTGGATTGTAGGCAAAAGTTAAAAAAATGTCAGGTTTGCTAAGCTTTGGAACAATAGCATTTTCGCATAGCTGCTGCATGTAGAACTTGAAATGTAGAGCGTAAAATCATTTTATCCTACTAAGAGATCTTGCTGAAATGATCTGGAAACTACAAAATTTTCTAGGCCTCTTATTTTATCAGTAAGTAATACCTTTTTATCTTTCCTTAGGAACTGTAATTTTTGCGCTCTCTTGAGCCAATACTGAAGACAATGACACATATCAATATCTACACTACACCGCCATTAAGTATATGAAAAAGACCCAACCCCACTGGTTTAATAAGTATAAAAATATTTGATTTTTAATAATATTATTATCTTACTTAAGTTTTGTAGTTATATTTAGCAGTCACTCAGTAAATTATAGAAATGAAGATCTAAATTAAGATATTCTCTACATTTACTTATATAACCTTAAAACGTTTCACTTTCATGTCATCAATATAGCATCAATATTAAGTACAATTAATGAAAAATAGACGCATCATGATATTAACTATAATAATATTTAATTTCTAATGGTAATAATGTCATCAAACCACCTTAAGTTTCGTAGATTTGAATATCCAATACACAGCTGTACCCAGAAAATTATACACTGCAGAATCAGTTTTTAATAACAAATTGAATTGAGCTCTAAATATGTCGGCAATCCTGCAGGTCATGGCCTTCGTGTAATAGCCTATTGTTTATTGTAGTGTGTGTTTTGTTCTGAAATTC
The DNA here is from genome assembly GCF_040183065.1 of Periplaneta americana. NCBI lineage: Eukaryota > Metazoa > Arthropoda > Insecta > Blattodea > Blattidae > Periplaneta > Periplaneta americana. The sequence goes on from NC_091130.1 coordinate 152,999,752, forward strand.
AATCAAGTCGGCTATGATTTAATAAAATTAGTTCTCAAAACTGACAAGAGGTGGATTTTGGAAAATAGGAAAGTTATGTAGGAAAATTGATATTTCACTGAAAACTACTACTTTTCCGAAAAACTTTGGATGCCAGGCATGAAAATGAGGGGTCACTCATTAAAATCCGTTTAGCCGTTTTCCCGTAATTTCTATTACCAGTTCAAATTATATATATATATATATATATATATATATATATATATATATATAGATTTCTGTTACTAGAACGGCAATAGGATGCTTCTAGATGCTGCTAAATGTTTCTAAAAACAATTTTCTAAACGCAATAGTTCCTCTGTGGTTCAAATCACGACACCGACGTTCATTGTTCACAATAAATTTCCCTCTACTCAAAACTCTGCACCCTTTTAAATTCGCATGTGTGTTTCTTCCCACTTCTTTTAATTTCACTTGAAGTTTCATGGTATAAGCCACTTTCATTAACCGTAATTTTCTCGCTAATCAAGAAAATAATCAAATTTTTAGGCTACTCGCCTTCTCTCGTAGATCTACAGGGTGTAAACGATATGAACTGCCAAAATTATATGCACCAGAGGTCTGCATCGGACGTTTTCGTTCGAGCGCCAAGTAGTTCATAGCATAATCCGATAGGTAGCGCACATGCATGATGGGTAAAATTGTCGCGAGCGATAAATCCTCGAACGGTATAAGCCGAGCGTTAGACATTCGTTCTTGTTACAGTAATGAACTGTGTAGTAACATCATAGATGTTTATCATTTCAAAACTTTGCAGTGTTTAACTAACCTCTCCATAGTACAACTACTACAAAACTTCATTTAAAATGTAATATAAATGTTGTAGGTAATTCCCCCCCCCCTCCAACAGGAGTGATTTTGTTTTTGCCACATCTGATAGATGTTATTAGATGTAAATGTAATTATTATAAACGGAGAACACAATCACGATAATGCAAGAACTGTATCAAGTTTTCTAGTAATAATAATCTCTAATAATTAGTGTATCAATCTTTGCGTCTGTAACAGTTGTGCAGCATGATTATTCGTTTTATTATATTTTCTGTGACGTTATCTCTGTACTAATATTGTTATTAATCTACTGCTATAGCAATAATATTTTGTAAAACGTTTCTACATTGTCGCAGTATATAGACGGAACACTACGTATGGACCCTCCATATTTTTATAAATGTGGTAAATCAAATATTGAATAATTATTAATTAGCAATAATAACTGTACATCGAAGTTTTTCATACTATTTTATTTATAACTTCATGTTCCTGTTTTGGTACGTTCCATTAAACGTTTGTCATAAACGCAGGAAATAAAGCCTTATTTTTACCGTGTGAGCAAAACATATGTGTATCTTATCTGTCGCCTTCCATACAAGATAAGACATGTCGGTGAGATGACCTTGCACTGTGCTTCTATTTATTACGAGCGTATCACGACCGATCTTATCTCACTCGAGAGTGCAACATTCGACCTAGTTCAAGCGAGCGATTTAACTCCAATGCAGCACTCTGATATGGACAGTACATATCGGTCTATTGAACAAAATGTCTAGTGAAATTTAATTAGCTATTTCTTATAATTTTATCTTTTATTTATAGAATACCATGTTTTTAAGATTGATAGTACTATGTGAGGTTCGAGGATTCATGACCATCCTAGAACAATACAAAATTGTTAGCTTTGTCTTTCTTCAGAAACAAGTGAAGCCCGGACTCGTTTTGTGCAAATATGGCCAGTATTGAACCCTGTTCCTCAACGAGATGCTTATACATTACTTTCTCAAGTTTTGTACTTTGCCGATACTTCTCGCTGTAGAGTCGTTGAGTCTGCAACATTATGTGGTGCTCGAAAATAGAAATCATATCGTAGAATAGTTATGATCTGAAGACTTATACAAGGTCCTTGAAACTTCTGGAAAGAACTGTTCTGAGTTAGGAAAGTTACATCAGAGCTAACCAGAGTTGGGCCCTAATGGAAAAGTCTACATTGCCAAATCTGGTATTGGTTCGAGCTGAAATCTGCTGCTTGAAAAAATGTTTCCGAGCTTACTTACAACTTCATAGACGTTTGTGTAAATTGTGAATTATTTGGTGCATATGTAGCTGCGGAAATACATTCAACAACATTAATAATAATAATAATAATAATAATAATAATAATAATAATAATAGACTAATAATAATAATAATAATACCAGAGGAAGAAACTTACATTGAAAGACGAAAAACAAAGGATGTGAAAAATATCAGTAATAATACTGTTTGTATAATGAAATGGTCGGTAATTCTTGACTTGCGAGTCAACCCCTTAATACACAAGCAGGGCGGAGGGGTAAGGCATGATCTGCTCTCCCTTAACCATAATTTCATTCAACGTTAAGCAGTTTGAGTATCCACCCCTCCTACATTCCCCTTTTCTGTGTATTGCGGGTTGCATTTTATATGACGTAATATTTGCCGACCACTGGCATAATGGATTCATCTTGTGGACCTCTCGAAAAGAACCAAGGAAGAGACTAGTGAAGTGCTTTGTATAGAGTGTGGCATTATGTGGGGAAGAAACATGGAAATTACGACAAAGTGAAGAGTAACGACTAGAAGCATTTGAAATGTGGGTATGGAGAAGAATGGAGCGTGTGAAATGGACAGACTGAATATGAAATGAAGCTGTGTTGGAAAGAGTGGATGAAAAAAGAATGATGCTGAAACTGATCAGGATGGGAAAAAGAAATTAGTTGGGTCACTGGTTGAGAAGAAACTGCCTTGTGAGGGATGCACTGGAAGGAATGGTGAACGGGAGAAAAATTCGGGGCAGAAAAAGATATCAGATAATAGACGACATTAAGATATATGGATCATATGCGGAGACAAAGTGGAAGACACAAAATAGAACATATTGGAGAATGCTGGGTTTGCAGTGAAATACCTTCCCTTAGGCAGAAAACTAAGAATAAATGGTGATCGGGTTACGGAACATGAAATGTCTTTACGATTTTAAACATAATGGCTTGGCTTTAACATCTCTTCAGTAGCCTCTCGAAATATACAGTGAATTTGGAGGACTTTCTATGTTATTTGTCTATGTTCAGAGCTAATTTCACCTACGCAGAACATAGAATCTGCTGATGGTATGTGCGGTAATCAGTATGCTACGAATAAATCACAGACAAATGCATTTCAGTGCTTTATGTAAATGAGAAATATGATTAAATGGATAACTCTATGTAATAAAACTAATAAGGACGGCTTCAAGGGTCGAGGGTCGGTCGCAGGACGCCGTCACGGCGCGGCGCGCCTAGTGTTGTGTGCGCTCTGTGCATAACAGCTATTACACAGTTTTGTTCTGTTCTTGTCTCAACTACTTGAAAGAAGTGATCGATAGAGAATCCTCATTGCAGAAGACTACTGCCAACTTCATAACGAAAACCTCAGCATTGCAATGAATTCAACTCCAGGACTTACTCACCTCAACTGTAACCTCGCTTACAGTCCTCACGTAATGTAACGTGGTACGAGAACGTTTTTAATACTACCTATCCGTTTACCCTGCTTAATGTATCAATGTTGAAAGTTCAACTACATTTAACATCAAATATAAACGTGACGGTAATGAATTAAATTTGTATGTATGTATTTAACCTATTTATTTACGTGTGCACTGCAATTGGGTATATTTTCCGTAACAGTGATATACAATAACATTACAGTAATTAATTACGATAACATTAAAATAATTAATAACATTGCAATAATTACAAAAATAATAAATTACAATAATAACAACAATAAAATCACAATAATTACAAAATCAATAAATTACAATAATTACAACAGAAATAAATTGGAATAATTACAACAGCAATAAATTGGAATAATTTCAACAAAGAAATTGCAATAATTACAGCAATAAAGTTACAATAATTACGGAAGCAATAAATTGGAATAATTGCAACAAAGAAATTGCAATAATTACAGCAATGAAGTTACATTAATTAAAAACATCAATAAATTAGAATAATTACAACAATGAAATTACAATAATTACAGCAATAAAGTTACATTAATTACAAAAGCAATAAATTAGAATAATTACAACAATGAAATTACAATAATTACAGCAATAAAGTTACATTAATTACAAAAGCAATAAATTAGAATAATTACAACAATGAAATTATAATAATTACAGCAATAAAGTTACATTAATTACAAAAGCAATAATAATTGCAGCAATAAAATTACAATAATGACAAAAGAAATAAATTTACAATAATTATAACGATAAAATTACAATAATTACAAAAGCAATAAATTACAATAATTACAAAAGCAATAAATTGCAATAATGACAACAATGAAATCACAATAATTACAAAAGCAATAAATTGCAATAATAACAACAATGAAATTACAATTACAACAATAAAGTTACAATAATGCAACAGCAATAAATTAGAACAATTACAACAATAAAATTGCAATAATTACAAAGCAATAAATTACAATAATTACAAAGCAATAAATTACAATAATTACAAAAGCAATAAATTACAATAATTACAACAATTAAATTATAATAATTGCAACAATATAGTTACAATAATGCAACAGCAATAAATTAGAACAATTACAACAATAAAATTACAATAATTACAAAGCAATAAATTACAATAATTACAAAAGCAATAAATTACAATAATTACAACAATTAAATTATAATAATTGCAACAATAAAGTTACAATAATGCAACAGCAATAAATTGGAACAATTACAACAATGAAATTACAATAATTATAACAAAGTTACAATAATTACAGAAGCAATAAATTGCAATAATTACAAAAGCAATAATTTACAATAATGACAAAAGCGATAAATTACAATAATTACAACAATAAAATTACAATAATTACAAAGCAATAAATTACAATAATTACAAAAGCAATAAATTACAATAATTACAACAATTAAATTATAATAATTGCAACAATAAAGTTACAATAATGCAACAGCAATAAATTAGAACAATTACAACAATGAAATTACAATAATTATAACAAAGTTACAATAATTACAGAAGCAATAAATTGCAATAATTACAAAAGCAATAATTTACAATAATGACAAAAGCGATAAATTACAATAATTATAACAATAAAATTATAATAATTGCAAAATCAATTAATTACAATAATTACAATAATCACAGCAATAAAATAACCTAGATAAAAAAGTAAAATTATAATTATAACTATAAATAAATGCAATAAACATAGGATTTTAAATAAAGACTATATAAATAATGGCTACTATAAAAAATAATATAGCTATAAAATTTGACAAGTTTCCAAGTAATGTGCACGACAACTAATACATTAGAGTCTAGGCAAAAAGTTTTAAAATAAACAAAATGGATCTCTGAGGTAATGTACACACGTGTTGAAATAGAGATGCGATACATGATCACTAACAAAGAAATATTCACGTGTTGAAAGAGTCCATAATTTTGTGGACAAGCAGCCATGCGATACGTCTGTGCATTGTGTTCCAGGATGCATTGTTTGTACAATTAAGGTCATTTATATACTGTTCATTGACGACAAGACCAGTATACGAGCCTGGTTGTGTAAAACATTTAGCTTACTAGAAGTTAAAAAAAAAAAAAACCAATAAATTGGGTCAATGAAATAATGAATTTCTCTTTATCTGTAATGTCTAGATACTAGAGTATTTTCACAATAAGAATTGAGACAGTTAACATATATAATGATTTGATTATCCTGAAAATGGAAAAACAATAGAAGTACAGTAAAATTATAGTCCTGTAATATTGTATACAGATATTAAACAAACTTGATACATAATTATATAATATAGTATTGTAGTAATGTATTATATGAGTATATTCATTCATTCATTCATTCATTCATTTCACTGCAAACCCAGCTTTCTCCAACCTTTTCTATTTTCTGCATCCCTCTTAGTTTTCTCATATGATCCATGTATCTTAATGTCGTCTGTCATCTGATATCTTCTTTACCCGAACTCTTCTCTCGTTCACCATTCCTTCCAGTGCATCCTTCAGTAGGTAGGTCTTCTCAGCCAGTGACCCAACCAATTCCTTTTCCTCTTCCTATTCAGTTTCAGCATTATCCTTTCTTCACCCACTCTTTCCAACACAGTTTCATTTCTTACTCTCACATTGTATACTTCACCTGACATAATTAGGGCCATAAAATCCAGACGTTTCAGGTGGGCAGGACATGTAGCACGTATGGGCGAATCCAGAAATGCATATAGAGTGTTAGTTGGGATGCCGGAGGGCAAAAAACCTTTGGGAAGGCCGAGACGTAGATGGAAAGATAATATTAAAATGGATTTGAGGGAGGTGGGATATGATAGTAGAGACTGGATTATACTTGCTCAGGATAGGGACCAATGGCGGGCTTATGTGAGGGCGGCAATGAACCTCCGGGTTCCTTAAAAGCCAGTAAGTAAGTATTCTGTCTGTCCACTTCACACGCTCCATTCTTCTCCATATCCACATTTCAAATGCATCTCTTCTCTTCGTCGTAATGTCCATGTTTCTGCCACATAATACAATGCCACACTCCATATAAAGAATTTCACTAGTCTCTTCCTTAGTTCTTTCTCCAGAGGCCCGCAGAAGATGCTCCTTTTTTGTATTAAAAGCTTCCTTTGCCATTGCTGTCCTCCTTTTGACTTCCTGGCAGCAGCTCATGTTACTTTTTATAGTACAGCCCAAATATTTGAAGCTGTCCACTTGCTCTACTGCTTCATTTACAATTCGCAAGTTTATCTTCTATATTTTTCTTCCTATAACCATGGTCTTCGTCTTGTTGGCATTTATATTCATGCGATACTGCTCACAGCTGTCATTTAGCTTCAGTAGCATATTCCTTAGTATCATCTCCTATTCTGCTAACAACGTCATATCACCAGTAAATCTTATGCACTTTATTCTTCTTTCTCCTACTATCACTCCTCCCATTTTCTGAAAACAGTTCTTCACTAAATCCTCCAAGTAGATGTTGAAAGGGTAGGTGATAAAGGGCATCCTTCACGTACTCCTCTCCTAATTTCACTTCCTTCTGACATTTCTTCTCATATCCTGATACATAAAAATAATTATTTTTAAAGCTAGTTTATCCCTGAGGAATAAAGGAAACCTGTTAGCTTGTTTTACTAGAAATAAAACCGTAAGTACTTACTAGATTGTACTGTACAACAAGGTAGGTCATGTTTGAATCCCGTGTCTGACTCATATTTTAAATTATTATCGAGGAACTCTAGTTACAAACAACTTATAAATACCATGGACTTCATGACTGGAGAGGAATTCATGTACCGGCTTAGCCAGGCGGAACAATCGACACGCAACTCATCTCATACTGATGCAAAGCGAGATTATTTTGCGCTGAATGCTTATAGAGAATCCTGTCTCGTTCAATAGTTATCATTGCATGTTACTATCTGTTCTATAGCGTACGAGAATGTATTGAAATAATTATTTTCCAAGTTAATTAGGTACTTGATTTATTGGTGAATTTCCCACTTCAATCGTCCGATATTACAGGATAAGATCGAAGAAGCCATCTGGGTGCTTACTGAACATCGCTACACAAATTCGATATCTCGTAGCCTTAAGCCTTAACAGATGGCAACTACGATATCGTACAATGTGGTAAAGATTTTTGTTTATTGATTTATTCCCTGTTACAGTGTGATCAAAAATTAAATTCATGCTAAACAGCAGTGACGAATATAATTTATTCTGTGTCCAACGCTAGTATATCGTTCGAAATTAGTCCGATCTTAATAAAAATGTAAAATTCTTTAAAAAATTACTTACTAATAGCTTTTAAAGAACCCAGAGGTTCATCGCCGTCCTCACATAAGCCCACCATTGGTCCCTATCCTGAGCAAGATTAATCCAGTCTCTACCATCATATCCCACCTCCCTCAAATCCATTTTAATATTATTCTCCCATCTACGTCTCGGTCTCCCCAAAGGTATTTTTCCCTCAGGTCTTCCAACTAACACTCTATATGCATTGCTGTATTCGCCCATACGTGCTACATGCCCTGCCCATCTCAAACGTCTGGATTTAATGTTCCTAATTATGTCAGGTGAAGAATATAATGCGTGCATTTCTGTGTTGTGTAACTTTCTCCATTCTCCTGTAACTTCATTCCTCTTACCCCAGATATTTTCCTAAGAACATTATTCTCAAACACCTTAATCTCTGTTCCTCTCTCAAAGTGAGAGTCTAAATTTCACAACCATACAGAACAACCGGTAAAATAACTGTTTTATAAATCCTAACTTTCAGCTTTTTTTTTTTAGAGCAGTCTGGATGACAAAAGCTTCTCTACCGAATAATAAAGGTATTTCCCATATTTATTCTGCGTTTAATTTTCTCTCGAGTGTCATTAATATTTGTTACTGTTGCTAAAAAAGTTCGAATAATACTCAATTTTTCTACTATTCCTTTACTGTTTACATTTGTTTTTAAATCTTTTGTATTGTTCCTACTATTATATCTTATTGCCCTTCAAGAATTTCGTTATTCGTAAGTTGTAAGTCATTACTGGTGTTATTATTTTAATTATTGCACTTGTTCCTGAATCACGTATATAACTTGTAACCGTAAATCATCGCTTGTAATATCCCTTTATTATTCTTAACTGTTCCATTATTCATGAATTAAGTATTAGTTTGAAAGTGAAAGTCAAACTTTGTTATATTAATCTACTATTGATTATCTTTTAAGATCGTGCATTTACTCTGAAACGGTTAGACATTCTTGTATATCTTTTGCATTGATTATTCCTCAAACATCTCATTAATCTTTAACAGGATCCATTCTTTCATTAAGGTGCATTCTTCTACATAATTCATGTGAATTGTAACTGTGACCACTATATTATAATTTTACTATTGTTTATTGGTTGTAAAATATGTATTTTGATTCAAAATATAACCCTAATATACCTCAGGGTGAAATAGGGTTTATTAAATTGGATAATAAAAAAAAATTCGAATGTTATTACATTCCTAATTAAGCATCTAACTTTAAAATATCATGCTGTAATGCTTGTGTGATTATTTTAGTTCAGCCTGTGGTCCGCGGACCCCTAGATGTAGAGATCCGCGGAAACAAGGTATGTTTTCTATCGGTATTTTCTCTCAAATTAACTACTGTACATCATGCTGTCAGATTTCCCTCACTTTGTTGGAATATTGACTTGCTTGCTTCAGACTTTCCAGACATAGGAACGCAGGAATGAGATCGCCTGAGGGAATTCTTTATATTTCCAACGATATCGGAGATCATGGCTGTAAAACGTGGGTCCCAACCCGAGGAGATTATATCGATCTATAACAGTTGTATAGAGGATGCTAAGGAAAGTACATATCGACGAATGCACCATCATTCACAATCTCGCTATTTCACTTGTGGAATACCCTACCCAGTGACGTCAGAGACTGTCAAAACAAACTTATTAAGCGTCTTCTTATTGAGAAGAGTTCTATGCAGTAAACTGAATATTCTAAATTTATTGTAAATGTTTACAAATCATTACTCTTTTGTTTCTCTTGAAATTTGTACATACAGTTTCTTTATTTATATGTCTGGTCATTTTCTTTAATCACTAATATATTAGGAAGTCAATATAGGCCTATTGCAATAGTATTGTATTGTATTTATTAACATTCCATGGTATTCATACATTGCTTACAGCTAGAATATGGAACAAGTCAAAAAACTTAATACGATTATAAAATCTTAATTTATAGTCACATTCTAGTTGAAATATATACAGACGAGGTTTACAATATAGTCTACTAGTACAACTACTAGTTTTAGTATCAATTTCATGAAGTGTTATTGAATGTCATGAATTCACCTACAGAATAGAAGGCGTGAGAAATTAGGTACTTCTTTAATTTGGCCCTAAACAATTTTATGTTTTGAGTTTCAATTTTTATATCGATAGGGAGGCTATTAAAAATTTTTACTGCCATATAACGCACTCCTTTTTGATAGCACGATAGACTTGCCGATGGAGTATGAAAGTCATTTTTTTGACGTGTATTTATGCTATGAACTGTTGAATTAGTTACAAAATTTTCACGATTACATACGAGGAAGATTATTAATGAAAATATATGCTGACAAGCCATGGGCATTATTTGTAGTTTTTTTGAAAATAGTCCTACACGATTCCCTAGATTTGGCACCTACTATTATTCTAATTACTCTTTTTTGTAATAGGAATATATTGTTACTATCTGTGGAATTTCCCCAGAATATTATTCTAAAAGTCATTACCGAGTGGAAGTATGCAAAGTATATTGTTTTTAAGGTATTGATATTAACTATCTTGTGCCTAGATCTAATAGCAAAACAAGCTGAATTTAGTAATTGCATTTCCGTTCCATTATTTATTTATCCTCTCTGCATTTCTTTTGTATAATGCCTATTTGTAGTCTAGTGGTGTGGTAGGGAAGTCCTAATAGTCTTAAATCCACGTGATGAAATAAATAAAAATAAATGAATAGATAACTAAATTTGTAAATAAATGTATTAATAGAGAAATAGGTAATTAATTAATTAAGTATATAAATAAATAGACAAATAATTGAATAATTTTAGTAGGTTATTTTACGACGCTTTATCAACATCTTTTGGTTATTTAGCGTCTGAATGGGATGAAGATGATAATGCCGGTGAAATGAGTCTGGGGTCCAGCAACGAAAGTTACCCAGCATTTGCTCATATTGGGTTGAGGGAAAACCCCGGAAAAAACACAACCAGGTAACTTGTCCCGACCGGAAATCGAACCCGGGCCATCTGATTTCGCGGCCAGACGCGCTAGTCGTTACTCCACAGATGTAGACAATAATTGAGTAAATAATTGATAAATGTATACATGAATAAATTGATAAATAAATAAATAAAATACACCAATTAAATAAATAATAAATAAATCGATTAATAAATAACCAGTTACATAAATAATTAGGTAAATACATAGCTATATAAATAGATAATTAATTGAATACATAGATAAATAAATACATAAATAAATACATCGATATATAAATAGATAAATAAATAAAGAATGAATAGATAAATAGATAATTAATTGAATACATAGGTAAATAAATAAATACGTAATTTAAATATTAAATACATAGATATATAAGTGCATAAATAAATAAAAATTAATAGACAAATAGATAGATAATTAATTGAATACATGGGTAAATAAATAAATAGATAAATACATAGATATGTAAATAGATAAATAAATAAATAAACAATGAATAGATAAATAGATAGATCATTCAGTACATAAATTAATTAATTAAAATAAAATAAATAAATTGATTAAATAATAAACAAATAGACAAATACATAAATATATAAATAGATAATTAAATAAAATAAATACATAATTAATAGATAAATAGATAGATAATTAATTAAATACATAGATAAATAAATAAATAAAATAAATAAATAGATAAATACATAGATATGTAAATAGATAAATAAATAAATAAAATAAATAAAGAATGAATATATAAATAGATAGATCATTGAATACATAAATAAATTAATTAAAATAAAATAAATAAATTGATTAAATAATAAATAAATAGACAAATGCATAAATATATAAATAGATAGATAATTAATTGAATACATAGATAAATGTATATACCTATATACGGAATTCTGTTCTACGTTTCACTGAGATACATTTTATTTAATCGAATTAGTTTCTTCGAAATGCCACATTCAATAAGAATATTATGTGAAACTTCTCTCTTAACAGAGTATTATTATTATTATTATTATTATTATTATTATTATTATTATTATTATTATTACTATTATTATGCAATACGCTAGTTATGGGAGTATCTAAAAGGTCATAGGTCTCACTGTATATAAAGCACAATAGGAGAATGTAAGACTGGTTTCAATTATTAGTCCCGGGTTCGCTCCTAGAAAAGTCAAGACGAAATTCCAACTCATGATATTCCTTGCTTTCAGGTGATGTCAAAGTGCTGCTATCAGCCACTGTGCAGCTAAATTCTTGGCACCGTAAAGTTTTTTGCTGCTTCCAACTGGTCATGGCATTACTTGTGATTCTTTCACTGATAAATAAAGTTATGTGTAATGCCGATGCATGCTACGTTTCGAGCTAGAAGGTCATTAAAGTAGAAGTTCTAGCATTTAACGTTACCTGCATACTTAAATATATTGCTTTAGTTTATGGCTACTTCTAAAATACTGAAGTTTCTAACTTTATAGTATGTTTGCATCATTGGTTGTCATAGCAAAGTATATCACTTTGTGTGGCGTGTTTGTACTATATATGGGCGCCCTTACAGTTTAAAATTATCTGCTGGCTACACCCAATTCACTTCGCAACCCGCTTGTCGATATTTTCACGTACAAAAACCTACGCGTAAAGACAATAATAAGCAATCCTACAGTCGCTCTCAAACCTTCTGACGTTTGCAGGTGTATTGTACTGTATTTATTAACATTCCATGGTATTCATACATTGTTTCACAGCTAGAATATGGAACAAGTCAAAAAAACTTAATACTATTATAAAGTCTTAATTTATAGTCACAGTCTATATGAAATATATATAGAAGAGGTTTACAATATAGTCTACTAGTACAACACAAAGTTTTAGTATCAATTTCATGAAGTGTTGTTGAATGTCATGAATTCACCTACAGAATAGAAGGCGTGAGAAATTAGGTACTTCTTTAATTTGGCCCTAAATAATCTTATATTTTGAGTTTCATTTTTTATATCGATAGGGAGGCTATTAAAAATGTTTACTGCCATATAACGCACTCCTTTTTGATAGCACGATAGACTTGCCGATGGAGTATGAAAGTCATTTTTTGACGTGTATTTATGCTATGAACTGTTGAATTAGTTACAAAGTTTTCACGATTACATACGAGGCAGACTATTAATGAAAAGATATACTGACAAGCCATGGGCATTATTTGTAGTTTTTTAAAAATAGTCCTACACGACTTTGGGTTTGAACGGGTTACATCAGCTGCTTGTCTATTCGGATGACGTGAATATGTTAGGAGAAAATCCACAAACGATTGGGGAAAACACGGGAATTTTACTGGAAGCGAGTAAAGAGATAGGTTTGGAAGTTATTATTCGGTTGAGAAGCTTTTATCAGCCAGTCTGCTGTCAAAAAATCTGAAAGTTAGAATTTATAAAACAGTTGTATTACCGGTTGCTCTTTATGGTTGTGAAACTTGGACTCTCACTTTGAGAGAGGAACATAGGTTAAGGGTGTTTGAGAATAAGGTGTTTAGGAAAATATTTGGGGTTAAGAGGGATGAAGTTACAGGAGAATGGAGAAAGTTACACAACACAGAACTGCACGCATTGTATTCTTCACCTGACATAATTAGGAACATTAAATCCAGACGTTTGAGATGGGCAGGGCATGTAGCACGTATGGGCGAATCCAGAAATGCATATAGAGTTGCATATTGGGAGGCCTGAGGGAAAAAGACCTTTAGGGAGGCCGAGACGTAGAAGGGAAGATAATATTTAAATGGATTTGAGGGAGGTGGGATATGATGATAGAGACTGGATTAATCTTGCTCAGGATAGGGACCAATGGCGGACTTATGTGAGGGCGGCAATGAACCTCCGGGTTCCTTAAAAGCCAGTAAGTAAGTATTGCCATATAAAGCACTCCTTTTTGATAGCACGACAGACTTGCCCATGGAATATGAAAGTCATTTTTTGACGCGTATTTATGCTATGAACTGTTACTTTTAAAGTTTTCACGATTACATACGAGGAAGCGTATTAATGAAATAATATACTGACTAGCCATGGGCATTGTTTGTATTTTTTTTAAATAGTCCTACACGATTCCCTAGATTTGGCACTTAGTATTATTCTAATTACTCTTTTTTGTAGCAGGAATATACTGTTACTATCTGTGGAATTTCCCCAGAATATTATTCCACATTGTACAAGATACAGTAATGGAGGAAAAAAATGTTGAATATTTCCAAAATTTTACTTTTGTAAGCTGTACCTAACCCTTTCACGTATACTTTAGGTCAGATGCTTGTGTTGAGAGTCCGCCACTGAGATCCGAACGGAGTGTTCTATACTCCTCGATTAGTATTACGTCATATGTATTGCGGCTTGCGTCTAGTGATGTGAATACAAATTTGCCGATAATGCCGTAGGCCATGTAGTTGATCTTGTAGGAAGATGACATAGTACAGCATTTTCACTTTGTATGATCTAACACGAAATGTAGAACTATTACCTCTGGTTTGTGTGTCTCTGTGTGTGTGTGTGTGTGTGTATGTGAGGGGGATGTGGATGTGGGTAGTCAGTGAGTGGGTGGATGGACGACGTAACATCCCCCCCCCCTTCTTCGTCAGCTCTCGTAATGCCAACTATACTTCTCACGTTGCATTATCTTCCCGGCTCAAAATTGGATTTCTCGTGTAATTGAGCCCTATGTGTTAGGGCCTGATTCTTGGAATGTAACGAAGACATCAGCTACATTGATTCACCTCCTTTGCTTTGTGTGATTTTTAAACGAATTACAAACATCCAGTTAAATGTAACAATTTATAGATAACTCAAATACGGGAGGTTTTATGTTTTCTTAAGAAAAGTATATTCCTTGCAATGAAACGTGACCGTTACATTCATTATATAGCAAATAATTTCCTTTGTGTATGTCTTGTGAAATACGAATAAATACAGGGTGAGTAAAAAGTATGGAACAATGCTTGTAACATTCCTATTTCCAATTTTATGAAGAAACTATTTATACAGAAGTTGTAGGGTATCAAAGAAGGATTATTGCAACATGTTTTCAAATACTACGCTTTTCATTTACATACTAGGTTCAAAAAGTTCCCGGAATTTGCTAGCATCATAGAAACAACGTACCTTAAACACTATTCTACAGCATTCCCTCCAAAATAGTTGCCTTCCGCAACAACACACTTTTGCCAACGCGTGTAGAGTTCCTGGAAGCAGGCTGGAAGCCATTTTGTGAAACCCGTCTTAGTGCTCTCGTCGCGTTTGCGATAACCTCTTCAGCATTGAATCTCCGTCCTTTCAGATGACTTTTCAGACGGGGAAACAGAAAGTAATCAGGTGGTGAGAGATCAGGAGAGTATGGTGGGTGATCCAAAGCAGTTATGTTGTGCCTGGCAAGAAAATTCTTTACAATAATTGCGCGATGAGCAGGTGCATTGTCATGCATAAGGAACCAGTTGTTTTCTACCCACTTTTCTGGACGTTTCCTTCTCACTGCGTCCCAGAGGCGACGGAGGGTTTCTACGTACAATTCTTTCGTTACAGTACGACCTTCTGGAATGAACTCATGGTGCATGAGACCCTGAGAGTCGAAGAAAACTTCCAACATAACTTTGCTTTAAGTGTGCTTAAATGCGACAGGCTCATGCCAGTAGATTTACTGGCATGTGAAAGAACTCCTGCGGGACAAAATTCCGGCACTTCCTGCGATGCTGATATAACCTCTGCAGTTGCGAGCGTCGTTAAATAAAACATAACATTTAAAATAACTTTGCCTTTGGAAGTGTCCCTAGGACATTTTTGCTTCCGAGGAGATGTTTTCGATTTCCACTCAGATGACTGTCGTTTAGGGACTGGGTCGTACAAGTAGCACCAGTTTCATTTTGTTTAAGAAATCACCATTTTCATCAGCCATACTGATCATGTCCCCAGCAAAACACAGAACTTGATGTTTGTACTTTGCTCTGTGGACATAATTACAAAATGCGACGAACAAACGAAACACTATGATAAACAATTGCCTACAACTCAAAACCAATAATTGCCATTATCAACAAACTTTAAGGAAATGACATCATGAATGTTACCAACAAAACAAATGTATAATATCCCTTGTTATATATTAATACGAAAAATGGTAGTAAAATTCCGGGAACTTTTTGAACCTAGTAGTATAAAGAATGTGCCAAGGAGTCTGTATTTTTTAAATGGTACTCATTTCCCCCTATTTGGATTCTTCCGGTCTCAATACGTACAAAGTCATATTTTTTGCCATTTATTAATTATGTATTTTTAGTAGGTTATTTTACGGCGCTTTATCAACATCTTAGGTTATTCAGCGTCTGAATGAGATGAAGGTGATAATGCCGGTGAAATGAGTCCGGGGTCCAGCACCGATAGCTACCCAGCATTTGCTCGTATTGGGATGAGGGAAAACCCCGGAAAAAACCTCAACCAGGTAACTTGCCCCGACCGGGAATCGAACCCGGCCACCTGGTTTCGCGGCCAGACCCGTTAACCGTTACTCCACAGGTGCGGACTATAAATTATTGTTTTTTTTTTAATTACCTCTTTTAATGACAATGTATATGTACTGAATAAGGGAAATTTTGAATGCTTCAGTACACCAATTTGAGGAGGCTTTGGATTAAACAACTGCAGACAAAAGCTAATAGAAAGAAGTGAATGAAGTTAATAAAAATAATTGAATAACAATATTAATATAATTTAAATTTATAATTTAAAAAGACACATTGTAGGATATGTACTATTGACGTTTAACTGCAATATATGGATTTTAAAGCAAGAAATTGTTTTAATGTTTAACCATGTTATTCACTTGTTTCTATTAGCTTCTGCCTGCAGTTGTTTAATTCAAAGCCGCCTCAAATTGATGTATTAAAGCATTCAAATTTCCCTTTCTTCAATATATATACATTGTCATCAAAGAGATAATTTTTACAAAACAATGGTTCAAAAATAGCAAAAAAAATATGATTGTGTACGTACTGAGACATGAAAAATCCAAAAATGGGGAAATAAGTACATGGTGCTATTTAGAAAAGAACAGACTCATTGGCACAGCCTTTATAAATTAAAAGTATAGTACTTGAACACATGTTAAAAATATTCCTTCTTTGATACTCTACAGCTTTTGTATAGTTTCTTCATAAAATTAGTAATATGAGAGTTACAGGCATTGTCCCATACTTTTTACTCACCTCGCATAAAAGAGAAATATGGTTAGCAACATGACAAAAGAACACTTGTAATATGTAATGGTAGCTACGTCATTTTCGTGGAGCTCTTTCGGAATTGTTAAGGCGGCCTTGAAATATTAATTGTTTCTATAACCTTTCCTTGTATGACCGTGCAAAAAGTTGTATTACGGACCTATATATAAACACGTAAAGTTAAGCTTTATAGCATTTATGTGGAAAAGCCAACTATGCATAAAATAAAATCACTTTTCACACTGGTAATTATTTGATGCACTACTATAAAAATACAGTAATACGATATCAATGTTCAAGTTTTATTTAGTCACAGAATCTAAGTGAAACACTTTATTTTCCAAAAAATTGTTAGAATAGTAATATGCGTTACAAGAGCGGTATGTTGAAGTTTTCATGTTCGAGGAAAAGTTTGAAAAAGCGAAACTTAGTTGAGCTTTTTTAATTTCCGAGAATTGAAAGAAAACATGCCGCTCGTGCATCGTACATTATTTTGTGCGAAGATCGTTTATTACATACCTGAAAGAGGAAATTCTAATTAGTTGCAATGAAATCTCCATCTTGGTTTCTGTTCAATGACGACAAATTTACAAAACAAAAATATCTATCTTCAACATTGTTGCTTTAAAATGTTTTCTGTGTTTACTATAATCCAGCAGGCCGTGATATACGTCTGTCTTTTTTTTCCCCCAGTCTATGGAATCTTGTTGATTTTTTCACGGCTTCCTTAATGTTACTTGCATCACGAATGCAGTAACTTTAGTGGAGTTGTAGAGTTTACTTAATTTTTGCAAATATTTAAAAACAACAATTAACATTGCAATTTAGGTGAAATTGCAGTAGTAAGTTTCCAATTTATAATTATTACTATATTGAACGTCTCTAAAAATAATATGTTAAAAGCCTAAAGCAGTAAAATGAATATGTCACTTAAGCGGTAAGAAGAGGGAAATTGTTATTTGTGTTAGGTTGGGAATAATGAATGTGGAATTTTAGACTTTCCGCGGATTGGTTTTGTGCGGAAACCAAGCAAATACGCACGATCTCGCACAAAGTTGTTTTACTGACCTATATTAACGCGTAAATTTAACCTTTATAGCATTTGTGTGAAAAAGCCAAATATGCATAAAATAATCACTTTTCGCACTGATAATTATTGGATGCACTATTATAAAAAAATAATACGATATAAATTTTCAAGTTTTATTTAATCACAGAATCTAAGTTAAACACTTTAATTTTCCAGAAAAGTGTTAGAAATAATGTTACAGATTCACGGTATCTACTTACATAATTATTTATTCCAATATCTCTTAAGGGCACTAGAAAAAGAAGATCGGGATAGTTCATTTTCTCAATTTAAGTCATCCTCTCTACCATCTACATATTTTGTTTCTCCTAGAATATTTTTAGCAATCTACGACTTGTTCTGAATGGAGTTTTCGATATAGCCTTCGGCAAATTCTTCAACTTTCACTCCCCAAGGCGCTTCAGACAAGTGATATCGCCTTCTGCATTCCCATGCAATGTTGCTGATTTCTTCTGAATGAATAGCGTTCTTATGTTCTTCCACTTTTTCTGTCACAAATTCCGATACAGCAAATTCTACACTTCTGAGATGCTGGAAGTTTCATTGTCTACTGCCTTCCAGATCACACAGACAAAATATTATACGAGCATGTATTATAATTTGTTTATCTTCGTATCTATGGAAGTTACATTGTTGTTCACGATATTCGCGATTCTCGCTTTTTTTTATGACTATGGCATTTTATAACCCAAATAACTTCAAAATCAATGTTTTTATATTATTTCATTTTATTTCCACAGCTGTCGTGAGAAAATATTGCATGCTAAAGCTACCTAAAGTCTTTTTAGACCTTGTATCATTATTTGTGAAACCGGCTTCTCTTCGTTTCATGGAATTCACGCTCACCACTCATGCAGAAAAACGCCATTTCACGAACTTATAAAATACTATTGTATAGACATCACCTTAGCCCAGTGATGTCAAAGCAAGCGCATTTTTCTGACCTTAACGTCGTGCGCGGGCAGCAAGCGCTATGTATGGAGAGAGGAAGGGTTGTGTATATGAATAAGCAACCTGTTGGATTAAGAAAACAGTGGTGCACAAACTTCAAACGGAACGTGAAATTTTATATCGTTATTTTTATATGGCTTCTTTCTGTTTAATATTATCTATATTGTCTGTAAAACAAAAGTACTAACACTGATTTCTTAATATTGCACTTGTGTTTTAAATCTTAATAATATAATAGAGAGTTAAGAAGGAATATTCACTTAAATTCCATAGAAGTATAATATTATACTGTATTAAGTGGATGAAACACATCATTCATAAAGAAAGTGATATTCCAAAGAAAGAGATTGAGTATGACATGATAAGTTGGAATTTATATTGATGGTATCTTTAGCCTTACAAAAGTAATCAATAAACTAATCAAAACAATATTACAGTACAAAGCAAAGTTACCTAGGTACTGTATCTGTTTTAAGTGTAACTAATATTACATAACAAAACTCTTATCGCATTATGCTTTTAAGGTGATATTTGTGAGCAACTTCCTATCATCAGAATATTAAATTATTTTCTCGAAATGTGCTGAAGCTATAGAGCTGACATTTTTACAACACATGGGCACGTACCTTTTGCTTATGATGTAACAGTAGTTGCTTTGTTAATTCATTCCTTACAAACAATTTCCATGCGAATATTTTAAATATTGTCCATACACTATCTTCAGTAATACATATATACGGTACCGGTATATTAGATTTACGAAAACATTCTGTAAGGCTACTAAATAAATAGGTCTATACCTGAAAATTTCACTTTTCTATACGAAAAGTTGAGAAAATATTTATTTTGAATAAAAAAATCAAACTTGTGAAAAATGAGCATTAAAATTAAAACTTACATTCTTATAATGCACTTATACTTCTCAGGCAAATCTAAAAATTAACATGGCTACAGTTTTAATAAGTTCTCTTCTCTTTATCTATTGAATCAGTGCTGGCCATCTCTGAATATAGCTCGATCAAGCGGCAAATACCACCTCTTTCATCTGTCTCTTTCCTTTCCGCTGTAAAGCGCTCAGGCTCTCCTGGGCTCTAAAGCGCGCGCTTGCTCCTGTGGGCATCAATTGACATGCCTGCCTTAGCCTATAAAATGTTCAGCTACTTACGAAAGTAATACGTTTCACTCATGAATATAGTCATCACATATTCAGATAAATGAATAAAACAACGATTTTCAATTTAAGCATTAAGAAATTGAATAATTAAAATCTGTACTAAAATATACGAAGTAGGAATGTTATATTCATTCTCAAGAATAATTTAATTGACAATAAGCTGTATGACTGAAGAAACTCGTAAACCAAACTGTCCTTCTAAAATGTGTTTCTAACAGATAACCGTGAGGTTATTGCTAAATATTTCGCGTTGACATGTAATGATATAATTATAGTGAGACGTGCATTCATTTTCCACTTTCTGATAGTAAAATCTCTTAGGATGCGAAGTTGATGTAATAATTCATGGCATGACAACCCATGGAGGGCAAATACCGACAAGCCAACTGCTGGTATCAAGTCTACGTGCCTTAACGTTGGTGAACGATTTTCCAACCAGACCCGAGTTCGATGGGATTTAAGTGTGCTTAAATGCGACAGGCTCATGTC
Source organism: Periplaneta americana (assembly GCF_040183065.1). Taxonomy (NCBI): domain Eukaryota; kingdom Metazoa; phylum Arthropoda; class Insecta; order Blattodea; family Blattidae; genus Periplaneta; species Periplaneta americana. Next base: position 153,020,618 of record NC_091130.1, read on the forward strand.
AGTAGATTTACTGGCATGTAAAAGAACTCCTGCGGGAGACAAAATTCCGGCACACCGGCGACGCTGATATAACCTCGGCAGCTGCAAGCGTCGTTAAATAAAACATAACATTTAATTTAACATTTAATGAAATCATGACCATTCATCATATAATCACACAATAATCATAACTATTACCATCATCAAATTATCACAATCATAATTATCGTCATCATGACATTATTATCAAATCGTCACCATCATATCATCACAGTTACCACATCTTCATCATAATTATCACAATCATGATATTATCATGAGATCACCATAATGTGGTATGTATGTATGTATGTATGTATGTATGTATGTATGTATGTATGTAATACTACTACTACTACTACTACTACTAATAATAATAATAATAATAATAATAATAATAATAATAATAACAGGGAGCATCCTAATTAAATGAAGCACGATCACTTAAAATAACATTTAAAGTAAATCTAATTTGTATCTTAATCCTAAGTTCGAACTAAAACCCACGAGTATATGTTCATACCTGCACAAGTACCTTTCAGCACTACACTTATTTCGCTGTCAACTCACTCACTGCACTGGAACTACGACACATTTCACTAATTCTATCCTGATTTTACTAACACTTCAAAAACATTTCACTGTTCAAATACTTTGCACTGCCACTATGTACTATAAAGCTTCACTGACAGAAACACACTTCACTTACACAACACACTTCACTGACACAACACTCTTCTTCACTGATGCAACACTTCAATTACATATATCAATTACACCCTTTAAATAGTGTGTATAATATACTACCGTCTATTAGTAAAGTCCTTAAGCCTATTTTAAATACATTTTTGGTTATTGGTAAAGCCTTTAGTAAGTCTGCAGGTAAAGCGTTCCAGTCCCTGATAGTACGATTGAGAAAAGAAAACTTTCCAGTGTCCGTTCTCTGTCTTCTTTCCCTCAATCATCAAGTCTTCATTATCAATTAGGATTTATTTATTCTTACTATTGATTTAGGTGTATGACGTGAATATGTTAGGAGAAAATCCACAGACGATTAGGGAAAACACGGGAATTTTAGTTGAAACAAGTAAAGAGACAGGTTTGGAAGTAAATCCCTAAAAGACAAAGTATATGATTATGTCTCGTGACGAGAATATTGTACGAAATGGAAATATAAAAATTGGAAATTTATCTTTTGAAGAGGTGGAGAAGTTCAAATATCTGGGAGCAACAGTAACAAATATAAATGATACTCTTGAGGAAATTAAGCACAGAATAAATATGGGAAATGCCTGTTATTATTCGGATGAGAAACTTTTATCATCCAGTCTGCTGTCGAAAAATCGGAAAGTTAGAATTTATAAAACAGTTATATTACCGGTTGTTCTGTATGGTTGTGAAACTGGACTCTCACTTTGAGAGAGGAACATAGGTTAAGGGTGTTGAGAATAAGGTGCTTCGGAAAGTATTTGGGGCTAAGAGGGATGAAGTTACAGGAGAATGGAGAAAGTTACACAACAAAGAACTGCACGCATTGTATTCTTCACCTGACATAATTAGGAACATTAAATCCAGACGTTTGAGATGGGCAGGGCATGTAGCACGTATGGGCGAATCCAGAAATGCATATAGAGTGTTAGTTGGGAGGCCGGAGGGAAAAAGACCTTTAGGGAGGCCGAGACGTAGATGGGAAGATAATATTAAATGGATTTGAGGGAGGTGGGATATGATGATAGAGAATGGATTAATCTTGCTCAGGATAGGGACCAATGGCGGGCTTATGTAAGGGCGGCAATGAACCTCCGAGTTCCTTAAAAGCCAGTAAGGAAGTAAGTATTGATTTAGGTGTATTAATTTAAGTAAAGTTAATAGAATATTTTAAGTTCTTTCTTATGCTTTCAATATTTAACACCATCATCATCATCATCATCATCAAATCATCACCATCATATCATCAGAATCATCACATAATTAACATCGTTGCATCACCGTCAAACCATCACTTTCATCATATCATCATCGTGTTTTAAAAGACTGTCTAGGATAGGTCGTCTCTCAGAGTATTTGGACTAATACCATTTTGACATTGAAGCGTAATGCCACTTCAAAACTTAGGCTAACAGAAGGTTCGGTGGACCGCAACAAGATGCATCGAGTGTCGAGGATTTTTGGAGGTGATTTTCTCGCGCCATAACCTGAGACGCCGCACCTCACCCCTTGCAGCTCAGTCAGATGTGTTTGTGGACGGATGTGCCGCGATGTTGTGTATCGACATGAAGCTGGTATCTCGTTTGCGTGGCGAGAAAGTGAAGAGGAGACTCCTGGACGACCGACGGCAGCCGCCACCGAGTACCCACGAGGTCATCCCCAAGAGGGACAGGTCGAGGTCCCTTTGCGTGGACACGCTCACGCCGCTCATCAGAACGGGGTTCGATTCCAAGTCGGCGCCGTCCAGAGACCTCCCCCTCCACAACCTCCACAGGAGAAGGGCGTCCTCCGCAATGTAAGTTTCTGTGTTGTTTTTATTACCGCCATATCTCTCTACCAGCGACTTAGGGAAGAGAGGCTGGTTGGTTTAAGTACCTTTAGATATGACGAAATTAGTTATTTATGATACCAGTTCGTAAAGGTTTTCTTTTTGGTACTCGCTTCGTTTCACAAGATCCAAAAAGATGACACTACGAATGTGTATCATACAATGTTTTTCTACGATATATAGCACAAATTTACATTAAAAAAATATTACAAGTTGCAGAGGTTAAAAGATCACGATTTCACGGCCGTCTAAACTCAGAACCATTAAGAAATAAGTATCCATGGAATGACAGCCTGTTTAGTGTGTATAGTTTTTCGTGTTTAGTTTGTATAGTTTGTTTGTGTGTTTAGTTTGCATAATTTATGTGTTTAGTCTGTATAGTTTTTCGTGTTTAGTTTGTATAGTTTGTTTGTGTGTTTAGTTTGCATAATTTATGTGTTTAGTCTGTATAGTTTTTCGTGTTTAGTTTGTATAGTTTGTTTGTGTTTAGCTTGTATAGTTTGTGTGTTTAGTTTGCATAATTTATGTGTTTAGTCTGTATAGTTTATCGTGTTTAGTTTGTATAGTTTGTTTGTGTGTTTAGTTTGCATAATTTATGTGTTTAGTCTGTATAGTTTTTCGTGTTTAGTTTGTATAGTTTGTTTGTGTGTTTAGTTTGCATAATTTATGTGTTTAGTCTGTATAGTTTTTCGTGTTTAGTTTGTATAGTTTGTTTGTGTGTTTAGTTTGCATAATTTATGTGTTTAGTCTGTATAGTTTTTCGTGTTTAGTTTGTATAGTTTGTTTGTGTTTAGCTTGTATAGTTTGTGTGTTTAGTTTGCATAATTTATGTGTTTAGTCTGTATAGTTTATCGTGTTTAGTTTGTATAGTTTGTTTGTGTGTTTAGTTTGCATAATTTATGTGTTTAGTCTGTATAGTTTTTCGTGTTTAGTTTGTATAGTTTGTTTGTGTGTTTAGTTTGCATAATTTATGTGTTTAGTCTGTATAGTTTTTCGTGTTTAGTTTGTATAGTTTGTTTGTGTTTAGCTTGTATAGTTTGTGTGTTTAGTTTGCATAATTTATGTGTTTAGTCTGTATAGTTTATCGTGTTTAGTTTGTATAGTTTGTTTGTGTGTTTAGTTTGCATAATTTATGTGTTTAGCCTGTATAGTTTTTCGTGTTTAGTTTGTATAGTTTGTTTGTGTGTTTAGTTTGCATAATTTATGTGTTTAGTCTGTATAGTTTTTCGTGTTTAGTTTGCATGTTTAGATTGTATAATTTAGGTGTTTAATCTGCATAGATTTCGTGTTTAGTTTGTATAGTTTGTGTGTTTAGATTGTATAATTTATGTGTTTAGTCTGTATAGTTTTTCGTGTTTAGTTTGTAAGTGTATAGTGTAAGCTCTCTTGGACTGGCTCCCCAAGTGCAGTAGATCTTCAGCTCACCCTAAAGTACTGTAGGAGGCCGTTACCCTTATGCGAGTCCAGGCTTTTCATATTTCATATTTAATTAAAAGGTATATAAGCTATTTTCATTCTCTAGGTATGAGAGACATTTCCATCAAGTTTTGACAAACAGGTACCATTTAGTTACACCCTGTATTATATTGGGTTATGGTAGTTAGGTTAGATTAGGTTTTTTATTTTTCTAGTTGGTTATTTAACGACACTGTATCAACTACTCGGCTATTTAGCGTCTACGCTACACCTGTAGGTTCATTGGGATGCTACAGGGAAACCCGGAGCTCTCGGAGAAAATCCCTGGACCGAAGGATTTCCCAACACACAACACAAATCAGGGATACGCCTGAGATCAACCCGGGTCTGCAGGATTATCAGTCCAGAGCTCTAGCGACTGGATCCACGTGGCGGCACAAAGGGAAATTATTCACGTGAAGACAAGTTTTCAGAAGTCTTGCCGTCTGTCTGTCCTTGCAACCGTCAGTCTGTTTGCACAGGGTTTATTCTGTTCCATCGAGTTCTAGAGTTTCCCCATTTTTCCTATACACAATGAGTGTCCTGTTGCAAATGGAGCGCAGTCCCTGGGGACGTGTCCCACGAGTCGCCTCCCTTTCACGACATTCAGTAGGTCAGTTCGTTGTGCAAGCAATGTCGAAGATGTAGCCTTTATGTTTGCCGTTACCTCTTCCAAGAAAGTGGAGATCGTACTCTGGAGAGGCAGATTTGGTTCTCGGCCTCGATCCAAGGAAAGAGGAAGAGGTCGAATGCAAGTCCCTGCCGCTGGTATGTGTAGTGAAATGTTCAATTGCCATGGAAACCAAGCGCGCTTTCGGAAGGTCGGCACTAGAAATAAATGAAAAAGATCTGATCGTAATACTATTATACGTTACAAGAGCGGTATGTTGACGTTTTCATGTTCGAGGAAAAGATTGAAAAAGCGAAACGTAGTTGAGCTTTTTAAATTTCCGAGAACATGAAAACAAACATACCGCTCGTGTATCGTACATTATTTTGTGCGAAGATCGTTTATTACGAATTTCTAATTAGTTGCAATGAAATCTCCATGTTGGTTTCTGTTTAATGACTGCAACTTCGGAAAACCAAAATATCTTTCTTCAACATTGTTGCTATAAAATGTTTTCTGTGTTTACTATACTCCAGCAGGCCGTGATATACGTCTGTCTTTTTTTTCCCCCAGTCTATAAATGCGAACTTAAAACAAACGGTAAGGTTATGTAATGATTTATTTTTCATTTTAATATTTTAACAATATTATTTATATAACATATTGCAGTAATAACATCGGCATCTGGAATCTCGTTGATTTTTTTTCACGGCTTCCTTAATGTTACTTGTATCAGGAATGCAATAAGTTTCGTGGAGTAGTAGACTTTACTTAATTTTTGCAAATATTTAAAAACAATAACTAACATTGCAATTTAGGTGAAATTGCAGTGGTAAGTTTCCAATTTATAATTATTACTATGTGAAACTTCTCTAAAAATAATATGTTAAAAGGCTAAAGCAGTAAAATGAATGTCGCGCTTAAGCGGTAAGAAGAGGGAAATTGTTATGTGTGTTACGTTGGAAATACTGAATGTGGTATTTCACACTTACCGCGTATTGGTTCTGTGCGGGAAAAAAAGCAAATACGCACGATCTCGCACAAAACGTTTCCACAAATGAATCATTTCAGTGGAATGCTTGCCTTGCAGTGAGCACAATAAATGTATCATTAAAATTAATAAAAACAATATTAACTGGATTGTGTTGTGGATCAATTGACCAAGCGCCGAAATCATTTTTTTTTTAAATAATTACGAGGAAAAATTGTTCCGGGGCCGGGTATCGAACCCGGAACCTTTGGTTAAACATTCCCGGCACCGGAACAATTTTTCCTCGTAATTATTCAAATAAACTTTACAGGGAGTTACACCTGAAAGCTTGATTTGCATAATACACGTCACTGTTCGTTAACAGAAAACCACAATTTAAGTCACACAGAGTTAGTGTGCACTCAATGTTAGTTGCTTCACGATTCTCAGCCCACTTTGAGGTCTGTGGATACAGAGGAAAAAATTGGATCGGTGTCTGGTAGAGTTCCCGGGTAACTCAGTTGGTAGAGCGTTGTTATGTTTAACCAAAGGTCCCGGGTTCGATACCCCGCCCCGGAACAATTTTTCCTCGTAATTATTCAAATCAACTTTACAGGGAGTTATACCTGAAAGTTTGATTAGCACTTTTTTTTTAGATTACTGCCTCATCTACTAGCTAAAAGTGTAAACTCTTTATAAAAAAATGTCCCTGGTCCTATGTCAACGTATTTCGATAGAAGATTGGTTTTGACCAGACGTCAATTCACTAATCGCAAGTATTAATATTTGCATCAAGTGACCAAAGACCCTTTTCTGAACTCAGGATTTCAATCAATTTGCAGTCACTTAGTCATATGATGCTTCCCACGTAGCATGTTTCCGTCTATAATGCTAGTGTATTCAAGTTACCTTCAAGCTTCGTTGTTTCTGCAACATTTCACCATTTTAGTACCAGTAACCTCAGTTTGAATTATCGAGATCTACAATATTAATAATAAGTAGAGACTGAAATCTTAACCACTACTCTTTGAAGTTGAGTCAGTACGGAGTTTGTGCACTGAGCGAAATGACTTGACGAAGAGTAGTGGTGCGTGGTGCTGTACGATTTCCACATCAAGGTCAACAACCACAGTACACACATCGAAGAATGATTTCAAGAGTAGGGCTGTGTTGTATATTATAAAAGAATAAGTATAGTCTTTGCTGTGAACTTTTAAATTATAATGTTACTGTTCTTCACAGGAACTACTCTTATTCAAATATTAAGCCTATATTACAACAATCTTTGATGTAAAATTTTAATTAAAAATGTTACTGTTTTAGTGGCACTACTCTTAACAGCATGTTTAAGTCTACATTGCAATAATCGTTGATGTAAAATTTTTTATGAAAATATTACTGTTTACAGAAACGGTACTCTTAACAAAGTGTTCAATCCTATATTGCAATAATGATTGATGTAAAATTTTAACTTAAAATATTACTGTTTACAGAGACACTACTTTTAACAACATGTTTAAGCCTACATTGCAACAATATTTGATGTAAAATTTTAAGTTAAAATGTTACTGTTTTAGTGGCACTATTCTTAACAGCATGTTTAAGTCTACATTGCAATAATCGTTGATGTAACATTTTTAATTAAAATATTACTGTTTACAGAGACGCTACTCTTAACAAAGTGTTCAATCCTATATTGCAATAATGGTTGATGTAAAATTTTAACTTGAAATATTACTGTTTACAGAGACACTACTTTTAACAACATGTTTAAGCCTACATTGCAATAATCATTGATGTAAAATTTTTTATGAAAATATTACTGTTAACAGAGACGCTACTCTTAACAAAGTGTTCAATCCTATATTGCAATAATGATTGATGTAAAATTTTAACCTAAAATATTACTGTATACAGAGACACTACTTTTAACAACATGTTTAAGCCTACATTGCAACAATCTTTGATGTAAAATTTTAATTTAAAATGTTACTGTTTTTGTGGCACTAGTCTTAACAGCATGTTTAAGTCTACATTGCAATAATCGTTGATGTAACATTTTTAATTAAAATATTACTGTTTACAGAGACGCTACTCTTAACAAAGTGTTCAATCCTATATTGCAATAATGGTTGATGTAAAATTTTAACTTAAAATATTACTGTTTAGAGAGACACTACTTTTAACAACATGTTTAAGCCTACATTGCAATAATCATTGATGTAAAATTTTTTATGAAAATATTACTGTTTACAGAGACGCTACTCTTAACAAAGTGTTCAATCCTATATTGCAATAATGATTGATGTAAAATTTTAACTTAAAATATTACTGTTTACAGAGACACTACTTTAAACAACATGTTTAAGCCTACATTGCAACAATCTTTGATGTAAAATTTTAATTAAAAAAATTACTGTTTTAGTGGCACTACTCTTAACAGCATGTTTAAGTCTACATTGCAATAATCGTTGATGTAACATTTTTAATTAAAATATTACTGTTTACAGAGACGCTACTCTTAACAAAGTGTTCAATCCTATATTGCAATAATGGTTGATGTAAAATTTTAACTTAAAATATTACTGTTTACAGAGACACTACTTTTAACAACATGTTTAAGCCTACATTGCAATAATCATTGATGTAAAATTTTAACTTAAAATGTTACTGTTTACAGAGACACTACTTTTAGCAACATATTTAAGCCTACATTGCAATAATCGTTGGTGTAAAATCTTGAATTAAAATGTTACAGTTCACAGAGACACTACTTTTAACAACATGTTTAAGCCTACATTGCAATAATAGTTGATGTAAAATTTTGACTTAAAATGTTACTGTTTACAGAGACACTACTTTTAACAACATGTTTAATCCTACATTGCAATAATCGTTGATGTAAAATTTTGACTTAAAATGTTACTGTTTACAGAGACACTACTTTTAACAACATGTTTAAGCCTACATTGCAATAATCGTTCATGTAAAATTTTGAATTAAAATGTTACTGTTTACAGAGACACTACTTTTAACAACATGTTTAAGCCTACATTGCAATAATCGTTGATGTAAAATTTTGACTTAAATATTACTGTTTACAGAGACACTACTTTTAACAACATGTAAAGCCTACATTGCAATAATCGTTGATGTAAAATTTTGAATTAAAATGTTACTGTTTACAGAGACACTAATTTTAACAACATGTTTAAGCCTACATTGCAATAATCGTTGATGTAAAATTTTGACTTAAATATTACTGTTTACAGAGACACTACTTTTAACAACATGTAAAGCCTACATTGCAATAATCGTTGATGTAAAATTTTAAAATAAAATGTTACTGTTTACAGAGACATTACTTTTAACAACACGTTTAAGCCTACATTGCAACAATCTTTGATGTAAAATTTTAATTTAAAAAATTACTGTTTTAGTGGCACTACTCTTAACAGCATGTTTAAGTCTACATTGCAATAATCGTTGATGTAACATTTTTAATTAAAATATTACTGTTTACAGAGACGCTACTCTTAACAAAGTGTTCAATCCTATATTGCAATAATGGTTGATGTAAAATTTTAACTTAAAATGTTACTGTTTACAGAGACACTACTTTTAACAACATGTTTAAGCCTACATTGCAATAATCATTGATGTAAAATTTTAACTTAAAATGTTACTGTTTACAGAGACACTACTTTTAGCAACATATTTAAGCCTACATTGCAATAATCGTTGATGTAAAATCTTGAATTAAAATGTTACAGTTCACAGACACACTACTTTTAACAACATGTTTAAGCCTACATTGCAATAATCGTTGATGTAACATTTTTAATTAAAATATTACTGTTTACAGAGACGCTACTCTTAACAAAGTGTTCAATCCTATATTGCAATAATGGTTGATGTAAAATTTTAACTTAAAATATTACTGTTTACAGAGACACTACTCTTAACAACATGTTTAAGCGTACATTGCAATAATCGTTGATGTAGAATTTTAAATTAAAATGTTACTGTTTACAGAGAAACTACAAGTTTAAGCCTACATTACAATAATCGTTGATGTAAAATTTTAAAATAAAATGTTACTGTTTACAGAGACACTACTTTTAACAACACGTTTAAGCCTACATTGCAATAATAGTTGATGTAAAATTTTGACTTAAAATGTTATTGTTTACAGAGACACTACTTTTAACAACACGTTTAAGCCTACATTGTAATAATCGTTGATGTAAAAGTTTGACTGAAAATATTACTGTTTACAGAGACACTACTTTTAACAACACGTTTAAGCCTACATTGCAATAATCGTTGATGTAAAAGTTTGACTTAAAATATTACTGTTTACAGAGACACTACTTTTAACAACACGTTTAAGCCTACATTGCAATATTGTTTATGTAAAATTTTAAAATAAAATGTTACTGTTTACAGAGACACTACTCTTAACAACATGTTTAAGCCTACATTACAATAATCGTTGATGTAAAATTTTAAAATAAAATGTTACTGTTTACAGAGACACTACTTTTAACAACACGTTTAAGCCTACATTGTAATAATCGTTGATGTAAAAGTTTGACTTAAAATATTACTGTTTACAGAGACACTACTTTTAACAACATGTTTAAGCCTACAGTACATTGCAATAATCGTTTATGTAAAATTTTAAAATAAAATGTTACTGTTTACAGAGACACTACTTTTAACAACACGTTTAAGCCTATATTGTAATAATCGTTTATGTAAAATTTTAAATTAAAATGTTACTGTTTAAAGAGACACTACTTTTAACAACATGTTTAAGCCTACATTGCAATAATCGTTTATGTAAAATTTGGACTTAAAATGTTACTATTTACAGAGACACTACTCTTAACAACATACAATAAATTAATAAATCTAGTGGATTAAGGTTAGTCCTAAGGAGAACGATGGAACCGTGAGCATTTCGGTCTGAATATGACTGTACTAGCAAATGTCAGCTATTTAAGGTGCGTATACGGTTAACTTGTGGAGCCATGTCCACTGGAACGTTTTTGCTTCTTTTCGTTTTTACTTCTCATTCATAAATTTTTTTACCATCACCTTTGAAACAGCCTGTATTGGTAAAATATCATTTGTCACTAGCATCTTTTATGCATTAGGACCCAGGTCATCATTGTATAGGCCGACAAGATGGATGGACGATGTCCTTTGAAGTAGGAACATGTCAAGAGAACTAACCTGGTAGTACATAATGAATTATAAAACTGGCTTGCCAAGATGTATCAGACTTCATAACTCTCTTTCTGCCTTGTATGGTTTTTATGACTAATTCATTGGAGCAAATATGCCTCAGGTACGCCTACTATCCACCAGCAGACCAATGAGGAATAGTAATAGGGTGTGATTTGAAGATCTGTGACTTTTTCGCTATAAGAGGTTTGTCACTGGTTCCGACTGTGACTATAGCTCCGAGAATAGACGGTTAAAAGATACTGGAAGCCTGTTGGAAAAAAGCGTACTGGAAGGCGATTGACAAATGATGAAATAATAGAAGACATCCGAAGAGCATTTGTTCAGAGTCCAAAGAAATGGGTTCGTGTCCAACAATTAGGACTTCAGAAAACAACAGTTCACAGAGCTTTAAAGAAACGTCTTCATCTGACTCCTTATAAACTTCAATTGTTACAGGCACTTCATCCAGATGATTATCACAAAAGATATGAGTTTGCTAGTGTGGTGATTCTTCGTTAAATACGCAAGAAAATTCATTTTTATTTCAGTGCAACTACCACTATAATATTTTTAAATAGGCCTAATTTATTTATTTTATGACAATCACTTTCGTGTGTACTATGCCTATCGGGGCGCAACTATGCCATGCCTAGCCCTTCCAATTGACCGCGGGACGCAAGTATGCCATACCGTTAGGGACTGGATTAATCTTGCTATGGATAGGAACGATGGTGAGCTTATTTTGTATGTATTTATTTACACTGCAAGTAGGCAAACACCCGGTGGCATTGGGAACTTATTTACACACAATAAAAATATACACAATACAATTAAAATACACAATACAAATAATACACAATAATTAGTCTACATTTAGCCACCGGCGTGGTTCAGTCGGTTAAGGCGCATGCCTGCCGGTCTGAAGTTGCGCTCGGGCACGGGTTCGATCCCCGTTTAGGCTGATTACCTGGTTGTGTTTTTCCGAGGTTTTCCTCAACCGTATGGTGAATGCCAGGTAATCTATGGCGAATCCTCGGCCTCATCTCGCCAAATATCATCTCGCTATCACCAGTCTCATCGACGCTAAATAACCTAGTAGTTAATACAGCGTCGTTAAATAACCAACTTAAAATAAATTACATTTATAATAATACATAAAATAACCTAATTAATAAGTGAACCTAATTTTCTATTACAACCCACATATGTATAGGCCCTACATAAGTTTCACATTGGTACTGATAACCTTTCACATTTGACATTTTCTTGAAAACAGTTATGAGTTTAAAATTATGTGCCACATACGAGATACACTGTTAGATTCACAAAGTAGTTGTTCACTTGATGATAGTAGGGGAAACCCGGGCAAAGCGGATAAGCTAAGAGCAAACAATGCCACAGGCTATATTTTGGTGCTCACGAAATAAAATCTTCATGACATCGGTTGTGACACATGTTGTCCACATATATAAAAAAAAAACAGCAATTCGTTTCTCATACCTACGGAGAGTGATATGATTTGAGAAAGAAAATATAGTTAATTATTCGCTTTGCCCGGGTACACGGCCAAAGTGAATATCCCTATAACATTTTCACATTTATATTTAATTTTTATTCACTGATAATAAAATTAAATCAACACATAGACACGATGTCAATGAATTACATTAGACGATAGGATATTTTATTTACAGTCCATTACAGCACGTTAGATTAGTACAAAATACAAATTTGAACAAGTCGACGTTTCACCAGCACTGAAGACTTGGATTTCTTCTGCTTTTGCTCCTGCCCATAAGTTACTTCTCTTTCAACGTTTTTAATCGGTATAGATGTAAGAACTTCAGAGCGCTGACATTTTCTTCGTTGAACTCGTATCTTTCGAACATCCACTTCTGCACTGGTCTAAATCAAAAGAACTGACTTGGATTCTCTTGCTGACGATATTGAGGGTTTTGGTGTAACCGGAACTGAAAATCTGAGTGTAATTGATGTATTGAATATTCCTTCAATCTCTGAAGATAACGACATCACAAATGTGGTTGATTCTGAGTGAGCATTAACTGTTTCTTCAGCCGCTGAAGAAGCTGGCACCGCAGAATTTGTTAAATCTGAGCCAACTGTCGTTTCGCTGATTTCTATCTCAAGTGGGCGATCTGTAAGTTCATCTGGAGCAAAATCTTCATCAACAAACACGTTATGGTTGTATGGCCAGATAGCAGAACCACTAATTGGAAGATTTTATTTCTTCCAGTGCTTTCTTCATGGCTTCTTCAGACCATTTGGCTTGTTCCGTCTTCTTCTTGAAAATTAAATCATCTGAAAACACATTACGAACTTTTTAAGTAAAAATTAAGATCAGTGTTACTGATTTATAATTTAATTAGTGTGACTTAATGCCTCCAGTATGTAAAATGATCTAACGCGCTTTATTACAATAGAAAAATACATACAAAAAACAGCTAACACTTATATAGTCAAATAAAGGTGGCACGGCAAAGCGGATAAGTTATCCACTTTCCCTATTCACTTTGCCCGCAGACGCCATTTCGCTTTTCATTTAAGATTATAGAAACAAACGTCAATAATCTTCTTCGTAAGTACGGCACTTTAGAAGTAATCGTATCGCCTATATACAGTAGCGTGCAAATTAATCCGAACATGACATATTTTTACATTTTCTGTCATTGTTGGCCTCACAGCTGCTCATACCGCTTTAATTGACATCTGTAGTACGTGTAATTCCATTGTTGAAGGTCTGTCGTTATTATTTTTTTTTATAATATATGACATTTTGCCTGTCGTTTTGTACTTATAAGCATTTCAGTTGTGTTGAAGACTTAATACTGCAATCCTGTGTACATTCTGTCGTCTTCACAAATGGATACAACTCCACGAAAACGGTCTAAAATTATAACATTAGCAGGGCATTCTTCTATGACACAGAGGCAAATTGCTGCAGAATGTCACATCGGTTTGGCTACTGTTAATTCGATCATAAAACGATACAGGGAGACTAGATCCATCACACCCAAAAAAAAGGAAACTGTGGCCGGAAAAGGAAGACTTCACCTGCAGATGATCGTTTAATTGTCAGGAAAAGTAAATTAAATCCTAGACTAACTGCTGTCGACTTAACCCGCGAGTTAATGGCTACCACTGGGGCGAATATTCACGTCACAACAGTGTGGCGTAGGCTTTTGGAAGCTGGACGAAGGGCTCGTAAGCCTATTAAGAAGCAACTGCTAATCCCTGTTATGTGCAAAAAACGCTTAATGTGGGCAAAATTACATCAACACTGGACAGTGAATGACTGGAAGAATGTACTTTTTTCCCAATGAGTCTCATTTCGAGGTCCACGGTCACCGTGTTTCTTACGTATGGAAAGGATCCGAAAAAGTAACAGCAGCTCATCTCCAACAAGCACCCAAATACCCCCCTAAAGTAATGTTTTGGGGTTGTTTTACACATGAAGGGCCTGGAGCATTAATACCTATCAAGGGAATGAATGAATTCTGACAAATATATTCACTTATTGGAAACCAGAATCGTACCCCAGCTGCAAAAATCATTTCCGGATGGCAGAGGTGTGTTCCAACAAGACCTGGCACCATGCCATACGTCTCGAAAAACTACAGAATTCTTCAACAAGAAGAATATTCAGGTACTCCCTGGCCAGGCAACTCACCCGACATCAACCCCATTGAGAACTTGTGGTCAATTTGCAAAAGAAGAATGCAAAAAATGGATTGTTCTACAAAGGAGAAGATGATTTCTGCCCTCATTGGTGTATGGTTTCGCGATGAAGAAATGAAGAATATTTGTGGGAAATCAGTGGAATCCATGCCAAATCGTCTTAGAGCTGTTATTAGGAACAAGGGAGTCCACATAAATTACTGAGGTATGTCTTAGATCCTTTTTTATCCCGTTTGAGTGTTTTTGCATAAGTAATTACATTGTTCGGATTAATTTGCACGCTACTGTATTACTATCACATAAAACGTTTCTGCAGTATTGTGTGTTGTACATTTGTTTCTCTTACCTTGAAATATTTTAAGAAAACGGTCAATTTTCTTGAAACACACGCTGACTTCTTCTCTCACTAGCTAGAATGGCGACAAGTCATTTCCAGCAGCAAAATCTGGTTGGGATTCTTCCCCAACATAGCAGAAAACGCTACCTGTTGGTGTTTCTAAGAAATATGCATTATTCTCTTTGCCCGGGTTATTCGTTTTGCCTGAGTCTACCCTATACAACATATTTCACTGATACTATAGAACAGATTATAAATTATCACTGATCGAAACTATTCTATTTATGTGAGGACGGCAATGAACCTCCGAGTTCTCTAAGAGCCATTTGTAATTAAGTAAGTATTGTTGGTTTTATTTTATTAATATTTTTTGTTACAGCTGTGTAGGTTTTTTACTTTATTGCAACGTAAAGTTCTTGGTTATACTGATATTCGTAAAGGTCCTTGAGTGCCTAGAGAAGTTGTGTCGAAACTTTCTTTGTCCATCACAAACTGCACTTGGGTTCACCAGGATTTGAAGCCGTGTTACCGACGTCAAAATTCGACCTTCTAATCGTTCGGTGAAGGCTGTTCGTTTCATCGAATAAGTTCTACAAGTTCTGCCAAAAAGAGAAATCTCTCGCCTCTTTAAGAAAAGAAGCAAAGGAAATGTGGTATACATTAACCTTCGACCTTTAACCTTTTAAAACGCGTGGTGCAGCTCGTCGAATGACACAGTAAACGTGTTACTGGATCTCTCTGCTTTCATTACAGCTCCGTCTCCCCTCCCCCCCCCCCACCACGGGGCGGTCTGCTGCAAAACCATCACACGCAGTTCGGAGCGCACCTGCTAAAGCCGGGCCACTGATCCCCATAAACTACAAAGAGTTCGCTTACATAGACCACGAATTGTTATCGTGGGTGGAAGAAAGCAAGAAGTATGCGCGACACTGTCTCCGGGGATGGGATTTCTTGTTATACACATGAACAAATCTTCATTGTATCGCCACGTGGCATGTTTTTATTGGCGGGCGCAGAGACACAAGAAAAGCTGAACTCAGCTTATTTTGTTTACACCGCACACACGGTTGTCGCGTACGTTTGTTGCAGTGAGCCCAACCAAAAAAACATGCATTTCTCTATGAAGAAGCGAAAGTTCCGCTAAATTTCACTACAAGTTGACAGAACTTGTAACAATTTTATTTGCAGTGTCTTATTCGGTACACTTCAAAAAATTAATTTCACATTGATTGATTGATTGATTGATTGATTGATTGATTGATTGATTGATTGATTGATTGATTGATTGATTGATATGGGAGTCATTGCAATCACCCGATACTTCCTACAGTTACTCATCCACTGTATAGTAGAGGAGGCAAGACCTGTTCTGTGACATTAAAATATGCGTTGTTATATCACTAACAGATATGGGGCAGGAAGATAGGTTTTAGTCTGAGATGAACTTCCGTGTTGGTACATTCATATAATATTAACAATGGTACATTCATATAATATTAACAATCACGAAACAACCACCAACTAACAACATTCTCACCGATGGACTAGGATGAGATTCGCTGTGTGTCTAGGATAAATGCATACAACCCACATTTATTTATTTATTTATTTATTTATTTATTTATTTATTTATTTATTTATTTATTTATTTATTTATTTATTTATTTTATTATTTATTTATTCATTCATTTATTTATTTATTTGTTTATTCATACATCCATTCATTCATTTACTTATTTATTTATATATTTATTTATTTATTCATTCATTCATTCATTTGCTTATTTCTTTATTTATTTAGTTATTAATTTATTAATTAATTTACTTATTCATTTATTCATTTACTTATTTCTTTATTTGTATATTCAGTCATTTACTTATTTGTTTCTCTAGTTATTCATTCATTAATTTACATATTAATTAATTAATTAATTTACTTATTTCTTTGTTTCTATATATATATATATATATATATATATATATATATATATATATACATATTTTTCAATCATTAATTTACTTATTTCTTTATTCATTTATCCATTCATTTACTGATTCATTCATTCATTCATTCATTCATTCATTCATTCACTCACTCATTCATTCCTTTACTTATTTATTTCTTTATTTTTTCATTCATTCATTTACTTATTCCTTTATTTATTTATATTTATATTTATTTATTCATTCATTCATGCATTTACCTATTGATTTATTTAATCATTAATTTACTTATTTATTTGTTCAATTATTTATTTATTTAAGTATTCATTCATTCTTTTATTTATTTATTTATTTATTTATTCATTTATTTATTGATGTATTTATTCATTCATATGTTTATTTATTTATTTATTCATTCATTAAATTATTTATTTATTCATTCAGTCATGCATTTATCTATTGATTTATTTAATCATTCATATACTTTCTTATTTGTTCAATTATTTATTTATTTAAGTATTCATTCCTTTATTTATTTATTTATTTATTTATTCATTCATTCATTCATTTATTTATATATTTATTCATTCATTCATTAAATTATTTGTTTATTTATTTACATATTTTTTATTTGTTTATTTAATTATTACTATTATCATTATTATTACTTTTATTATTATTATTATTATTATTATTATTAATTATCTATTCTCGACATAGTCTTATGGAAATAAAACGCTAGATCTCGTCTACGAGTCCGTGAATTAATTAACAAGTTAAGAACTCTTCTAATGTTAACTAGGCCTGTGATAATAATATATTAATAATAATGTAAGAAATCACTGAATACCATATGCATGTACTTTGAAGCACATAGTTGCCAATAATATTAAAATACTACACGAGAGATCACAAAGTCATTTAGAGCAAGCTGTATTGGCACTCACGAAGTTAAACTCGTAACTTACTTCACGTCATTTGGAGTAATTCAGTCTGTATAACGTATGTGTCCTATTCCATACAGTTTTGCACTTTTGGCAAGTAGATCGGTATGAAAAGCGTCCTGCTCCTTATCAAATTCATCCCAACCAGATGAGGGCGTATTCTGCGATCAGCTGAATGGCTCACCTATCTTGAAAGGTCATCAAGACGCGCGATTCACACGGGTACGTGTACGTGCGTTGAAGCGGTCACTGAAATGGGCAGAGCGGCTTTGTAATATAGTACAACCGTTATGAGGCATGAAGTGGTTCTGTCGTCAACCAGAAGCGATAAACAAATTAATGAATAAATAAATATATAATTGAAAGAAGATGACCTAGAAAAGGCTTTTGACAGAGTTGATTGAAATAAACTGATAGGGATCTTTAAGAAAATTAGTGTGGTTTGGAAAGAGAGACGACTGTCCAGTAATCTTTATATGAAACAACGATCAAAGTCAGGATAGGAGAAGAAATGTAAGAAGGAAGTGACATAGGGAGAGAAGTACGTCAGGATTCCTTCATCTGTTCAACATCTGCTTGGAGGATTTAGTGAAAAACTATTTCAGAACATGGGAGGAGTGATAGTAGGAGGTAAAATAATAAAGTGTGTAAGATTTGCTGATGATATGGCCTTGTTAGCAGAAGAGGAAATGACAATAAGGCAGGCCTGCAGAACTCGTAAGTATGGGAAATATGACGTCAGCCTCACTCCACTTCTGTTGGGGATGATCGACTCCCGCGTAGAGTTGTTTACATTCTCTGCCTGTGGCGGCATATAATTTTCAAGAACGATTATAATAAATTAATTGTTTTTATAATGCGTTATCTCGTTTCAAGGTTTACAATTATGCTAGATTTCCTGTCGGTAGTTTCTTTGAGATTTCTTTGCACCTAACCTGCTTCAGATTTTCGAAAACTTTCCTCCTATCATCACCTACGGAAACTTAAATCTATAGCATTTAAGTAATGAACCTTTAATTACAATTCAAAATGAACACAACGAGTGACGTCCTTAATTTAACAGTAGTCTGTACAATAAATAATCAATATACAGTTCGTAATAACGAACTTACCCGAAAGTTTGTGCATTCCATAATTCTTAATATGGACTTTATTGAAATGTGGTTTAATATTGAAACGACGAGTAGAAATAAATTGGTTGGGACACAGTAAACAAGCAATTCTTTCGCGTCTTCAACAACAAAATAATCATATTTCCATTGGAAGTAGTATTTCTTCACGGGTTTAGATTTTGCCATGTTCCAGTTCTCTTTAAACTGCAGTATGCGTATTGTGTATTTATTTATTTATTTATTTATTTATTTATTTATTTATTTATTTATTTATTTATTTATTTATTTATTTATTTATTTATTATTTATTTACTTATTTATTTATTTTTATTTCTATTTATTTATTTGGCTGGAGTGCGTTACAATGTTGAATGACAGCATTGACATCCGGTTATATAGCTATCACTCACTTATCAACGTACAATTTACTTATCGTCCTATTACTAGTAAAACCAGTTAAGACCAGTAATGCTAATTTTGTAAAAACAGGAATTAAAACTTTATTAATATACGAAAAATCATAATAAATTCTTCAAATAAAGTAATTGGTTTCTTGCCTGCATGCAACATTTTGGACTTATTTCATTTTAGTAGAATACAGAGCACGGAAAGACAAGTCGGGGACTGTACTTAACTTAT
Organism: Periplaneta americana; assembly: GCF_040183065.1. Classification (NCBI taxonomy): domain Eukaryota; kingdom Metazoa; phylum Arthropoda; class Insecta; order Blattodea; family Blattidae; genus Periplaneta; species Periplaneta americana. The sequence goes on from NC_091130.1 coordinate 153,040,114, forward strand.
TTTACACAAAAAATGGATTTAACCGGCTTTACTAGTAATAGGACGATATATACATAGGTAGACCTTCTTACATTATATGCACACATACATTTTAAAATTTATTTTACATGTCCTTTAATTTATTTATTTCCCTCACTCATTTTTCTCTTACTTTCTAAGTGTATGTTCCTAAAGATTTTATTATCTGTTAATTTGTAATTCTTGATAGCGTATTGTATACCTGCCGCCGCGAGAATGAATGTTGATGCAGCCGAGTATAACTAGAATGTCATGATCGCACTGGTAGAAAAGGTGGGTGGGGTAAGAAAGGGGAGGAAAACAGTCGCTCTCAGGAGCTACAGTTCTGCAGGTCTGCACTAAAGGATATGCTACTGGAGCTAAAAGAAAGCTGTGAGCAGTATGGGATGAAGATAAATGCCAACAAGACGAAAACCATGGTTACAGGAAGAAAAATAAAGAAGGTAAACTTGAGAATTCTAAATGAGGCAGTAGAGCAAGTGGACAGCTTCAAATACTTGGTATGTACTATAAGCAGTAACATGAGCTACTGCCAGGAAGTCAAAAGGAGGATAGCAATGGCAAAGGAAGCTTTTACTAGAAAAAGGAGCATCTTCTGAGGACCTCTGGCCAGTTAACTAGACAACATGTCGATGTTTCTCTAAAGTTTTCACATACTTATTTTACACCCTGTATAAGTTATACATATAACCATACATAGGCTATAGGATACAAACATTCAGGTCACGTTATGACAGTCTGCGATAGTGTTATTCTATCAGAGTGTAGCAAACGGAAGAAAAAGGTGGAATTGCAATGTATCGAAGTCGGAAATTGAGGCTAAGAATAAACATTTTGACAGAAAATCATTTCCTGTGTAAACTTTGCATCCCTTCCAGGTTTTGATGGAGACACGCATGCGGAAAAAGAATGACGTATGAATTTACGGTAATCGTAAAATACTTACCACATGTCGTCCGAACTGTCCCCCAACCTTAGTCTAAACGACGGGCAGGGTTTAGATATTTTACAATGAAACGTTTCTTCATTAATAAGAAGGCAATTAAAAATACATTCTCCTAATATTTACCCTCCAATTAGCCCTATTGCATTACATCCTTTTAGATAATGAAGACAAAAGTTCCGTGACGGCTTCATTAAGGGCGAGGCGACATCTTGCTGCCATGAACGAGTAAATATCAATTTGCAGGGGATGTAAATGAACAGTCTGTAGTCTGTAAGAGGGGTTGTACAGGACGGTAAGAGAAGTGATTTATAATTGAGGGGCTCGTGCGTAAAACATGGTAACTGGCAGTTTGGTCAAAAATGAGATATGTAGCGTATAATAATTATGGTATCTAACATTCTGTGTCTATTCGGTAGTTAGTTTTCCAACATCTCAACAGATGACAGAAGTAAACAGATTTTTCTTTCCTGGTAACTATACAAACTGTTGCATGTATAAAATGTTTACCTACCTAATAACTTCAAAACACTGAAACGTCACTTACCATGTTTTACTTCCGAACCCCTCAATTGTATTCGCGAAGTAATTTTAAATTCTACGGAATATGTATTATATGACTTTCTTGTATTAAATTCTATCGTACATGTTTCTACCTATTATTATGAGTCATCCTCAGAACTGGTCGTTGTTGGTCTTGGCGCCTCTTGTTTTGTTTCCTGTGAGGGTGTGTTTGTGTGGTGTAATGTAGAGTCAAAGAGTGTGTGTGTTCTGAAATTGAGTTGTGTGTTGAGAATTTCATTGGCATGTGTTTTTGTGTGTCTGTATATTTCATATTGTTCTAGTGTGTTTAGTTTCTGGCTTTTTGGTTGTATGTGTAGTATTTCCATATCTGTGTTGATGTCTCTGCAGGTGTGGTTAGCATTTGTGATGTGTTCTGCGTATGTGGAGGTCTTTTGTAATTTTGTTATGCCACATTCCAAGGCTTCCAAGCATTATGAAAATTTAAGACGTAATTTTATATTAAAAAACTAATAATATAGCATATTTACCTTCAAAATAACTTATTACTAACATCTAAAGAAGTACAGTTATCTTTGGATGGATCACTGAACCTTTAAATGCCTTTTCCCAACAATTCTGCATTTTGGACTTGGTCACTTTTACCAAGAAACCGACGAAATAAGCTCCATAAAGGACTGTAAATCCTCGTGAATCACCCTGTATATAGATACTAAATTCAAATCAAGATACAGATTTGATAAACAGACAATATTAGATATCCTCTTCATGTCTTAACATTCATTGATGAATAATAATCAAGAAAGAAGTATTTTATTAATTTAACATTCGATACACTTTTCTGTTTTCTTGATTTAGCAATACTAAATTTGTACAGAAGTATCAAGTGTGGTTACTTTTTGAAAAGCTTTTAATGAGCATAATTCAAAAATAAAAATATATATTGGGTGTTCCATTTAAAATAACAGAGTTTGATTTACTCCCGGTTAAACCGGAAGTGGAAAAAACTCGGTAATATCATTATTGAATTCTTTGTATACGGTTATCCCCACACACCAAGTTTCATGTCACTGAACCGTATGCTTCAAAAGTTATTTAGGTGGTGCGGGACTTTTAACTAAACCTGTATATGAAGTACATCATACCAGTATGCCGTATCAATATCAAAAGCGTTATACCTATAGCATGTGATTTATATTGACCTCGAGAACAACATGTTCTGCTCCACAACCATGATTCACACACATGTATTCACAATGACTATGACAGACTGTAGCCTACATAAGAACACAAACTGGAGACAATATTTAAATAACACCTAAGGGTTATGGTATCATGATTGCCAACTATGAAAAACTTACACAAGAACGTTAAAAAATGTAACGTCCGGTTTTCTATAGGGAGACTCGTCTAATTTGGCAATATTTTGTATTTTGACACAGTTTATAGTTACATATTCTGAAATTAAATATTCCTCTATTGTGGAATGTGTTTAAACAATAAATCCCAACAAACCTCTGAGAGAAAATTCTACAAATCTAAATTACTTTACACATAACACACTAATAAATAACAAAATACATGTTTCCAGATTTCGTAATTCATCAGGATAATTTGGCAATAGTACAGGGGTAATTTGGCAATACTATTAAAAAATAAAATTTTCAAAAACAGTGGTACAAGGTTTATAAGACTTAACTTACTGGGACAAGAAATCACTAGATACCATAAACCCAAAACAAAAGCAAGAAAAAAAAATTGAATGGATTTTTCCGACCACTCTTATTAATTATATTGAAGGGTTATCTTCTAATTTCTGTTGTCGGTAGCCCAAACCCAAGTTCTTGCATTTTCATTACATATGTTACCAGTTTTTGCTCTTCCTCAACGGTTACAGCTAGGGGTCTTCCTTTCTTGGGAATGACAACGTATTCGGGTCCTGAGGATGCATACAGAAACCTCTTTATGTTGTTAAAGGGCACATTGTACTTCTTAGAAGCCCTATAAGTCGACGATCTAACTTTCAAAACACTCCCAACCGCAGCCCGCAAATCATCTTTGGAATATTTTTCAGAATAATGTCTTCGTTCCCTTGGCATATCTGCAACACACCACACACAGTGCTGCATTGAAGACAGTAAAAAATCCTCATACGTCCCTACTCTTAAATTTTGCCATCGAGCACACATTCTTGTTCAAAGAGAGCAGCAATATATCACTATAAAGGAAAATGGCTAATTCACACTACCCTGGAGAAGACATTTTTTGCTAAGACGAGCATAAAACGAGTTAAGGCCTGATGAGTTATAAACAGAAAATATTAATTTTATTATATAAATGGCTTAACTTATAATATGGAATCTCAGCTTTTGATATGTAATGCACAAACAAACGTAGGTAATGAACAACACTTTCTTTCCTTCTTTGTGTACACACGTCCACACAACCACCACGTCAACAGGAAGTATTCAACACTTCTTTCTATTAGTAACAATATCTGCCAATATAATGCGCGGATTCGAATTAAACGAAAACTAAAAGTACAGTCAGATGTTGCACTCTATGATCGTGTCATAGAACTTCTTAAAACTCTGGAGGAAATTTGGCAATAGAATAAATACAAGAATATTGCCAAATTTCCCATATTGCCAAATTTGCCGAGTTTCCATAGGACGTCAGTCTTATCTGGGTTTGTGAAACTAACGTAGCCTACAATCAATGTTTTATTCAGAAGAAAATTCTCAACAGGCAATACTAATTCATATGAACTATACTGTCATGTTTTGTAGTTACGAATTGTGTTATATACAACACTGTTCGGAACTGAGTTATGATTTTTCATGACCAAGCACAAGAATGAATAAAATTATTATCGACTGGTGTAAAGATATAAAAATGTCAATTTTTGTACTTACGTTAATTTCACACTAACCCCACGAATAATTATTCTTATGTAAAGCTGCAAGAACTGTTAACAATCGCTTAACATATAGTATCAGTGTTCAATTGTTTCATTGATTTGTGACTCAAAAGACGGCTTTGATTGTGGCAATGCCTACTCTATTTCAACTATCTATTAATTTAATTTATTAGTAAATCATCAATCTGTATAATTTATTCATATAATTTTTAATAATTGCAATATGTTATGTAATGAAATATCATTACAAATAATTTATCAGCATATCAATAACAACCTCATAAAATTACTTACAAAAACACTCCCAAAAATAATATACACTTATGAATTTAATTAGTTTAGAAGGCCATGATTTTGATTGCCAACATTAGAACAAGATCGTCAAATCTCGACTTACCAAAGTCAAAGTCAAAGTCTCAGAAGTATTGTATATGAATAGAACTTTTAACAAAGTTAAACTTTACTACAAATTGGACTTTGGGAAGTCTTCATCCAAAGTTTCGTTTATGAATACGACCCAAGGACTATATTTGGACGAATATGAGTATATCAAAAGCCTTCACTTATCGAATTTCTGATCGTGTCGCATTGTAGCCATGATGTCATTATAGTCTTCTTTTTGAAAGTAGCGACACGACAGATAATGGCCGACCTCGTAACTACAACATATTTGTAGCGTAATGCGGAGGTGTGATGACGTAAATGGAGGATAAATAACGTTTGAGAAACACTGTATAATATCGTAACTTACGTTTCGTAGAGAACTGAGAAACGATGTCACTGGTTATCGAATTTTCTACGCTTGTGACACAATATAAAGAGCTGTAACTCTGAAAACCGAATAGATTTCCGCGAGGACGAAATCAAGTCTCATGCTTAACATCGGGAATACAACCTTGTTACCATAGTTACAGGCCTCCCTCGTTAAGTGATATTCAGATGTTTCTTTCTGAGAGCAGCGCAATATCATGGCTCGTACTACTAATGTTAGTAATACAAAAACTAAACAATAGGGTAACTTCCGAAATGGAGGCTCTTAGAAGAATTGTAAGGAAAAACAGATTAGATGGGTCTGTGGTGAAGACGCCAGATAAATGTGTAAAGAAAAAGTAATTGACGACATGGGGCAAAAACGAAGGCGAGAATGGGATGACATGAACTTCGAGTGAACTAGAATAGAATCGTATCATCAACACTTGACAAATCTGCAATTGGTACAAGAAATGTAGGTTGACCAAAGAAGAAACTTCCTCTAGTTGGAAAATTCAGACTTTTAAGCCCATTAAAGGAAGAAGAAGAATAAGAAAAGACAGTATTAGTAGTACCATTATCTGAGGCAAAATTCTTCTACCAGCAACATAAGTACCATTCCTTCCAGTACCTCACGACCAGATTGCAGGATTTTAAAATGTTAATTCCGGCATTCATTGGAGTAATAATTACAGTGGAAAAATTAGCAGGATTAAGAGCTTTTCCAGTATTTTTCGATACAATTCCGTCTTCCTCGGTTTTACAGATTTTATTCTACATATACATACACAGTGTTCTGCCAAATGACAGGTCTTTCACTGCACACCCAGTATCCTCCAATCTTTCCTATTTTCTGCCTTTCTCTTAGTCTCCTGAATATATGATCCATATATCTTAATGTAGTCTATCATCTGATACAATTCCGTTTCCTCGGTTTTACAGATTTTATTCTACATATACATACACAGTGTTCTGCCAAATGACAGGTCTTTCACTGCAAACCCAGTATCCTCCAATCTTTCCTATTTTCTGCCTTCCTTTTAGACTCTGCATAGGATCCATTTATCTTAATGTCGTCTATCATCTGATACAATTCCGTTTACTCGGTTTTACAGATTTTATTCCACATATACATACATAGTGTTCTGCCAAATGACAGGTCTTTCACTGCAAACCCAGTATCCTCCAATCTTTCCTATTTTCTGCCTTTCTCTTAGTCTCTTGAATATATGATCCATATATCTTAATGTCGTCTATCATCTGATATCTTCTTCTGCCCCGAACTTTTCTCCCTTTCACCATTTCTTCCAGTGCATCCTTCAGTAGGCAGTTTCTTCTCAGCCAGTGACACAGCCAATTCCTTTTTCTCTTCCTAATCGGTTTCAGCATTATTCTTTATTCATCCACTCTTTCCAACACAGCTTCATTTCTTATTGTCTGTCCATTTCACACGTTTCATTCTTCTCCATATCCACATTTCAAATGCTTCTAGTCGCTCGTCTTCATTTCGTCGTAATGCCCATGTTTCTGCTCCATATAATGCCACACTCCACGCAAAGCACTTCACTAGTATCTTCCTTAGTTATTTTACCAGAGATCCACAGAAGATGCTCCTTTTTCTATTAAAAGCTTCCTTTGCCATTGCTATCCTCCTTTTGACTTCCTGGCAGCAGCTCATGTTACTGCTTATAGTACACCTCAAGTACTTGAAGCTGTCCACTTGCTCTACTGCCTCATTTAGAATTCGCACGTTTATCTTCTTTTATTTTTCTTCCTATGACCATGCTTTTTTGTCTCGTTTGCATTTATCTTCACTCCATACTGCTCACAGCTGTCATTTAGCTCCAGTAGCATATCCCTTAGTATCATCTCCTCTTCTGCTAACAACGCCATACCATCAGCAAATCTTATTCACTTTATTCTTCTTCCTCCTACTATCACTCCTCCCATATTATGAAAACAGTTCTTCACTAAATCCTCCAAGTAGATGTTGAACAGGATAGGTGACAAAGGGCATCCTTGTCGTCCCTATTTCACTTCACATTTCTTCTCTCAACAGTGTTAATTCCTTCCCACTTTTTTTCTATTAAATATTACTAGTGGCTTGTGCAGCAAATGCTGCAAACTAAGTTCATTAGAAGTTCAAATTAAAATTTTTCGAAATTATTTCCATTGAAGAATACCAGACATTTTGGAAGTTATTTGCTTCCATAATAATAAAACATATCCCTCTGAATGGTTTTCTTTGTGCTAAATATTTTTATTGAACCTATACATCTTCAGTTCTTGAGTTTCATTAAATATATGCAAAAGACCTATACCACTTGATTAATAACTATAAAAATATTTCATTTTAATAACAATATTATCTTACTTAAGTTTTATATAGACTTCTATATAGCCGTCACTCAGTAAATATTATAGAAATGAAGAACTAACTTCAGATATTCTCTACGCCTACTTATATAACCCAAAAAGCTTTCACTTTCATATCATCAATAAAGCATCAATCTGTACAATAACTTACAAATACTCACATCATGGCATTCACTATAATAATATTTCATTTTTTATGGTAATAATGTCATCAAACATTTTTAAGCTTTGTAGTTTTTAATATCCAATACACAGACAGCTGTACTCAGAAAATTGCACACTAGAGAATCTGACCTGTACATTTTTTTAGTAAATCTTGAAGTTCTTAATAACCAATATTACAGAAACATTCTGAAAAAGTTACACAAATGAAGATCGACATATTGGTATTATGATGTCAGAGAATCTGAGCCATCTCAACTCTAAATATGTCGTAGCCTTCGTGTGATATTGATTATTGTAGTGTGTTTGTGTTTTGTTTTATTCTCTAAAAGCCATTATTTCTGAAAACTGACGACAGATGGATTTTGGAAAATAGGAAAATGATGTAGGAAAACTGAAATTTCACTGAAAACTACTATTTTTCTGAAAAATTTTGGGTTCTATGCTTCAAACTGAGGGGTCATTTATTAAAATCCGTTCAGCCGTTTTCCCGTAATTTCCATTACCAGTTCAAATTATATATATAGGTTTATTAATTGAAAGGCTTATGATATAGGATGGTGTATCAGTCTGAAAAGTATCGAACAGTGATGGCTAGATAGACACAAATCTCACTGTGCAAAACGTCTTTGGACCGGTGAGGTCGGTGTCACGTGGTATAATACGCCGATCTGTTGTCCATAAATACATGATATGTAGCCTAGATATGTCGTTATACAGGGTGTTTCCGAGGTGGTGTTACAAACTTTCAGGGATGATGGCGAAGGGCACATGTATCAATTTGAGATCAGGAACTCTGGTCCGGAAATGACCGAGTCGAAAGTTACAAGCAAAAATAGTTGTGTGGAAATGAAATAATTTTATTCCTCTGTACACCTTATTTATGTGTAAATCTGTTCATCTTACACATACTGTATTCATCTGACGTTGTTTACGTTGTCTACTTACAGTATTCCATTCAGTGCGCTGTCTGAGGGATGGGGATAGGAAACTACACTAAAGCAATGCAGATAGCGTAATGTGTAACGGACATGGTCGGTCCTGATATGCACGTCTGTAGACAGCAGTGTATGTCTACAAGTTGCAGTGTCCAGTCGATCAGTCCTAGTGAAATGGAGGAGTACACGAGAGCGGAATAAGCAGATCTGATTTTCGAATACGGATGAGCCAATGGGAACAGTAATGTTCTCCAACCAGGAGATCAACCGTGAAAGGAATGTACTTTTGCCTCATCTATTGGAACGAAGTAGATAAATAATATTACCGTTATAACGCCAGTTTAAAAACATGCGCTCTCCTGCATATGTTAATTCCTGTATGAAGAGATTAAAAGACCAGGAGATTAACAGTGATCTAATTTTGTAACTAGGGTAGTAACAATATGTCTGTATCAATGTTATGTTTTGTGCTGTGAGAGCTAGCCAATAGAGATAAGAGTACCCACGTGTGTGACCTTATGACAACTTATGACATCAACATTCATTCACAGCATTACTCCCCTTCGTCTCATCCGGCGGAGACTTTCTCGTAGCTGGGGCACAGTAGACAAGTTCACAGATTGCATCGCTAAAGTACCCACGTAGGAGACATCCGGCACTTATCATTTTTCCACGACTGTTCCAAAAGTTAACGGAAGGAGGGCACGTGATGTCAAATTACAATTCCATTTCCACACAACTATTTTTGCTTATAACTTTCGACTCAGTCATTTCCGGATCATGGTTCCTCATCACAAATTGATACAAGTGCCCTTCGCCATCGTCCCTGAAAGTTTGTAACACCACCTCGGAAACACGCTGTATACACTACCGCTAGTCCTATGTACTTTGAATGTATTTAGGACGAAGGTGGGAGTTAATTTATCATTCCGCTCTTAATAATTCACGTATTTCTATGTATATCTTTCTCGGTTAATAAGTTTCACTTTCTTGTCCTTACAGGTGAGTACCCAGCTGCCACAGAAATACCAGACAGAATCCAGAGTGCGGTGAGAGATAGACGTGAGTTGCATTACCGTATAAAGTACTGAAACTGCATGTTGTACTGTTATTATGTCTCATAAATGCATACATGGCAATGTTATCATACTGCAAAAAAGTATATTCCGGGGTTTCCACGAAAATACATGTTTTCAGCAACCGAAATAACAAAAAGTCTTTATTTTTTTCTTTTTTGCATATTGTCTACATATTTGTGCGCATTTCATGTACAGCGTTTTTTTTTGTAACTAGGTTACTAGACTCTATGCGGATGACGTGAATATGTTAGGAGAAAATCCACAAACGATTAGGGAAAACACTGAAGTTTTACTTGAAACAAGTAAAGATATACTGTAGGTTTGGAAGTAAATACCGAAAAGGCAAAGTATATGATTATGTCTCGTGACGAGAATATTGCACGAAATGGAAATATAAAAATTGGAAATTTATCTTTTGAAGAGGTGGAAAACTCAAATACCTGGGAGCAACATTAACAAATATAAATGATACTCGGGAGGAAATTAAACACAGAATAAATATGGGAAATGCGTGTTATTATTCGGTTGAGAAGCTTTTATCATCCAGTCTGTTGTCAAAAAATCTGAAAGTTAGAATTTATAAAACAGTTATATTAACGGTTGTTCTTTATGGTTGTGAAACTTGGACTCTCACTTTGAGAGAGGGACAGAGATTAAGGGTGTTTGAGAATGAGGTTCTTAGGAAAATATTTGGGGCTAAGAGGGATGAAGTTACAGGAAAATGGAGAAAGTTACACAACACAGAACTGCACGTATTGTATTCTTCACCTGACGTAATTAGGAACATTAAATCCAGACGTTTGAGTTGGGCAGGACATGTAGCACGTATGGGCGAATCCAGAAATGCATATAGAGTGTTAGTTGGGAGGCCGGAGGGAAAAAGACCTTTGGGGAGGCCGAGACGTAGATGGGAAGATAATATTAAAATGGATTTGAGTGAGGTAGGATATGATGGTAGAGACTGGATTAATCTTGCTCAGGATAGGGACCAATGGCGGGCTTATGTGAGTGCGGCAATGAACCTTCGGATTCCTTAAAAACCAGTAAGTAAGTAAGGCTACTAGGCGGATTTAGTTGACATTTAACATTTGCTAAAGAATTTATTCTGGAATAATGCTTATTAAATTTACGTAATTTTAATAAAATGAATGGGTTTATGTTTTTTAAAAAGTGACAGGGAATTTGAGTAAATCCCTATGATTTCGTCTAACGTTTATATACGGATTAGGATAATGGAATTATGATAAATAAATACAATTTCCTGTAAGATTTAAATGTGAAAGATGGTGTAATTTAAAATTTTTTTACTAATTGAAGCACATTTTTCATTTTTTTTGTGTAGAAATCCCTTTGCTTCAATAATTGAAATGCGAGATTAGTTTTTGAAAAAAAAAAAACAAAAAAAGATATTTATGGGGCCCAAATTTTGAAACACACTATCAGAATGTAGCATTTCACTCACATGGATAGGTTACAGATGGTTGTTTTGGATCTCTGGAAACGAATTTTGATTGACGTCATGTATGTTAGGAGTCACACGACAGCTGAACTGTGGCGCGAGGTGACAGACCAGTAGTGAGTGATTTCATAGTCAGAGTGCACGGTGTATCACAGCAGCAATGCCCAAAATATCGAGCCTTTTTGGGAGGGGTACATTACGATCCATTGTGATGTCAAGTACAGCTACGTGAAAATAATATAAGTCTGCAAAAACGTGGTTTCATCATTTCCAAGAAAGGCATCTTCTGTGTACTTAATAAGACTGGTAAAGCTCGAATGGGATTAATTTGTATCATTTCGAGGCTGCGGTTTGTGGCGGGGGGTGGAATTAAACAGCTAAAAATATTAAAAAAACTTATGCAGCTAAAATATAGACTTATTTTTATCCACACAAACTACAGTCACTATAAAATTAATTAAATTAATTAGTGAGTATTATCCATTACGATATACTGAGCCAAGAACAATAAAATATATTGCGGTTAGAAAGTTTGTTTTTGTTAAATCTTAAATTATGAATACCGGTACGTAATTTTTAATGAATTCATCGGCATCATTGCTCTAAGGCTGCTAATACATAAGTGCTCATATTATAATTAAATTAATTAATTTACCAATGAATTTACAATTAACACATTATTCAAAATTGACATTGCAATATATACAGTCGCGACGCTGTTATTCCCGGCGTGACTCCTCCTCTTTGCTTACGTCTTAGAAAGTGAAACTCTATAAAGTCTAGGTAAGTAGTATCGTTCGCCATTTTTGTTCTTTCATTACCTAGCTACCAGACGAGGGATCTATTTGCCACACCGTTAAACATTATCATGTCGTAGCTGCTATGATGATAAATCAAACACACTGTAATTCAGCAAGTAAATGAGCAGCAAATAACATCCTCGTGTGCTTTCTGCGAACGCCAACGAAAGAGCTAAAGTGGCGGGCGATTATATTAAGTATTTATCGAGCCTTAGGAAATGCATGACGTCTTCATAAGCGAATTACAAGACGCACACGTTTAAATGTAGCCGATCTGCAACGTGATTGGCTGCCGGAAATTAGAGCGACGGGACTATAACAACGTTTTTCTCTAATTTTCTATTGTGAAAGTTTGGCTTTTCTTAGATAGAACTATTTTATAAACGAAAAATATTATTCCCAGTGTTATCGAAGCAATGGATGCACATTTAAATCTAGAAATATTTGCCATGCTGATTTCTTTAGGGAAAACTACAGCCTCAGGTTGCATCACATTCCTACTGTCTGCTCAAGTGGTCAACAAAACTAGACGCCTTCCAGGAATTTCTTCATTCCTACAACCAAACTATTACAGAATATTTAAATCAAACCAAGCCCATGAGATTCAAAACTTTCTGTTTCACTGCTACACGAAAATTTAAAAATATAGAAGTGTATATCTCCAATAAATGATTTCTTAGCATCGCCACAGATACACTTGATTGTACTTGTCACTATCTCTGTCACTAGAGATTTCTTGAAATTTATATTTTCTCCGCCATTCATAAAATATTTTGATATGATACCTCTTGCACAAAAGGGGGAGATCTATAACTGAAACTTGATTAATATATTTCAGTATTATTTGTATTTATCCTGGTAATAATGAACAGTTTGACTCGTAGACATTTTGTTTTTCAGCATTAACTTCCCATGATTGTACGAGAAGATTCGAAGAGAACGGCAGGATGTAGACCTTCGGCTCCCCCCTACTACCATTAATGCACAACACAATGTCAATACGGCGGTTGCTGTCGTCTGCGATACAACAAACTTTTCTGTTGATTTTCGAGTTTCGTTATTTTTTTTTTCTGGTTATTATTTAAGTTGTGTTAACTCTCGCTAAGTGGTTTTATATTTTATTTTATCCGTCTTAGTATTTTTTTTATTGTAAATATTTTTGTTTTATTACTAATACTTACTTACTGGCTTTTAAGGAACCCGGAGGTTCATTGCCGCCCTCACATAAGCCCGCCATCGGTCCCTATTCTGAACAAGATTAATCCAGTCTCTACCATCATATCCCACCTCCCTCAAATCCATTTTAATACCATCCTCCCACCTACGTCTCGGCCTCCCCAAAGGTCTTTTTCCCTCCGGCCTCCCAACTAACACTCTATATGTATTTCTGGATTCGCCCATACGTGCTACATGTCCTACCCATCTCAAACGTCTGGATTTAATGTTCCTAATTACGTCAGGTGAAGAATACAATGCGTGCAGCTCTGCGTTGTGTAACTTTCTTCATTCTCCTGTAACTTCATCCTTTATTACTATTATTATTATTATTATTATTATTATTATTATTATTATTATTATTAATGAATTATTTTGTATTACTATCTTTGTATCATCTCCGTAACGGTTATTCTATTATTATTATTATTATTATTATTATTATTATTATTATTATTATTGTTTCTATCATCATCATCATTATTATTGATATCTGTAAAATTTATGTAGACTACTGGACTGTACCCGAGCACGAGCATATGTTCATTTCGGGTATCTATTAACATGTATTCATTTCAAATGTAAATCGTAATTTGAAATTTGAAATAGAAGTAAAAAAATAGAAATCGGCAATTTTAGGCTCTGAAATCTTAAAAATAGGTCTCAATGCTAAATTGGCATTTTATGTACCGTTAAACCTCCAAACGTTCATATTATATATAAAATATGAAGAAGATCTGTAACTACTGTAGTTTTAGTTTATACCTAAAAAAAATAATAAGCATTTAACCTAAAATCCGAGGTCTAAAAATCAGATATGTAGCGTACGAGTATAATATGCTATCTTACATTTTGCGACTAATGCAGTAGTTAGTTTTTCAACATCTCAACAGATGGCGGAAGTATACAGATTTTATTTTCCTAGTATTTATACAAACTGTTGTATGTATAAATATTTACCTACCTAATAATTTCAAAACACTAAAACTTCACTTACCATGTTTTATCCCCGAATGCCTCAATTGCTTTATCAGTTGTACACATCACTGCAATTAATTTCTAGCTACTGGCCTTATCTTTGAAAATTGGGATAGCTTTATGTATTTGTGAGTTAGATGAATTCTTAGCAATGACATCACTCATGAGAAATGCAATGGCAGATGGGGTAATTTGATTCATTTCTTTATTTTACCTCAGAAGTTCGTATTTTTATTAAATTGTGACTTCTTCCATTTTGTACTGTTTTTGGCACTCTTAAATGAATAACGATTAATACTATGTTAACTGCTTGCTGTATAAAGCTATTATATGTTTTACTTATGTTTTTATTTCCGTGTTACGTTACTCATTGAATTTCTTCTGAACTACGTACATAGTTTTTAATCAACGTTTTGAAAGTTCTGATATTATTTCATTTTTGTAAACTACCACAATATAAGCACACAAACACACGAAATAGCTTTTCATTTGTTACTGCATTGAATAAATTAACAGTTTATATTTGTAAACAGAAGTAATGAGTATATATTTAAATTAAAATATGAAATCTGTCACTATAATTGAAAATAAAAATCGTCTTTAAAACTCTTTGTTTTCAGTTCCCAACCCACCACCATAATCATACAGTATGTATTCACAGATAATCTCATTTTATGTTTGACATTACCTCTCACACATTCTCGCATTTTATATAATAAATATTCACTAATTCGCGCTCAGATACATTTTCATTTGTAGTGGCTGTTTTTTTATTCCATTAGCTAATGTTTTACTATAGCATAAACATTACTTAGTAAATTTTAATTATTAAGGTATTAATTGCCATTTATAGATTCAAAATGAGTTATATTATAAATTTTTATACAAAATCTTAGTACGTTTGAATATAAAATGCACTTCTCAGCTAGTCTCCTGAGTTCTGAGACATTTGTTGTTTTATTTTTAAATTTCAATGTAATTACACTTAAAAAAAGTTACTGACATCAGGAAAAATGCTGAAAAGTTCTGCAGGTTACAGTTGAGCACAAATGCAGGTATATTATACTATACTTCGTGTCTCTGCATTTACATCTTATATCATAAGTGTATATAGTATAGTATACTCTCAGGACTCAGGTAGCTAAAGATGGATTTTCGTCTGCTAAATGTGGTATCAGTGCTGCCAATTGAAGAATGGATGTGACAGTTTAAAGATATGGTGAAATTAACCTGAGTTTGTGTTTCATTTTTCATTTTAATTTCATTTATTCTGTTTCATAGATCTTACATTGGCATTGAAGCTTTAAGATATGGTAAAAGTCAAGAGTTCTTACAGTATTTTAGGGAGAACAGATGAAGTAAAGGATTCACCATAGATTACCTGACATTTTCTTTAGTGTTAGGGAAACCTCGATAAAATCGCAACCAGGTAATCAGCAGAGCGAGAATCTAGCCCAGCAGTGACCAAAGCGGGTGTCGTGATTACATCGTGTAATCACAGACATTCAAAAGGGTACGAGGAGTTTCCTGTACATTGCTATGTGTTTCATTCACGTACTGAAGGCAAGCAGTGGCGGTATCATGTCGCTCTACAAACTCTGTCTCTACAAGCAGTAAAAAGTAGTTTCGTAAAGAATGAGAAGGAGAACTTTTTTGTTGTTCTGTCGGAGAAAATGTAATATGTTTTCTTTGCTCAACAGTTCAATTAGGAGTAGGCCGATATAGAAACATTAATTGCCACGCTGAATAATGTATTATTATTACTATTATTGACCACTAAATATGTGTCTCCATAATTCATCTGTACGTGCATGAATATTGATATTTTTAGATCTTCTTCCTAGAAGGGTAATATTAAGTTTTGTCTCAATTTTAATCTTCTTAATCTTTAGATCAGGGTAACTATTAATTATTAATTTAATAATAATAATATTGTAGAAAAACTGATTCAATATTATGTGCCAACGAACTGTTAAACGCCAGGAATTGACATGTCTTAAATCATAGCCAGGAAGAGAAAGATGAGATAAATAAATGTAAGGAAGTCAGCTACCTGATGGGGTTTGAAATATCTCGTGCTCTAAAGCCTTTTAATATAACAGAATTTCTCAAAAGAGTGATGATTAAAAGAGCTTAAGTAACTTGTCCATAAGAAATTTTTAATTTTGAAAAACTACGAATTTCTCGACTAAGTAGAAAATTCCTGATTATATTCAAGAGGGAGGTTAAAAAAAGAAGTAAGAAAAATCGTATATTATTCACTGGCTCTTGATGGCAGCAGTGACATTACTGATACAGCAAAGCTTGAGATTTTTATCCGCGGGATTGATCAAGATGTTAGTACAGGAACCACCACTGGTTGTAGTTTTCATGCCAAGCACCTTTCCTCCGTCTCCTTACTTCATAGGCTGTCTGTCGCATGTAATCACTGCAGCTCGAGTTTTGGTCACCGCTGATATAGACCAAGCCTTAGCGCAGCTCTGTCCCTGTTGTGAAGTCTTCAAACTATGTTTCTAAGCACCAATAAAGTCCCCATTCACTAGGGTCATAATTTGGGAGTCCTAGCATGAGCATCAAAATTCATGGTGGTTGTTGCAAAATACAAGCTGATTTTCACGATGGGTGAAGGTCGTATAATGTTGTCAAAAGTAAGGTTACAGAGGAATAAAGTTAAACATAAACGTGCATGTGTCGTACAAGGGAGGAAATGCGCAATTTTGCATATAATGCAAATTTAAAAAATATATGATTTCTGAGAGAATCTGATGTGATATGAATTT
Organism: Periplaneta americana; assembly: GCF_040183065.1. NCBI lineage: Eukaryota > Metazoa > Arthropoda > Insecta > Blattodea > Blattidae > Periplaneta > Periplaneta americana. The sequence continues at coordinate 153,057,054 of NC_091130.1, forward strand.
TCTTAGCTCGAATCTGATTTCAGCGCTTCGATTTTATCATAGAACTATTAAAACATTCCATGCAATGAATTAATCAATGTTGCCCAGTGTAATAATTTCCAAATTCCGAAATAAACAACTGCAGTGTAGATATTTGTGCAGCATTTGGTGCATCTCCTCTATGACTGAATGAAACTCATCGACATACAAACATACGGAACAACGTGGGCTCCCACTTAACTCAAGTCAGAACTCATAGAGGTCTTGTAACCTGCTTGGGGCATCATAAATGTACCAGGCGAAACTACTCCATCCAATATACCTCTTGTGACAAACATGCGGAGCCTGATGATAAGCTATCACTTGCCTTATTCTGAACAGTAATTTATAAACAGATCACGAAGTAAATAGGAAAATTAGGGTGACCAGATTCACATCGATAGAAAAGAGGACACAAAGCTTCAAAAAGGAGGACATTGTTCGAAAAAAGAGGACAGAAATTATCTATTTCGATTTAGACTTGGCCTATATTATACTATAAATTACATCAAATCTATTTTCTTACAAAATATTTACAGTACAGATGTAAGCTTATATCATACTTAAGGGGTTAGGTACAGCTTACAGCAGTAAAATTTTTGGAAACATTCAATTTTTTTCCTCCATTACTGTATCTTGTACAATAATGAAAATTGGTATGTGTAAAACACTGTCCTTCTGCTATATGAAAAAAAAAATATTTTTATGATTTTAAAAAAATTATTACTATTATTTTTTTTTTTCAAAATTCAAAATGAGGCAGTTCACTGTACAGTGATGAAGCGTTTCCTTCATAACTCATAAACTTGTTAACTTTTTCATGTTCTCTCTCTTTTATTTTATTTCTGAGACTCATGTTTACAATATCATGCTCTTTCAACTACATTCCTTAATAAACAATATAATTTATTATTTTGTGTTAGAAGAAAATACTGATATATGACCATTTTTAAATGAATTTCATTTCTATCAGACAATCTATCAAAGGTACAGAAGTAATCTTGCATCATATTGTAGATATGACATGCATAAATACATACAAAAAATTTCATCACAGAATGTTGGATAGTATTTGAGTTATGTGGCAAACGCTTCATCACTGCACAGTGAACTGAATTTTGAAAAAAAAAATGTAAATAATTTTTTAAATCGTAAAAATGTTTTTTTCATATAGCAGAAGAACAGTGTTTTACACATTCCAATTTTCATTATTTTACAAGATACAATAATGGAGGAAAAAAAATGTGGAATATATTTACAAAATTGTACTGCTGTAAGCTGTACCTAACCCCTTAAAAGTATAAATGACAATTTATTACATGTGCCGTCTATGCTTATCCTTATTTATCAAATATATTGGTTATACAATATTTTGTTACATAATATATATTTATTTGAACGTTTTCGGCTCTATGGAGCCATCATCAGAAACAAGTAAGCCCATATGTATGGTGTGAGTACACTATATGTTGCCGTACAAGTAAACTCAATTAATGTTAAAATTAAAAGGCATGTTTCTAATTAAAATCAGTAATTGTAAGGCAGATATTACAATATAAATACAAGGCGGCTCTATGGGCCGTGATAAAATGTTACAATTCCTGATGATAAAATTAACTAAAATGCTTTAAAATTTTTATTAAGATTAGAATTAATAGTCGTCCAGTTTGATGGTTATGTAGCTTTCCATATTTGGTGGGAGCTGGGGCGACAGTATGAGTGAGGATGTGTTCTTGAGTTCACTGAAGACAGAAAGCAACTGCATAGACGGCACATGTAATAAATTGTCATTTATAGTAATTAGCTTATCGGCCTCATCATGCCCCTTAAAAGTATGTTAATATTACAAAATAATAATGATTTTACAGAATGTTGGATAGTCTTTGAGTTATGTGGCAAACGCTTCATCACTGCACAGTGAACTGAATTTTGAAAAAAAAAAAAATGTAAATATTTGTGTAAATCGTAAAACTATTTTTTTCATATAGCAGAAGAACAGTGTTTTACACATTCCAATTTTCATTATTTTACAAGATACAGTAATGGAGGAAAAAAAATGTGGAATATATTTACAAAATTGTACTGCTGTAAGCTGTACCTAACACCTTAAAAGTATGTTAATATTACAAAATAATAATGATTTTACAGTTAACTACATATGAAAGTCAAGAGAACTATAATTATTAAAGAGGACAGAAAATATATATTTAGATTTAGATTTAGACTATATTATACTTAAAATGATGTCAATATCTGTTTTATTACAGTATACTTATTGTAAAACATAATAATAATGTAAAATGATTTTACAGTTAACTACATATGAAAGCCAAGATAACTATAATTATTATCAAAATACATGAAAACAACGCACAAAATATGAATTTAATATTACTTTTGTATACAAAAAGAGTTATGATCGTTGGCAAAGAGTGTATTCCGTCGATCCTGCTGCTACCTATAGACAAATTAATTGAAAAAGATGTCAAATCAGATAATTTCAAAATATCAGCCATACAAGTTACAAAAAGGAGGACATTTCTTGATTTTTTTTAAATCCGCCCGGACCACGGACGAAGGCCTAAAAAGGAGGACATGTCCGGACAAAAGAGGACGTCAGGTCATACCCTAGGAAAATATTTCACTCTCGGATAGAATTGAACGTACGAATCTAATATTTTATGACAGACATGATTATCATCTGAAATTACGAATGTGGCTACACCAAAAATGTCAGAATTTACACACTTACTGAAGTCGGGGTACTGTAATCGAGCTTGGATGTCAAATCACGTAACAGCGATCAACATATCAATCACAGCTTCAATTAACGTGGGATCCGCAATCCAACTACAGCGATGAAGAATGCATGCGCAATGTTTCCATTACGGATTTTAATCAGAACTGTATCCGCGCCACATCTCGGTTTATTGAAGCTAGGGGGCGGGAGTTCGACAGTACAAACACAGGGTGTTCCATGCATGAGGTACAGTCTTCATGTGTAAAAAACAGTTTTGAAGATATAGAGGGGAGAGGATGGTATTTTTTTGGTGAAAAATGAGTAAATTTAAAAAAAAATCTTTAAAATACTCTGTGATATGTGCGGAATGCATAGCATAACATTTTGTGGGTATTTGTGCCCTTATCGGATGTTGGGTCGCCATTTTTTAACTTCCTGCGTTATGGATTTTTAAATCACTCGCCCACTTTTATTGTTGTTTCCGGTAAATTAAATTTTCAAAAATTTTTTTCTTTAAAATACCCTTTGATTTTTGTGGAATGCATTGCATAACATTTTGTGGGTATTTGTGCCCTTATCGGACGTTGGGTCGCCATTTTTAACCTTCCTGCGTTATGGATTTTTAAATCACACGCCCACTTTTATTGTTGTTTCCGGTAAATTAAATTTTCAAATTTTTTTTTCTTTAAAATACCCTTTGATTTTTGTGGAATGCATTGCATAACATTTTGTGGGTATTTGTGCCCTTATCGGACGTTGGGTCGCCATTTTTTAACTTCCTGCGTTATGGATTTTTAAATCACACGCCCACTTTTATTGTTGTTTCCGGTAAATTAAATTTTCAAATTTTTTTTTCTTTAAAATACCCTTTGATTTTTGTGGAATGCATTGCATAACATTGTGTGGGTATTTGTGCCCTTATCGGACGTTGGGTCGCCATTTTTTAACTTCCTGCGTTATGGATTTTTAAATCACTCGCCCACTTTTATTGTTGTTTCCGGTAAATTAAATTTTCAAAATTTTTTTTCTTTAAAATACCCTTTGATTTTTGTGGAATGCATTGCATAACATTTTGTGGGTATTTGTGCCCTTATCGGACGTTGAGTCGCCATTTTTAAACTTCCTGCGTTATGGATTTTTAAATCACTCGCCCACTTTTATTGTTGTTTCCGGTAAATTAAATTTTCAAAATTTTTTTCTTTAAAATACCCTTTGATTTTTGTGGAATGCATTGCATAACATTTTGTGGGTATTCGTGCCCTTATCGGATGTTGTGTCGCCATTTTTTAACTTCCTGCGTTATGGATTTTTAAATCACTCGCCCACTTTTATTGTTGTTTCCGGTAAATTAAATTTTCAAAATTTTTTTTCTTTAAAATACCCTTTGATTTTTGTGGAATGCATTGCATAACATTTTGTGAGTATTTGTGCCCTTATCGGACGTTGAGTCGCCATTTTTAAACTTCCTGCGTTATGGATTTTTAAATCACTCGCCCACTTTTATTGTTGTTTCCGGTAAATTAAATTTTCAAATTTTTTTTTCTTTAAAATACCCTTTGATTTTTGTGGAATGCATTGCATAACATTTTGTGGGTATTTGTGCCCTTATCGGACGTTGAGTCGCCATTTTTAAACTTCCTGCGTTATGGATTTTTAAATCACTCGCCCACTTTTATTGTTGTTTCCGGTAAATTAAATTTTCAAAATTTTTTTTCTTTAAAATACCCTTTGATTTTTGTGGAATGCATTGCATAACATTTTGTGGATATTTGTGCCCTTATCGGACGTTGAGTCGCCATTTTTAAACTTCCTGCGTTATGGATTTTTAAATCACTCGCCCACTTTTATTGTTGTTTCCGGTAAATTAAATTTTCAAAATTTTTTTCTTTAAAATACCCTTTGATTTTTGTGGAATGCATTGCATAACATTTTGTGGGTATTCGTGCCCTTATCGGATGTTGGGTCGCCATTTTTTAACTTCCTGCGTTATGGATTTTTAAATCACTCGCCCACTTTTATTGTTGTTTCCGGTAAATTAAATTTTCAAAATTTTTTTTCTTTAAAATACCCTTTGATTTTTGTGGAATGCATTGCATAACATTTTGTGAGTATTTGTGCCCTTATCGGACGTTGAGTCGCCATTTTTAAACTTCCTGCGTTATGGATTTTTAAATCACTCGCCCACTTTTATTGTTGTTTCCGGTAAATTAAATTTTCAAATTTTTTTTTCTTTAAAATACCCTTTGATTTTTGTGGAATGCATTGCATAACATTTTGTGGGTATTTGTGCCCTTATCGGACGTTGAGTCGCCATTTTTAAACTTCCTGCGTTATGGATTTTTAAATCACTCGCCCACTTTTATTGTTGTTTCCGGTAAATTAAATTTTCAAAATTTTTTTTCTTTAAAATACCCTTTGATTTTTGTGGAATGCATTGCATAACATTTTGTGGGTATTTGTGCCCTTATCGGACGTTGAGTCGCCATTTTTAAACTTCCTGCGTTATGGATTTTTAAATCACTCGCCCACTTTTATTGTTGTTTCCGGTAAATTAAATTTTCAAAATTTTTTTCTTTAAAATACCCTTTGATTTTTGTGGAATGCATTGCATAACATTTTGTGGGTATTCGTGCCCTTATCGGATGTTGGGTCGCCATTTTTTAACTTCCTACGTTATGGATTTTTAAATCACTCGCCCACTTTTATTGTTGTTTCCGGTAAATTAAATTTTCAAAATTTTTTTTCTTTAAAATACCCTTTGATTTTTGTGGAATGCATTGCATAACATTTTGTGAGTATTTGTGCCCTTATCGGACGTTGAGTCGCCATTTTTAAACTTCCTGCGTTATGGATTTTTAAATCACTCGCCCACTTTTATTGTTGTTTCCGGTAAATTAAATTTTCAAATTTTTTTTTCTTTAAAATACCCTTTGATTTTTGTGGAATGCATTGCATAACATTTTATGGGTATTTGTGCCCTTATCGGACGTTGAGTCGCCATTTTTAAACTTCCTGCGTTATGGATTTTTAAATCACACGCCCACTTTTATTGTTGTTTCCGGTAAATTAAATTTTCAAATTTATTTTTCTTTAAAATACCCTTTGATTTTTGTGGAATGCATTGCATAACATTTTGTAGGTATTTGTGCCCTTATCGGACGTTGGGTCGCCATTTTTTAACTTCCTGCGTTATGGATTTTTAAATCACTCGCCCACTTTTATTGTTGTTTCCGGTAAATTAAATTTTCAAAATTTTTTTTCTTTAAAATACCCTTTGATTTTTGTGGAATGCATTGCATAACATTTTGTGGGTATTTGTGCCCTTATCGGACGTTGAGTCGCCATTTTTAAACTTCCTGCGTTATGGATTTTTAAATCACACGCCCACTTTTATTGTTGTTTCCGGTAAATTAAATTTTCAAATTTTTTTTTCTTTAAAATACCCTTTGATTTTTGTGGAATGCATTGCATAACATTTTGTGGGTATTTGTGCCCTTATCGGACGCTGGGTCGCCATTTTTTAACTTCCTGCGTTATGGATTTTTAAATCACTCGCCCACTTTTATTGTTGTTTCCGGTAAATTAAATTTTCAAAATTTTTTTTCTTTAAAATACCCTTTGATTTTTGTGGAATGCATTGCATAACATTTTGTGGGTATTTGTGCCCTTATCGGACGTTGAGTCGCCATTTTTAAACTTCCTGCGTTATGGATTTTTAAATCACTCGCCCACTTTTATTGTTGTTTCCGGTAAATTAAATTTTCAAAATTTTTTTCTTTAAAATACCCTTTGATTTTTGTGGAATGCATTGCATAACATTTTGTGGGTATTCGTGCCCTTATCGGATGTTGGGTCGCCATTTTTTAACTTCCTGCGTTACGGATTTTTAAATCACTCGCCCACTTTTATTGTTGTTTCCGGTAAATTAAATTTTCAAAATTTTTTTTCTTTAAAATACCTTTTGATTTTTGTGGAATGCATTGCATAACATTTTGTGAGTATTTGTGCCCTTATCGGACGTTGAGTCGCCATTTTTAAACTTCCTGCGTTATGCATTTTTAAATCACTCGCCCACTTTTATTGTTGTTTCTGGTAAATTAAATTAAAAAAAAAAATGTTTTTCTTTAAAATACCCTTTGATATGTGTGGAATGCATTGCATAACATTTTATGGGTATTTGTGCTCTTATCGGATGTTGAGACGTCATTTTTAAACTTCCTGCGCTATGGATTTTTAAATCACACGCCTGCTTTTATCGGTTTCCAGTAACTTAATTTTTTTTTTTTTTTGGTACATTGTCAGACAAAAATGGATATAATTAACTATTAAAGATACATGCATGAAATTTAGAACACACATTCTTTAGACTATTAGGAAATCTTTCTCTGTAACAGAATTTTGTTAATTGATTTCATTTTAAAAATACGTCCATTTGTTTGCAAGAAAGGAAATCAGGAAATTGTTATTAAGTTTTAATTGTTTATTTTACAAGCGTAAGGACTAATATCAAAATTCTGTTACAGACAGTTTGTAGAACATGCTTTTGGAAATACATTGCAAAAAACTGTTTGAATCTATCTTTAAACACGGTTTAGATATATCGGTTTTAGTACAATCCTGCATTGGGTATATTTTTTTTTTTTCAAATTTGGGCCCCCAAATAATTTTTTTTTTTTCAAAATATTTTTATTTGGTTGAGTTGCCACAGCTATGAGCTCTCTACATACAAAAAATTAATATTTTACACCAAATAGGAAAAAAGTTAAAAAAAAATACCATCCTCGCCCCTTAAATGAAATATGAGTGACAGTTTAGGTTGCATGATCACGTAGTGAGGACAGAATGAGCAATAAACTTCAAGACATGTTACTAAACCTTGAGCCTTAAGAGGAAACGTCTGTCCAAAAGCACAATTGATCACAGATCCCAGTTATTGAGCTCACGATTTGAAGTTTGGTATGGTTATTGAAACTAAATTTATGTATTTTGGATCTTACGGGGATACTACACTGAAATTTACACGTTCAAGCCTATAATTTTAAGGCTTCACAATAGTGAAATCAATAATTATCATACTTAGGAAGCTAGATTCACAAAATTTTGATCACTGGTATATCTTGTTACTAATGAAAAATGTACAAAATAGCATCCCCCTATGATAAGTGGTTTGCATTTTATAAAATATTGAATCGATATATATATAAAATAGTAATATACGTTACAAGAGCGGTATGTTGACGTTTTCATGTTCGAGTAAAAGATTGAAAAAGCGAAACGTAGTTGAGCTTTTTTAATGTCCGAGAACATGAAAACAAACATACCGCTCGTGTATCGTACATTATTTTGTGCGAAGATCGTTTATTACATACCTGAAAGACGAATTTCTAATTAGCTGCAATGAAATCTCCATGTTGGTTTCTGTTTAATGACGGCAACTTCGGAAAACCAAAATATCTTTCTTCTACATTGTTGCTATAAAATGTTTTCTGTGTTTACTATACTCCAGCAGGCCGTTATATACGTCTGTCTTTTTTTTCCCACAGTCTATAAATGCGAACTTAAAACAAACGGTAAGGTTATGTAATGATTTATTTTTCATTTTAATATTTTAACAATATTATTTATATAACATATTGCAGTAATAACATCGGCATCTGGAATCTTGTTGATTATTTCACGGCTTCCTTAATGTTACTTGTACCAGGAATGCAATAAGTTTCGTGGAGTAGTAGAGTTTACTTAATTTTTGCAAGTATTTAAAAACAGTAATTAACATTGCAATTTAGGTGAAATTGCAGTGGTAAGTTTCCAATTTATAATTATTACTATGTTAAACGTCTCTAAAAATAATATGTTAAAAGCCTAAAGCAGTAAAATGAATGTCGCGCTTAAGCGGTAAGAAGAGGGAAATTGTTATGTGTGTTACGTTGGGAATACTGAATGTGGTATTTCACACTTACCGCGTATTGGTTCTGTGCGGAAAACAAGCAAATACGCACGATCTCGCACAAAGTTCCTTTACATTATTCTTAAGCCCTCATGCTTACGGCGAGAAACTGGTAGGCCTGTTTAATCATAAGCATATGAAAGTGTTTCTCTCTTTTTGAATCACTGTTTATAGTTTTATCTCAGTCTACTATAGTCACGAAGCTTGGGATGATTTTTTGCAAATCTCGCGATAGTTGCTAGCCGCTTGGAGCGCTGTGAGTACTAGGAACAATAGACTGTGCCACAGCCATCGTGATCTAATACAGGCCGTAAGGCAGACCATGTAACTCGCTTAACCCAATCACGAAGGGCGGCGTTTCAACCATATAAATTTGTTGGAATGCATAAACAGTAACATATGTTTCTCTAAATTGTAGTGTAATTCTATTAATAAAATTTAAAACAATGATTAGGAGACACTTCAGACATAATTTACTTGCGAGTTAAGATGTAATATTATTTATGGTGTGAAAATTACGTTGTTCGTATGTGTAATACCGTACCTGCCTTTATTTCGATTAAATATTGCGAAATTCTTGTACATTCATTTATGCACGATTCAATAATTTTCAATTGCACCGCACGGATATTTAGATATGTTGAAATTATAGGTTATCTTTACTGTACCAGTTGCCCGTTTCTGTCTAAATTTAGTGATCTCCAATGCCTTGCCATTCATATGAAAATTATAGGTTATGTTTACTATATTTAACTTATATTCCTAAATTCGCAATCATACATTACAATTAAGCATAATGTCATGTATGATACCCGTACATTCAATTTGTCTGTATTTTAATACTACAATTGAGTACTGTATTATTGTATTTATCTACTATTTAAGAGATGAAGTAACACAATCGTACCTACACTAATTTCATAGGAGTGGTATGGTAAATTTTCTGTCTACAATTAAGGAAGGTAGATGTGCTAAATTGAAATCACAATATAAATTCTTTTTTATTAAACCTCAAAATAGCTTCCATTCTAAACTTAAAATGTTGACGCGAACAGATTATGTTAACATGTAAAATTCTCTTCATATTAAAATAACACAGTTTTGTAATTATTTCTGCAACATATCATGCAACAAGAAGTAAACGGAACTTATGGATACATTACACTAAATAAAGCTTAGCAATGATAAGCAATAAAGTTATAATATAATATTTCACTGAGCTATATACACTGAAATAGAAAATCCGAACAAACATTACGGCCTGGTGTAGATCGAAAAAGCATTGACTGTACCGTATTTCGCATTTTTGTGAAAAGCTATGTAAACTGTGAAATGTTTCTTATCGGTTGTAATAACTGTAAATGGCTAAAATACAATAATTTGAATAATAATAATATGGGACAAGGAGACGTTTTTAGTACTATAAATTGTAAGAAAAATAGGTTAGAGTTATCCTTCTTCCGAAAGATCCAGGAAGGTGAGTTTATAGAATATAATATATATTTTATGAAAATAATATATATATATATATATATATATAAACCTTATGTATTTGACATTTCAATAGTGGAAGGAAGGTGTTAATTTAAAAAAAAAAACACGATATCGAAAGTACAATACATTTTATGGTCTACTAGGGAAAGAGTCTGTGATGAGGCGATAGTAGCGATCCTGGTGGTGAGCAGCTATCTATGGATGCATATTTCAACTGTCTGTGTTTGCATATTTAGTAAGTATTGAGCTTCTTGACTGTATATACTAGACTGTGGTTTTATATTACTCTTGGTTGAGCGGTGAGTCACTGTATACCGGTACGTTATTCTTTCGATTTTTTGTACGTCCTTCATTACACAACGTTGTAGGCCTATTATGTTCAAGATTTAACGATGCATTAGATGAAACATGGTAAGATCAGATTTCTGCTTTTCTGATTGAAATCGCTGTAGACTTGCAGATACACAAAACCTTAATAATTCTGCTTCTGCGTGGATGAAAATAGCCACCGGTGATTTCCTTTGCAACATTTTCATTCCAGGATGAATTTAATAACGTACTGTAAATCTATGAAACGGAAACTCCTATGTTAAAAAAGAGTTATAGAGTCTAGGATCTTATTTAGATTGCATTTTGCGATGTGGAATATACATCTTTATTAATGTTAATATATTGTCATATAGTACGCTTCTGGATACGTACTATTTTTACCCAGATCCATCCCACATTGAAGTTTTAACAACTATGTAAAATTCTTCCAACCTTCACAATATTCCTAGAAACTCGTGTATGTTTTTCCGATTCGAGAATCAAAGACAGTTGCAATATTAAGTCTGCAAGAATATCTCTCCGTAGGATTAAATACAACCGTATCAAATATTGACTATATCATTTTAATTCAGAGAGCTCCTGATTTTGCTTTGCTTTAAAAGATAACTATTTGAGAATATTTGTATTTGTTTAAAAAAGAGACCACGGAGTATTGCTATACTATGTTACAAGCTGTTAAGCGTAATAAAAATTAATAAAATATAATTATTGTGTTATCCATTTAATATCTTTGTTGCTGACGTTAAAAACAAACGAATAACTACAAAAATCTGAATAACAAGAGCATATGAACATCACTTCATATCAAAGCCACCTATAGACGTATTTACAGTAGCTCTGTTTTTACTACGATGCCTAAGGACAGGCCTTTCATTGCAAATCCAGCATTCTCCAACCTTCCCTCTTTTCCGACTTTCTCTTAGTCTTCGCATACGAGCCATATAATATGTTATTGTCGTCTACTATCTGATAGCTTCTTCTGCCCCGAACTTTTCTCCCGTTCACTATTCCTTCCAGTGCATCCTTCAGTATTGTATTGAATTTATTAACATTCCATGGTATTCGTACATTACTTCACAGCTAGAATATGGAACAATTTAAAAAAACCTTAATAGTACTATAAAGTCTTAATTTATAGTCACAGTCTAGTTGAAATAAAGCCTATATGGAAGAGGTTAGATACATTCAAGCTAGTTGAGATTATGAATGATTATAATAATGTGCGAGAAAGAAAAATTTATGTCTTAAGTCAGTCATATCAATTGATGCACATAGGAGCAAGCGCGCGCTTTAGAGCTCAGGAGAGCCTGAGTGCTTTACAGCGGAAAGGAAAGAGACAGACGAAAGAGGTGGTATATGCAGCTTGGTCGAGCTATATTCAGGGATGGCCAGCACTGATTCAATAGATAAAGGGAAGAGAACTTATTAAAACTGTATCCAGGTTAATTTTTAGATTTGCCTGAGAAGTATAAGTGCATTATAAGAATGTAAGTTTTAATTTTAATGCTCATTTTTCACAAGTTTGATTTTTTTATTCAAAAGAAATATTTTCTCAACTTATTTTTATAGAAAAGTTAAATTTTCAGATATAGGCCTATTTATTTAGTAGCCTTACAGAATGTTTTTGTAAATCTAAAATATCGTAAATAGACTACGTATTACTGAAGATAGTGTATTGAAAATTTTGAAAATATTCGCATGGAAATTGTTTGTAAGGAAATGAATTAACAAAGCAACTACTGTTACATCATAAGCAAAGGATACGTGCCCATGTGTTGTAAAAATGTCAGCTCTATAGCTTCAGCAATTTTCGAGAAAATAATTTAATATTCTGATGATAGGAAGTTGCTCACAAATATCACCTTAAAAGCATAATGCGATAAGAGTTTTGTTATGGAATATTAGTTACACTTAAAACAGATACAGTACCTAGGTAACTTTGCTTTGTACTGTAATATTGTTTTGATTAGTTTATTGATTACTTTTGTGAGGCTAAAGATACCATCAATATAAATTCCAACTTACCATGTCATACTCAGTCTCTTTTTTTGGGATATAATAATAATAATAATAATAATAATAATAATAATAATAATAATAATAATAATAATAATATATTTAACCTGACAGAAGTTAACTTTCTTTATGAATGATGTGTTTCATTCACTTAGTACAGTATAAGTGTACTACTATGGAATTTATGTGAATATTCCTTCTTAACTCTTTATTATGTTATTAACGTTTAAAACACAAGTGCAATATTAAGAAATTGATATTAGTACTTTTGTTTTACAGACGATATAGATAATATTAAACAGAAAGAAACCATATAAAAATAACGACATAAAATTTCACGTTCCATTTGAAGTTTGTGCACCACTGTTTTCTTAATCCAACAGGCTGCTTATTCATATACACAACCCTTCCTCTTTCCATACTTAGCGCTTGATGCCCGCGCACGACGTCAATGTCAGTAAAATGCGCTTGCTTTGACATCACTGTCTTAAGTCATAACGTCTATCAAAAGGCAAGAGCATGGGAATCTGTAGCTAGGTTATTTAATGCTCAGACAAATACCTACAGGAACGCAGAACGTAATACTGATTTTGTAATATTACGTACAATGTTACCTCATGAATTTGTTTAAAATTTAATTTTAATTATTTAAAGAATTAGCATTTCTTCACAATGATGATAATGTGAACTATTTTTACCTGTCTGTCATGTGTTCCAAATCATCATTAATTAATTCCAGTACGCTTAAAACAGTGTCCATTTTTCAGTCTAAATCTTGCCAGAAATTCTTCATCGCAATACCCCAGATTACATATACTGGGTGTTCATTTCAAAGTGTATCATGACGTCACTGTTGTTGGGTCAACGATTTGAAGCGAGTTTCAGCTTATATGTTAGAGAAGTTGCCTATTATTTAAGGCGTTCTTCAATCTGAACTTGAGAACGTGTACGGTATAACTTGAACGTCGTAGCAACAGATGGCGGTCTGTACGGTCTGTGTGCTACCATAACCTCTTTCGAACTGTGTTTTGCGCCGGCAAGTTATCATCGGTTGCGTACGGTAACATTCCACAACACAATTCAAATGCTCCGTGTCCATGTTGACCGTCGAAGTTAATGTCAACAAATACGTAAGTAATCGTTTAACCCTCTCCCCCTTTTCCCGACAGTACGTATTTCCAAACAGTTCACATTCCTGCCACTACCGGCGTTACCGTACGTATCGGTACTACTCTTCAGAATGAACGCCGTACTTGTTAGGCAACTTTTCTGCCTCTTAGGTTATACACCTCTGCGGAAGTGTAGGAAGATTTAATTCTCTAGGCTCATCGGCTAGCCATATGACGGCATACAGCGAGCCATGACATATTTTGAACTGAACACCCAGTAGATTGGTCATTCCTATGTTAAAATCGGCAGCACTTTGAAGAGAACAACTGCCAGGATCGCCACCCGTCCGCCGTAAATGAGCAGTACAGTCGCTAATGCAATTCAAATGGGAGTTATGACGTGACTACGTATGTAATAACTAGATGGCAGCATAGTAAACATGACAAAAGTTGTTACCGTCAAAGCCTATAACGCCGAGCAATCTGGGTATATATGATCTAGATTCTAGGGTAATACTCATGTCATACATCAGGTCTATTACGCCTTGTTTTCTTTTGTTTTTCGCGTTCTCAAACATATATAATAGTAATTCACAATCAGTATCAGAGATTCATGTCTAATGCTGCTACATTTCATAATTTATTCTCTAGATAACAATTTAACAGCGACTGAAAGCATGAAATAGCTTATTCGGAAGATATCCTCTGGATAGTGCACTATTCCAAGTTCATGCAACAGATTTCTCGCGTAACCATGGAGATAATTTTAACAGGACTTTATTTCGTGTTCGTACAACTGGGCCTAAATTGAAAAATTAGTATTTATGTCCTTTTTCGGGTTATGTTCAAAAGCTAAAATTGAAATTTAATATCTCTGTCGATTTATTAAGGATGTTTATTTTGCCACTTTATAGAAATGTTTAAAAGAGTAGATTACTTACTTAATTACTTACTTACTGTCTTTTAAGGAACCCGGAGGTTCATTGCCGTCCTCACATAAGCCCGCCATTGGTCCCTGTCCTGAGCAAGATTAATCCAACTCCTGATTGGCCCGCTGCGGGAAGCCCTACTATTGCATACATACCGGCTAGACATGGTCCCACATCACTTCATTCCCTGAAGAAGATGGCAGAGCTAGCCGTCGAAAGCTTGGAAGCAAATCTCCAACTCACCTGGCTGAGAACCCGAGAAGAGTTATTCTACATCAAACGCCGGGAAAGCCTAAAGTCATACATAATTCAGTCTCTATCATCATATCCCACCTCCCTAAAATCCATTTTAATATTATCTTCCCATCTACGTGTTGGCCTCCCCAAAGGTCTTTTTCCCTCCGGCCTTCCAACTAACACTCTATATGCATTTCTGGATTCGCCCATACGTGCTACATGCCCTGCCCATCTCAAACGTCGGGATTTAATGTTCCTAATTATGTCAGGTGAAGAATACAATGCGTGCAGTTCTGTGTTGTGTAAATTTCTCCATTTTCCTCTAACTTCATCCCTCTTAACCCCAAATATTTTCCTAAGCACCTTATTCTCAAACACCCTTAATCTCTGTTCCTCTCTCAAAGTGAGAGTCCAAGTTTCACAACCATAAAGAACAATCGGTATTATAAATGTTTTATAAATTCTAACTTTCAGATTTTTTGACAGCAGACTGGATGATAAAAGCTTCTCAACCGAATAATAACAGATTACCAGCATAAATTATACAGATCATTTCTGGGGTTTGCGACAATGACACAGGAGCTTGAAGTTGTCCGTGATACTAAAAAGGTATAAGCCACTGACTAGCTACACTTTGAGAAGCGTTACAGCTGTGATAAAATGATGGTTAGGATTAAACGGACTTACAGGTCAATTGAGATGGGAGTCCATGGTTAATGTAAACGCAGCAGTCTCTGCACCAGTTAATAAAGCTGTGCGTATAAACATTGTGCGTGGTGGCGTGAAATTGTGCTTCATTGAGCGTTAATTTTCAGAAGCACTAATGTAGCCCCACGTACGGTTAATAGTTTCCACAACGGCTTAAACGTTAGCTTTGCACACTGAAATCCCGGGTTCAATTTCTTGGAATTTAACTTGGAAAATGTGTTGCAAGTATTTGCGATAAAATTAAGCAACTCTGCCAAATAAAATAAATTGTCCTTATTATTATTATTATTATTATTATTATTATTATTATTATTATTATTAAACTAGCCGTACCCGTGCGCTCTGCTGCACCCGTTAGAAATAAATATAAAGTAATTACATAATTAAAATAGAACATTTGATCTAGGGAACATTTGTGTTTGATAGAAGGACAAATCGTTTAATTTGTTACTTAATTTAAATTGCATCCAAATAATTAAACTGCGATCATTTTGGTCCAGAGACCACTCATTGGTACAATGACAATTCCTTTAACATGTTTCTAATTTTTATTACATGCAACCATAGTTTAATGAGCATTGACATCATTTAGATTTAATGTGTATACTTTATTTTACTTGTTATAGGTTTCCATTGAATTATGGTAATAACTTAATTTTAACCCTTGTTTTCCACATATTCAGTAAATGGTGTTTGGACCACTATGGTTCTGAATCCTTCAGATAACTTAAATTATATTATATAATATTACATTATATATTATATTATATTATATTATATTATATTATATTATATTATATTATATTATATTATATTATATTATATTATATTATATTATATTATATTATATTATATTACATTATATTATATCAGAAGTTACTGTAATAACATTATAGTATTATGTCCATCTAGAGAAACTACACTTTCCAATGGTGAAATAATAATTAATTATACAAATCGGTTAATTTAGCTTCCGATATTACTTCATACAAACACAGAAACATTCTCTGTAAGCTATCTTTCAGAACTTTCTTTTGTTGCTGTCCAAGACCCCTTATAGACGAAGTCATTTGTTTTTTATTTCATTTTACGGCCTTAGATGGCAGTTATTTTAATTTTAATACTCATTTATCTCATTAAATATCAGTCCTATCAAAATTTTTCAAGGAATAAAACTTATCGCAAATTATTTTTAAAGAAACTTTTGTTATGTAACATTTTTCACAAAAATCAATAATAAGCGAGATATTTCGATTTATTTAATTCAAGCCCACTTATGACCCCCCTTTTAAATAATGTATTTTGAATGTCATATAGCCTAAAATCTAAATTACAACGAACATAATTTATATTCCAATTTTCATCGAAATCCGTTCATCCATTATCGCGTGAAAAGGTAACAAACATACATACAGACAGACAGACAGACAAACAAAAATTTCAAAAAAGCGATTTTTGGTTTCAGGGTGGTTAATTATATATGTTAGGACCAATTATTTTTGGAAAATCGAAATTTACCAGAAAAATTTCGGCTACAGATTTATTATTAGTATAGATGGGAGTGTAAGGGCACAGTATATCAGTTATTCGTAGATTTCAAAAAGGCATATGACTCGGTTAAGAGAGAAGTTTTATATGATATTCTTATTGAATTTAGTATTCCCAAGAAACTATTTAGATTAATTAAAATGTGTCTCAGTGAAACATACAGCAGAGTCCGTATAGGTCAGCTTCTGCCAGATGTGTTTCCAATTCACTGCGGGCTAAAGCAAGGAGATGCACTATCACCTTTACTTTTTACTTTGCTCTAGAGTATGCCATTAGGAAAGTCCAGGATAACAGAGAGAGTTTGGAATTGAACGGGTTACATCAGCTGCTTGTCTATGCGGATGACGTGAATATGTTAGGAGAAAATCCACAAACGATTAGGGAAGACACGGGAATTTTACTTGAAGCAAGTAAAGAGATAGGTTTGGAAGTAAATCTTGAAAAGACAAAGTATATGATTATGTCTCGTGACCAGAATATTGTACGAAATGGAACTATAACAATTGGAGATTTATCCTTTGAAGAGATGGAGAAGTTCAAATAGGCTACTTAGGAGCAACAGTAACAAATATAAATGATACTCGGGAGAAAATTAAACACAGAATAAATATGGGAAATGCCTGTTATTATTCGGTTGAGAAGCTTTTATCATCCAGACTGCTGTCAAAAAGTCTGAAAGTTGGAATTTATAAAACAGTTATATTACCGGTTGTTCTGTATGGTTGTGAAACTTAACCTCTCACTTTGAGAGAGGAACAGAGATTAATGGTTTTTGAGGATAAGGTGCTTAGGAAAATATCTAGGTCTAAGAAGGATGAAGTTACAGGAGAATGAAGAAAGTTACACAACGCAGAACTGCATGCATTGTATTCTACACCTGACATAATTAGGAACATTAAATCCAGACGTTTGAGATGGGCAGGGCATGTAGCACATATGGGTGAATCCAGAAATGCATATAGAGTGTTAGTTGGAAGGCCGGAGGGAAAAATACCTTTAGGGAGGCCGAGACGTAGATGGAAAGATAATATTAAAAATGATTTGAGGGAGGTGGGATATGATGATAGAGACTGGATTAATCTTGCACAGAATACCGGGCTTATGTGAGGGCGGCAATGAACGTGCGGGTTCCTTAAGAGCCATTTGTAGGTAAGTATTAATATTAGAGGAGAAAAATTGTTTTCGTAGATGATTAATCCAGCCCCTACCATCATATTCCACCTCCCTCAAATCCATTTGAATATTACCCTCCGATATATATAATTCTTGGCTTTCCGAAAGGTATTTTTCCCTCCGGCGTCCCAACTAACAATTTATGTGTATTTCTAGATTCTCCCATACGTGCTAACTAATTCTGCCGCTTAGAAAATATAGAATAATGAAAAAAATGTGACTATAGACAGAAACGTAAGGGTCTGTTTCACTAACGAAAAAAAAATGCTGAAGAAACTCGATCTGGTAGAAATAAAAACAAAACTCTGGAGAACACCAGCAATGGCAACGTTATGAGCGGTAATAGGAAAA
Source organism: Periplaneta americana (assembly GCF_040183065.1). Classification (NCBI taxonomy): domain Eukaryota; kingdom Metazoa; phylum Arthropoda; class Insecta; order Blattodea; family Blattidae; genus Periplaneta; species Periplaneta americana. The sequence goes on from NC_091130.1 coordinate 153,075,654, forward strand.
TAAAAAATTGATGGAGTATCAAAGACGTAAGAAGGATAAAGAGGGCAGAAGACATAAAATAAAGCCAGCACAATCATGCAGAAATAATAGACGGAATAAAAGACAGACTACTAAGAAAAATTACTCACCATTTTAAATATTTGAACACGTGATTCTAATGGACACAATAAACGACTGATAGAAATGGAAATTCTCCTAATCTACCTGTACCATTAGAAAGATTTTAAGTAGGCTGAATGTGTAAAAGACCTGGATTGAAAAAAGGATCTCCCTTCAGACACCGTAAAGGCGTACGGGAGCGTGGAGGTGAAGCTCCGTGCTTTTATGGCCCCGGCACTAGAATGGAAAGGTGTGGTCAACGTCAGGGTTCAGCTGTCTGGTCACTCCCGGGGAAGTAGGCTACCAGATACTCGAATTAATAAGAGGCTGGGTGAACATCAGGGCAGTTCTGGAGAACTGGCAACGAGAAACGTCTGGCCATCATTTAGAGAACAAGGGGAACAAGGAGAGCAAGGGAAAGACAAGGAGAAAAAAGGGGAAGAAATAGGGGAAAAGGAGAAAGAGGAAAGATAAGGAAAACAAAGGGAAGGATAGGTAAAAAAGGGGCAGAACTAGTGGAAAATAAGGAGAATAAAGGAAAGATAAAGAGAACAAGGGAAAGACTAGGAGAAAAGTGGAAAGAACTAGAAGAAAAGAAGGAAAACAATGGAAATATAAGGAGAACAAGGGAAAAATAAGGTGAACAAGGGGAAAACAAGGAGGAAAAAGGGGAAGAACTAGGAGAACAAAGGAGAAATAAGGAGAACAAGGGAAAGACTAGGAGAACAAGGGGAAGACAAGGAGGAAAAGGGGGAAGAAATAGGGGAAAAGGAGAATGAGGAAAGATAAGGAAAACAAGGTGAAGGGTAGGTAAAAAAGGGGCAGAACTAGTGGAAAATAAGGAGAACAAAGGAAAGATAAAGAGAAGAAGGGAAAGACTAGGACAAAAAGGGGAAGAACTAGAAGAAAAGAAGGAAAACAAAGGAAATATAAGGAGAACAAGGGAAATATAAGGAAAACAAGGAGAAGACAAGGAGAAAAAAAGGGGAAGAACTAGGGAAAAAGAAGGAGAACAAAGGAAAAATAAGGAGAACAAGGGAAAGACTAGGAGAACAAGGTAAAGGATAGGTAAAAAAGGGGCAGAACTAGTGGAAAATAAGGAGAACAAAGGGAAAGATAAAGAGAACAATGGAAAAATAAGGAGAACAAGGGGAAGACAAGGAGGAAAAAGGGGAAGAACTAGGGGAAGAGAGGGAGAACAAAGGAAAAATAAGGGGAACAAGGGAAAGACTAGGAGAACAAGGAAAATACAAGGATAACTAAGGAAAGATAAGAAGAAGAAGAAGAAGAAGAAGGGGAATATAAGGTGAAGTAGGAGAAGACAAGGAGAACAAGGGGAAGACAATGAGAAAAAAGGGAAGATAAGAAGAACAAAGTGAAAACAAGAGAACGAGGGAACGACATAGACAACGAGGGGAAGATAAGGAGAGCAAGGGGAAAATAGGTAGAAAAATGAGAACACAATAATAACAAAGTGAGGACAAGGTGAATAAGGGGAAGACATGGAGAACGAGGAAAAGATAAAGAAAACAAGGGAAGATAGGGAGAAAAAGAGGAAGGTAAGGAAAAGGGGGAAGTCAAGAAGAACAACATGAAGACAAGGTGAATAAGGGGAAGACATGAAGAACGAGGGGAAGATAAAGAAAACAAAATAAGGACAATGAAAATAAGGAGAAGACGTAAAAAACTAGGGAAAGGGTAGGAGAACAAGGGAAAGTTAAGGAAAAAAGGGAAGTCAAGAAGAACAACGTGAAGACAAGGAGAACAAGGGGAATACAAGCGGAAAAAAGACTAGAAGAACAACAGGAATACAACCAGAAAAAAGACAAGAACAAGGGAAGAACAGGTATATCAAAGAGAAGACAAGGAGAACAAGGATAAGACAAAATGAAGAAGGGTAGACAAGAAGAAGAAAGAAAGACAAGGCGAACAAATAGAATACAAGAACACGTAGGTCTACGTAAAGATATGGAGCACAGTACAGCTGTGCACTTAACGATTTTTTTTCTAATTCACTTGATGGTTATATTTCTGCACTCAACTCAGCCAATTCAGGGATCTGCTACAAGAGGAAGTTGTGCCACAACAACTAGAAAGGGAAGAAAAATATGACTTTTACGAAATGGTCAGTATTCCTAAAATTATTCAAGAGTGCTCTAGCATTAGCTAAGGAAATCACACAACTATAGTATAGGCCTGTAGTTTATGGAAATCATAACAGATGGCTGGAGCTGCCTAAAACACATTAAATCTCGTTTTTTTTTTTTCATAATTTTGTGGCAAAGCACTCTCTTCCAGTGGACACCTCAATTGAGACTTTATGCACGCATCCTTAAACAATGACCTTTCTACATCTGCCATATCTTTATGTGTCTTAATAAATAAATGTACGGGCTATTCCATCTCAAATCCACAGAAATATAGAGAAAACTGACCTTGCAATTTTTAAATACAATGAAACTTTTTCTGTCCGTTGACAACTATGATACAATGCTTTGTGCAAAGTTTGAGGCATCAGAACTTCATAGTGTTTAAATTAAAAATATTTAAATTTATCGTATTTTCATAAAATTATCAGCTTTAAACTGTTGTAGCTCCGAAACTCTTTCACCCAATGATCAAAATCATGGCTTATTTTGATGCTGAGAAATTAAAGTTTATATTGGCATGTAAACAGTTTTTCTTAAATTTAGATTATTCTTCATTAAGACGCCTTTGCCCACGAAAAAATATTTTTAAAATATATGGTTAGATTCCGCATTTAAAGTACAAATAAACACTTATTTTTTAATGGTGCACCGTTGATAAGAAAGTATTGAAAATATCAAATAAAGAAAATAAATAGTACGCGCGCGAAGTAACCAGCTGACTATAGGTAGACGAGACAAGCAAGGCCAGGAGACAAACACGTGATGTGTCGTCTAGCAGTCATGGCTGGGCTAGCTTTATCACAAGTTTTCATAAACACAGGAGTAAAATGACGCCCAACGCTCGCTTATCTTCAGCTCTCGGCCAGTGCGTGCGGTACTGCGCCGTTCAAGTCCAGGCGTGTGAAAATAATCTATTTAATACCCACGAAACTTATTGCCGAGCCACTAAGCAAACAATGCCGAATCCCTCTTAATAATGCAAGGTTTTTTCTCAATTTTTTTACATTTTTACAACTGGACAAAAAGCCTAAAAGCAAGTAAAATCAGATTACCTGTCTCTCTGTATACAATAAAAATAAGTATTACTTCTTATCATAACCTATCAAATGTCAGCTTCAAAATGAGCTCCTGTTCAATGTTCTGCAGTAAATGGTTCCAGAGTTCTGAGCGTTGAAAGAGACTTGTTTTTATAAAATACGCTTAATTTGTCGCTCAATAGTACGAAAACCGTTTGACTTTCGATAGTATATTTTTGAAAATGTACTCTCCTCAGCACCTTGTATAAATAAGGAAAAAAATAGAGAATTAAAAAAATGCGAGGTTTTTTACTGATCGATTTCATATGGAATAGCCCGTACATAGGCTCGAACGAGTTTTATTTTATCAATGTACAGTTTTCCGGAAGTTATATTCTTTCTTTCAGTTCATTAGTGTATCTTATCGTCTGCGAATAACGTGGTTCGTTATTGTGTATTTCTACAAAGTAAAACGCCTTTTGTGTTGCTTCATTATCATTGCCTTTAAACGTATATTGAATAAAGAGAAAAGAACAGAACTTAAACTTCTCATGTTTTACATTGCATATTAATGAAAATAGGATCTATTGCATTAAAGGCATCAATACAATGACACATTGTTAACGATTACGTCATGTTCTCCTGATAAAAGGCAACTTTGTCTCTTTTCTTGAATTGTCTTTCAGAGCGCCCGGCCGTTGACTTGGAAACCTTTGTGTTCGCAGCGTACATTTCAATAGACGTTTGCGAATAGATACAAAAGCACCATAGAGTAACAAAGAGATCGATTCTTTAAACAGAGACGCGCTACAAAAAGGCCTTAGCAAATAAGATCGATTTTTACACGATTCTGTTGCTTTATCTGAGTACCGCGATAACCGCGAAGAGCCGTCGGAATCGCATACATACAGCCAGTGTTCTAGCCGCCGAAGAATGAATTGCGCTGTTCGCAAAATTTTCCATACAATGAAGATAACGTTGCGAAATGACTAATATTTTCTCAAATACTCAGCTACAACTCTGATGTAGAGCCTTCTTCAGTTACAAACCGGAACCATACGTCGGCAACACTGTAATTAACTGTCAAACGGAGGCCTACGATCCATAACGTGTGTTGGTGCTAATACCGATTTTCAACAGTAATCTCACTACAGGTTTTGATTTATCTAGAGAAAATCAAAACTCGAGTGGGATTTAATTGACTATTACATGATTAGAAGAAAGTATACAAAGATTAGAAGTAACGAAGTACTCCAATACAATAAAATATTAATTGACTTACGAAAATACAAAACTGTCTTCAAATTTGTACCATCTCAACATTATAAATATTACGCTAATAGATGGCAGTAGTGTGTTATGATTAGCTGTTTTCTTATCAGTTGTGCCAACTATGGAATCTTCATTGAACTCTGTGGACGGTTACTGGTCAAGAAGGCTTTGTTGATTCAGTTTCATTTTTATTAAAACATTTGCATTCCACTTCAATTATCCCGATCCCAGTAATCAACGTCACTTAACATGATTTTCAATAAATCTTAGTATTAAACAATCTCTGATACGTGACTATCCATAATATCATATAGCAGAAGCTATAACATAACCTAAATAATATAAATAAGTGTTACAAAAGTTTTAATTAGGGATGATGAAATAAACAAGAAGCATTTTAATTAACGGTGACGAAATAAAAAATAAACATGAATAATTTTAAAAGAAACAATTATTGAAAGTAGGCACAATTTTCAAATTTGAATGTTTTAGTGGTTGGTGGTTCAGGTGACGTTATATTGGACGTGTGCGTAAAAGAAGTGAGCTCGTTGATATACACGGTGTATTCCTCAACTTATTCAGGATTTCCGAATGGCGTTCTTCATTTATTTGTAAATAGGGTTTCAGGGAAGATGCATAGCTATGACCAGTGATCTTTATTAATTCTTGTTCTTGAATGCCAATGCGAGTCATATTTGAAAGTCCTGTGCATCGACTGGAGTGGTTTGTAATTTTCTGTTTTTTGACGTCCATACCAGTGCAGCTTAAAATGTTGGCAAACAAAGAAACAAATGCTAGGGTAGTGATAAAAATAAACAAATGCTAGTGACGCGATAAACTTAAACAAATGCTAGGGACGCGATAAAATTGTGTGAAAAGCAGCAATGATTAGTTGAAAGATGTCCTTCCGTACCGTTTTATTGGTCAAAAGTAGTGTGACGTAGTAAAAGTGTAGTAGTCAATGTAATTTAACGTTACAATATAAGTGTGTGTTGATGGAATTATGTTTGCGGTCGTACCAAATGTTAATTGTTGATGTATTATAAACGAAGTGCGTGTTGGCGATAAAAACAAGACGAAAAATGAAAATATGGCTGCAGGCTTTAGCAATTTTTACGGTTATTATTAACGACAAAGTGATTGAGAATTCTTCTAAATATTAAATATTGTATAACTACATTTTTATAATCTAACTTGTGGTTTGTTGTGTACTAGAATTCTGGCCAAATTGTTGGGTCTCGCCTGCTATATCAATAAAGTTACGCCGTTGGTTTTTAAGTTCATTGTAAACAGCTGTTTTGTGATCCCATAAATGTTGCAGTTTTGTTGAAGATTCGGAATGCCTGCTATACGTCTGTACTACCTATATTTTGTAGATGCATACACTCACTTTATTGGTTTTCGAGGTTTGTTTATAAATATTATTTCTTTTGTAATAAATTAGTTATAAACATGTTTCTTTTCACTTCGTATTTACAGGATTTAAAGTTCACTGAGTTTACGCTAATTAGCACATACTTAATAGATAATGATGTGTTTTGTTACGTATTATGTTGAAGGTATGTTTCTTCATTTTTTCATAGATCTTTATACTTGACCTTGGTCTATTTAAAATTATATTTTAGAAAATTTATAACAAATAATTTAGGATAACAGTATTGTTATGGTGACTGGCGAGGTTCAAACTAAAACTGGCTTCCTGGGCAACTGAAATATTTATAGAAACGCACGACAGATAATCACATGAAATTAAAATTTATATGATATCCTAGACATTTCACGTCAGAGATGAAAAATAAAGAAGCAAAACAATGTCAATTTACTAGCCACATAATGCTTAATTGATTGGAATAGGGTATTGCGAAAGTACGTCGTTATTTTATTTATTTTTGGTACAAGTAACATTTCTTTAAGTATTTGTTTATTTTCCCTTGTACCATCAATAAAAAACACGTATGCTTTCAATTTTTTAAAGTCATAAGTGGCTGTATGCAAGTACTTACGCGGTATTCTGAAACTCAAATAAAATACCATTTCGGATTCTGTAATAAATTACGTACACGTACATCAATACACTGAATCTTGATCATATGCACTTAGTTTTGTATCAATTAATGTTGAAAATGTACATGTGACCACGAAATCAAAGCACTAAAACGTCAAACGTCATGCCACAGTCTACTATATACAGTCACGAAGCTTGAGTTTTGAGGGTGCTAGAAACAATAGACTGTGACGGTATTATTTTGCATTGCCTGTAATGAGGCGATATTAGCGATCCTAGTTGTGAGCAACTATCTAATGTTTGCATATTTACTACGTATTGAGCTTCGCGACTGTATATACAAGACTGTGCGTCATGCCTTTATTTCGCCTCCGCCCGCCTCCACTCAACGTTGCCAAACCTATCCATGCTCCGGCTTGTAACTGAAGATGGCTCTGCTCTGATGTATAAGATTTTAAGGAGACCTAATTCATACAACAAAAGAGTAGTGTGAACACTTAGGCTGCTCATAATCTTTATTGTGAGCATGATTGAGAATGTAAAAGGATGTTTCAGGATTAACAGTTAAGAAAAGAGGATACTGAAAATTTGAAATGCCTTGTTTTCTCCTTGAAACTTACAATTTTTTGTGTACTGAACAACCATACGTATAACATTTAAATTTTGAGTATTAAGTTTAAAAAGAAGTAAAAGGCGCCCAAATTTGGAAATTTGTCAATTAGCCCCCAATTTGTAACTATTACAAAATTGATGTAACTCAATCAGTTTTTTAGATACCTATCCCCCTATCACTTCATCCCTCTATTATTTATTCGCTCGTTTTCATACTCTCTCTCGCTATCATAATATTAATACTCGATCACAACGCGATAACACGCTAGAAATTCCACTTCACACATCATCTCTGTATTCCTCATCTTTCACTGTTGCCACCTCTCGTCACTGGAACTCTCTGCCGCCTGAAGTCAAGGACTGCCGAACATTGAAATCTTTAAAATCCAAGTTAGAAAATTATCTTATGACGAGTTGCCAAACTAACTTACTATTATGACAAGTGTTGTATTGCATATTTCCACGTATTCACATTTTTTTATGTTCTAGTGATATTTAACTTATTTTATATTTTTGTTTTCATATTTTCCGATAATGGTGTATCTATAATGTGATAAGTTGAGCTATATATATAATCATAATTTTCCTTACTATGTGTAGTTAAAAATATTGTATTCATTGTATGCTTTGTACTGCACTATTTTATTACTACTACTATTATTATTATTATTATTATTATTATTATTATTATTACTATTCTTATTTATTATTATTATTATTATTATTATTATTAAGTTATTATCAATAATTGTCTTATTTTTTTATACTTTGTATGTCTCATTTATTTTGACCTGCTGTTCACATTCTATTATGCTTTTTCCTTTCTTTCTGTATGTTATATATTATGTCTGATTTCTACTTACTTGTTGTTTACATTTTATTATTATTATTATTATTATTATTATCTTATTCAGTTTTGTGTGTAAAATTGTAGTGTACTTTGTAAATTTGTAGTGTTTTTTGTAACGCAGTTTTACTCCTGGTTGAGTGTTAGAGAAGGCCGTATGTCCTTAACTCTGCCAGGTTAAATAAATCATCATCATTATTATTATTATTATTATTATTATTATTATTATTATTATTATTATTATTATTATTATTTGAGAAGTTCTTTTACCATTACATTCACAGGAAGGTTTACTACAAAACTCCTATAACATAGACCTATGGTGTTTTTCCCCCTAACAACTAATTCAGTAGATGGCCGCTGCAATATGCTCACCATATGCTTAATCTCTGAAATTTACATTTTTGGACTATAGTTCTTTAAAAAAATTCTTCAATTTTAATAGAGACAAAATTCTACGTACGCCATCGACTCTGATTTTAATGTTGATTTATTATCATGTCATATAGAATCTCAGACATAATTCAGGACGTATTATTAAATTTCCGTCCTTACTCTTTTTAAATATTTTTATGCTCGACCATGCCGAAATGTAGTAATTATACACCTGGTAGGAGCCCTTTAATGGACCTCATTAAAGTACACCTATTCATTAAAGTTCAGGTGTTCCAACAATCAGAAAACACCATTGTAGCAATATGAAAGCGCAAGTATCGATTATTCTCGGATATGCAATCGAAAGACAACTAGCGAAACGTCACGTAGGCTGGAAATCCAATACTGTCGCAGAAGGTTATGTTCTGTTACTATAATAATTAGCGTTAATTGTAAATAATATTCAAATAAATTCAATTTATCATCTCGTTTTTTAATGTCTAAATCAATTTCAAGGTTATATCAAGATTAATCTTTATTTTACTCTCTAGATTATATCAAGGTCAATGTCGACATTTGTTTCTAGGAAAAAATCAATACTTTCGCGTCTGCACACATCTCACAATTTACGAGATATTGCACAAGGTCACTTCCGCTCCCCAGAAAGATAAGAATAACATGAATACTTATGAATAATTTCAAGTTAGAAATATGGTCGAGCATAAAAAGTCGTATGAAACTTGCCTGTAATGGTAATTAAGACGCGAGTACGTTTATGAAACGAGCGCAAGCGAGTTTCATAATTTTCATATGAGCTCGTATGAAAATTATGAAACTCGCTTGCGCTCGTTTCATAAACGTACTCGCGTCTTAATTACTACCATTATAGGCTCGTTGCATAATGTACTATTAAGTATTATGAAAAATGTACGGGGTCTGAGGAAATCCTATGACTGCGTGTAACAATACAGGAATTAGAATAATTGAAGGGTTCAGAGCCATAGTGGGCCAAGAGCCATTTATTAAAAACGGAGAAAACAAGAGTTAAAATTAAGTGAATACCATAACTCAATGAAAAATACAGAAAGTTATATAAAGTACGCACATTAAAACAAAATGATATATAAATCTTCATAAACTTTGGTATTCACTTAACTTTAACCCTTGCTTTCTCCGTTTTTAATAAATGGAGCTTGGCCCATTATAGCTCTGAACCCTTCAATTAAATTAGGACAAATAATACTAATTACAGTTCTTTCATTTTTTCTATTGCTGTAGGTCGAATATAGACATTACACTTCAAAAAAGATGAAATATTAGACGAAACTACTTCACATACAATAAAAAATATTACACTCAAACCGAAGGCCTACCCATGGGATCACCCATTTCCAGCGTACTAGCAGAAATATTCTTACACCACATAGAACAGACATACATACTAAACAAAGACAACAACAAACACGCAGACAACATCATATATCGGCACAGATACGTAGATGACATACTAATACCACAGTCTAGTATATACAGTCGCGAAGCTCAATACGTAGTAAATATGCAAACATTAGGTAGTTGCTCTCCATTAGGATCGCTAATATCGCCTCATTACACGCAATGCAAAATAGTACCGTCACAGTCTATTGTTTCTAGCTCCTTCAAAACTCAAGCTTCGTGACTGTATATAGTAGACTGTGCTAATACTCTGCAAAGGAAACAAAAGACAGATTCAAAATCGACATCAAGACATAAACAAAATACACCCAAAGCTACACTACACATTAGAAATTGAAAACAACAAATCCATAAATTTTCTAGACATCACAGTAACAAAAGTAGACAACAAACACATTCATAGTATACAGAAAACCCACAACAACAACAACACACATACACAACACTTCCAACCACCCAACACAACACAAACAAGCTGCATTCCGAACAATGGTACACAGACTACTCAACATACCAATGAACCAACAGGATTACAACGAAGAACTAAACACAATCAAATACATAGCACAAGAAAACGGATACAACCCTAACATAATAGACAACATAATACGTAAGACAAAACATAATCACAAAAAACATAAGAATACAACACAAACACAACACAAAAAATACATCACACTAACATACGAAAACAAAAACACACAAAATTGCAACCTTATTCAAGAAATTAAATTACAACATCATATACAGAACAAATAACACTCTACAAAATCATCTCAACACACAAACAACACAAACAAACAAATACAACCACACACGCGTATACAAATTCAAATGTAACACTTGCAACAACTTCTACATAGGACAGACAGGCAGATCGTTTCAAACACATTACAAAGAACACATCACAGCCATAACAAAATTACAAAACACCTCCACATATGCAGAACACATCACAAATGCTAACCACAACCACAGAGACATCAACACACACATAGAAATACTACACATCCAACCAAAAAGCCAGAAACTAAACACACTAGAACAATTTGAAATATACAGACACACAAAAACACACCCCAACGAAATTCTCAACACACAACTCAACTTCAAAACACACACACTCTTTGACTCTACACTATACCACAGGAACACACCCTCACAGAAAACAGAACAAGTGGCGCCAAGACCAACAACGACCAGTTCTGAAGATGACCCATAAATAGTTCGAAACATGTAAACGAGGTACGTTGAAATTTAACACAGGAAAGTCTTACCATACATATTCCGAAATATTAGAATTCTCGTACATTGTGCGTACAAGGAGAGGGTTCCCTCGTACATGTACAAAAAATAACAAATCTCATATGCGTACGAGAATTGTCACACATAATATGGTAACGCTGTAAGCTGTATTTCCCAGGAAAATTTATTGTGTTCAACCAGGAATATTGTACGAAAAAATTCTGCGCTCGCCGTAAAGATTTTTATATAATTTTTTTCACTTGTTCTGCTGCCATTATTCGAGTGGAAATTCTGAAGTTTGAGCCACATATTTCTGGCATAAATGACTTTGTAAATACTGACAACGAACAAAATCCATTAGTTGAGGTTGTTTCGGAGAGCGGCGTGTGGGAAACCACAGGGAGCTGGAAATGGCAGGCGGAATCAATTCTGTGCATTATAATTTCCCCCTGTTTAATGTTCAATGAGAAGTCGGTAAGCTGTACAGTAATAACCCACAAAAGCTGAAGGACTGCTTCCTTACACCTCAGCGGTCACCGAGGTGACATATTATATTGGATTGAAGCAAAAGTGCGAAGTGTTTTTTTCGCAATAACAAAAGTTTATATTTGAGATAAATAGAAGATAGAAATTAATCACTACTATATTCTCCTAGATTATGGCAGAAACATGGACATTACGACGAAGTGAAGAGAAGCGAATAGAAGCATTTGAAATGTGGATATATGAGTAAATGCTGGGTAACTTTCGGTGTTGGACCCCGGACTCATTTCACCGGCATTATCACCTTCATCTCATTCAGACGCTAAATAACCTTAGATGTTGATAAAGCGTCGTAAAATAACCTACTAAAAAATGTGGATATGGAGAAGAATGGAGTGTTGAAATGGACAGACAATAAGAAATGAAGCTGTGTTGGAAAGAGTGGGTGAAGAAAGAATAATGCTGAAACTGATCAGGAAGAGGAAAACGAATTGGCTGCGTCACTGGTTGAGAAAAAACTGCCTACTGAAGGATGCGCTGGAAGGAATGGTGAACGGAAGAAGAGTTCGTGGCAGAAGAAGATATCAGATGATAGACGAAATTAAGATATATGGATCATATGCGGAGACCAAGAGGAAGGCAGAAAGTAGAAAAGATTTGAGAATGCTGGGTTTCCAGTGAAAGACTTGCCCTTGCTCAGAACACTGTGTATGTATGTATGTATGCATGCATGCATGTATGCATTTACTATTTCGATGTGTGTAATAGATTTGTTCAACGTTTCTAAGTGTAGACTTACTTACTTACATACCTACAAGGAACCCGGAGGTTCATTGCCGCCCTCACAGAAGCCCGCCATTGGTCCCTATCCTGAGCAAGATTAATCCAGTCTCTACCATCATATCCCACCTGCCTCAAATCCATTTTAATATTATCCTCCCATCTACGTCTCGGCCTCCCTAAAAAGGTCTTTTTCCCTCCGGCCTCCCAACTAACACTCTATATGCATTTCTGGATTCGTCCATACGTGCTACATGCCCTGCCCATCTCAAACGTCTGGATTTAATGTTCCTAATTATGTCAGGTGAAGAATACAATGCGTGCAGTTTTGTGTTGCGTAACTTTCTCCATTCTCCTGTAACTTCATCCCTCTTAGCCCCAAATATTTTCCTAAGAACCTTATTCTCAAACACCCTTAATCTCTGTTCCTCTCTCAGAGTGAGAGTCCAAGTTTCACAACCATAAAGAGCAACCGGTAATATAACTGTTTTATAAATTCTAATTTTCAGATTTTTTGACAGCAGACTGGATGATAAAAGCTTCTCAAGCGAATAATAACAGGCATTTCCCATATTTATTCTGCGTTTAATTTCCTCCCGAGTGTCATTTATATTTGTTAATGTTGCTCCAAGGTATTTGAATTTTTCCACCTCTTCGAAGGTTAAAACTTCTCAGTGTAGACTACATTCTCAAACCTGATAATGTCTCAATAGAAGAGCATAATCCTACCTCGATATTTAGGTTTAAGTTCAGGAAATTTTTCTGAAGTAAGCAAATTTTCTTGGCTGTACTTAACATATTTCAAAATTGCAAATAAGATAACTGAGCTTCGTTACCTCAAATTTAGAAGAGTGAATCAAACGTAGCCATGAAGAATAATTTTGGGAAATATAATTTATGGTGATCACTTTGACGTGTTAATATTGATCTAAGTTTGTAAATACCTAGTTGTCTAGTTTCAACTTGGGAGCGATCTTCAGAACTAGTTAAGTCCTTGCGTCTTTCGGTTTCTTCATTTGTTTTGCCGGAGGTGCGTTTTTTGTTTTTTATTGTGCAATCAAATAGTGTATGTGTTCTGAAATTCAGTTATGTGTTGAGAATTTGTTGTGGGTGTGTTTTTGTGTGTCTGTATATTTCGTCTGTATAGGGGAGACTCGTCTAATTTGACAATACTTTATATTTTGACACAGTTTGTAGTTACATATACTGAAATTAAATATTCCTCCATTGTGGGATGTGTTTAAACATTAAATCTCAATAAACCTCTGAAAGAAAATTCTACAAATCTAAATTACTTTACACATAACACACTAATAAATAACAAGTTACATGTTTCCAGACTTGGTACTTCATCAGGATAAATTGGCAATAGTACAGGGGTAATTTGCCAATACGATTAAAAAATAAATTTTGCAAAATAAAACAGTGGTACAAGGTTTATAAGACTTAATTTGCTGGGACAAGAAATCACTAAATACCATAAACACAAAACAAAAGAAAGAAAAAAATTGAATAGATTTTTCCGACTACTCTTATTAATTATATTGAAGGGTTGTCTTCTAATTTCTGTTGCCGATAGCCCAAACCCAAGTTCTTGCATTTTGATTACACATGTCACCAGTTTTTGCTCTTCCTCAACGGTTAGAGCTAGGGGTCTTCCTTTCTTGGGAAAGACAACGTCGTCGGGTCCAGAGGATGCATACAGAAACCTCTTTAAGTTGTTAAAGGGCATATTGTACTTCTTAGAAGCCCTAGAAGTCGACCATCTGACTTTCAAAACACTCCCAACTGCAGCCCGCATATCGATCATCTTTGGAATATTTTTCAGAATAATGTCCCCGTTCCCTTGGCATATCTGCAACACACCACACACAGTGCTGCATTGAAGACTGTAAAAATCTCTCACACGTCCCTACTCTTAAATTTTACCATCGAGTACACATTCTTGTTCAAAGAGAGCAGCAATATTTCACTATAAAGGAAAATGGCTAATTCACACTACCCTGTAGAAGACATTTTTTGCTAAGGAGAAGATAAAACGAGCTAAGGCCTGATGAGTTATTAACAGTAAATATTAATTATATACATGGCTTACCTTATAATATGGAATCTCAGCTTTTGATATGTAATGCACAAACAAACGTAGGTAATGAACAACACTTTCTTTCCGTCTTTGTGTACACACATCCACACAACCACCACGTCAACAGGAAGTATTCAATACTTCTTTCTATTAGTAACAATATCTGCCACTAAAATGCGGGGATTCGAATAAAACGAAAACTAAAAGTACAGTCAGATGTTGCACTTTATGAAGATGTCATTGAACTTCTTAAAACTCTGGAGGAAATTTGGCAATAGAAGAAATACAAGAATATTGCCAAATTTTCCGAGTTTCCCCTACAGCAAATCAAGATGAATAATTTTGAGTTTTCACCCGTGACTTGAGACTTAATATGTCCGACATGACGAGAGTATTACAGGTTCCACTACCAGAGCCATATTTTCCTCTTTAGACCTAACTTATGTTTGCCATCTAAAACAACTGAACGAAAACAAGAAACCTTCTGCATCCGCTCTTTGAATACATGGTCACAAGTTATGGAGTTGTGGTATGTTATAAGTATCAGAAACTGGATTTCCTCCATTAAATCTGTCCTAGAATTGTGTTTTGTCCAATGAACATTTTCGTCTGAGCTCTTTGGGATTTGGGCTCGTGTCTGGCGCTTTAACCGTTACAGCAACGTTGCGCCATAAAGTAGATCTAACGCTGCATTTTACAGACGAGTTTCTAGAACCCACTAAACATTTTTGCAGTTGCTGTGAATTGAATTACGTCCCAGACGCTGCGACGCATTAAACTTGTTATCGTCACTTAAATGCATTGATCCGCGGATCCTCGAGGTACCCCAGTGCCCTCGGCTTTCCGGTTAATAGCGCAGCCTGCCGACCCCTGAGACCACAACACTTCCTTGTGAGTTGCCGCCAACCTCGGATTTCGTTTCACGCTTCAATTCGTACGATTGTATAACACATATAGGGCTGGACTGCATGTACGTTCCACATCTAGAGGTCAAGAAAATCAAGGAAAATTCCAGCCCAAGTTTTGTCTACATTAAAATGCCCTTCAATTCCAATTTTCCCAGGATAGTCTCGCTTTTTTTTTTAAATGTCCTATGTTTAGAAAGATTTACGATTGTATAACACATATAGGGCTGGACTGGATATACGTTCCAGGTGCCTAGAGGTCAAGAAAATCAAGGGAAATTCCAGCCCAAGTTGTGTCTACATAAGAATGCCGTTCAATTCCATCTTCCCCAGGATAGTCTCGCTTTTTTTAAATGTCCTATGTTTGGAAAGATTGTACGATTGTATAACACATATAGGGCTGGACTGGATATACGTTCCAGGTGCCTAGAGGTCAAGAAAATCAAGGAAAATTCCAGCCCAAGTAGTGTCTACATTAAAATGCCCTTCAATTCCAATTTTCCCAGGATAGTCTCACTTTTTTTAAATGTCCTATGTTTAGAAAGATTGTACGATTGTATAACACATATAGGGCTGGACTGGATATACGTTCCAGGTGCCTAGAGGTCAAGAAAATCAAGGGAAATTCCAGCCCAAGTTGTGTCTACATAAGAATGCCGTTCAATTCCATCTTCCCCAGGATAGTCTCGCTTTTTTTTAAATGTCCTATGTTTGGAAAGATTGTACGATTGTATAACACATATAGGGCTGGACTGGATATACGTTCCAGGTGCCTAGAGGTCAAGAAAATCAAGGAAAATTCCAGCCCAAGTTGTGTCTACATAAAAATGCCCTTCAATTCCAATTTTCCCAGGATAGTCTCGCTTTTTTTAAATGTCCTATGTTTAGAAAGTTTGTATGATTGTATAACACATATACTAGGGCTGGACTGGATATACGTTCCAGGTGCCTAGAGGTCAAGAAAATCAAGGGAAATTTCAGCTCAAGTGGTGTGTACATTAGAATGCCCTTCAATTCCATTTTCCCCAGGATAGTCTCGCTTTTTTTAAATGTCCTATGTTTAGAAAGTTTGTATGATTGTATAACACATATACTAGGGCTGGACTGGATATACGTTCCAGGTGCCTAGAGGTCAAGAAAATCAAGGGAAATTTCAGCTCAAGTGGTGTGTACATTAGAATGCCCTTCAATTCCATTTTCCCCAGGATAGTCTCGCTTTTTTAAATGTCCTATGTTTAGAAAGTTTGTATGATTGTATAACACATATACTAGGGCTGGACTGGATATACGTTCCAGGTGCCTAGAGGTCAAGAAAATCAAGGGAAATTTCAGCCCAAGTGGTGTGTACATAAGAATGCCGTTCAATTCCATTTTCCCCAGAATAGTCTCGCTTTTTTTAAAAGTCCTATGTTTAGAAAGATTGTACCATTGTATAACATATATAGGGGTGGACTGGATATACGTTCCACATCTAGAGGTCAAGAAAATCAAGGGAAATTCCAGCCCAAGTGGTGTGTACATTAGAATGCCCTTCAATTCCATTTTCCCCACGATAGTCTCGCTTTTTTTAAATGTCCTATGTTTAGAAAGATTGCACCATTGTATAACATATATAGGGGTGGACTGGATATACGTTCCACATCTAGAGGTCAAGAAAATCAAGGGAAATTCCAGCCCAAGTGCTGTGTACATTAGAATGCCCTTCAATTCCATTTTCCCCAGGATAGTCTCGCTTTTTTAAATGTCCTATGTTTAGAAAGATTGTACGATTATATAATACATATAGGGCTGGACTGGATATACGTTCCAGGTGTCTAGAGGTCAAGAAAATCAAGGGAAATTCCAGCCCAAGTGATGTCTACATAAGAATGCCCTTCAATTCCATTTTTCCCAGGATAGTCTCGCTTTTTTAAATGTCCTATGTTTGGAAAGATTGTACGATTATGTAACACATATAGGGCTGGACTGCATGTAAGTTCCACATCTAGAGGTCAAGAAAATCAAGGGAAATTCCAGCCCAAGTGGTGTGTACATTAGAATGCCCTTCAATTCCATTTTTCCCAGGATAGTTTCGCTTTTTTTAAATATCCTATGTTTAGAAAGATTGTACGATTATATAACACATATAGGGCTGGACTGGATATACGTTCCAGGTGTCTAGAGGTCAAGAAAATCAAGGGAAATTCCAGCCCAAGTGGTGTGTACATTAGAATGCCCTTCAATTCCATTTTTCCCAGGATAATCTGGATTTTTTTAAATGTCCTATGTTTAGATTGTTTGTGCCATTGTATAACATATATACTAGGGCTGGACTAGATATACGTTCCAGGTGCCTAGAGGTCAAGAAAATCAAGGGAAATTCCAGTCAAAGTGGTGTCTACATAAGAATGCCCTTCATTTCCATTTTTCCCAGGATAGTCTCGCTTTTTTACATGTCCTATGTTTAGAAAGTTTTTTGGAGATACTTCAGTTTCCCACCTTTCTGCTATAATGTTTTGACACTATTTTACGTCAATTTTTTCTCTGGATGGAGATAAGCTTTTTGATTAATTTCCACGTGCAACAGAACTGTTTTAAGAGTAAAATGGAAGACAATACTTAAATAAAAAATAATCAATATGCTTATGGAAAGTGGTGTGAAATGTTGACATATTTCAATAGTAAAATATTAACATTAAGAACATTGTTTGATTATGCGCACTGTTCAAAACATACAGAGGTGAGCCTGCCTGGAGAGAAATAAAAAATAGGTTGCAGCCGCCAAATTACTCTTCAGGGAACGACCACTCATATAAAATGAGGGAAAGAAGACAGAGGACGGACACTGGAAAGTTTTCTTTTCTCAATCGTATTATCAGGGACTGGAATGCTTTGCCTGCAGACTTACTAAAGGCCTTACTAATAACCAAAAATGTATTTCAAAATAGGCTTAAGGACTTTATTAATAGACGGTAGTATATTATACACACTATTTAAAGAGTGTAATTGATATTTTGTTATTTGAAGTACTGTATCAGTGAGGAAGTGTGTTGTGTCAGTGAAGTGTGAAGTGTGTAGTGTCAGTGAAGTCTATTGTGTAAGTGAAGTGTGTTTGTGTCAGTGAAGTGGCTGTGCAAAGTATTTGAACAGTGAAATGGTTAGAAGTGTTAGTGAAATCAGGTAGAATCAGTGCAGTGAGTGAGTTGACAGCGAAATAAGTGTAGTGCTGAAAGGTTCTTGTGCAAGAATGAACCTATCACACTCGAGGGTCTTAGTTCGAACTTAGGGTTAAGATACAAATTATATTTACTTTAAATGTTATTTTAAGTGATCATGCTTAATTTAATTTAGGATGCTTATTATTATTATTATTATTATTATTATTATTATTATTATTATTATTATTATTATTATTACTATTATTTATCATAATTATTAATTATCAATGTTTTTTATTAGTTGTGTTTATCATTAATTGTCATTATTGAGTGTAATTAGTTACCACTGCCACCGGGTATATACCCATTTGCAGTGTGAATAAATACATACAAGGGCCATTCAGAATTAAAATTAAACGTAACCTAATCGTTAACTTAGGAATGTAAACGTTACCGTAAAATAAAAAAATCATGCCATCATTCACGATGTAAACATAAACATAACGACAAAGCTACTTGGTAACCATGGAAACATAACAACGACGTCATTTCCTCATATTCTGTCGTATACTTCAGCACTCTACGATTGTGTATTGTTTTTAAATCACTTAAGCATAAGCATTAAAGTTTGGAGATTGCAAACTTTCATGTTAACGTCTAACGTTATTGTTAATGTGATGTTTATGTGAATCATTGTGAATGATCCCATTTGGTAACATGACCGCAAACGTCTGTGTTTATGTTACGGTTATGTTTAATTTCATGATATATGGGTTTTTAATTTGACAAGATTTTATCTGGCAGTTCCTGAGTAAAACGGTACTGTGGAACGTGTTTTCCTTAGTAAACTCTGATAATAATAATATTAATAATAATGTTATTAATTAATCTTGCACTTAGGCCTAACCACAGGATTGAAATAGAAATACATAATAATACAATGTTACAACAAAAATGTATATACGTAAAACAAAAGCGAAACGGCAAAATATGTATAAGCTAGAAGGATATCGAACTTGAATACCTCTTGAATTAGACGACAAATTAAATCTTGTGATTACTTAATAAGCTAGTTACAATCATGAATTGAATCGGCTACTGTTGAAAGGAACTAAATCCACTTTTTAAAGTTTTGAGATAATACTGTATAAAAAAACTTTTGTGAGTGAACAGTGAAAGATTAAAGCAAAATATTTTGTGCAGATAAAATATAGGCATACAGAATTAGTTTTTATACTCATAAAATTATGCGTACTGCCAATGGAATATTTGTAAATTTTAATATACAAATGTTTTAAAAGATATTTGCAATTCACAATAATGTATGTTGACGCAGATGATGAAACACTGCAATACTTTAAATTTTTTTTATGCTCGACCATGTAGTAATTATAAACCTGGTAGCATCCCTTTAATGGACCTCATTAAAGTACACCTATTCATTAAAGTCCAGGTGTTTCACCAATCAGAAAATACCATTGTAGCAATATGAAAGCGCAAGTATCGATTATTCTCGGATATGCAATCGAAAGACAACTAGCGCGGGATTAGACAATATTAAACTCAGTCGAAAAAAACAACACACAAATTAACATCAATTCACCGTCATCTTCCAGCCTTTCACAAAGCACATTCCCGCAAATTCATTTCACCAATTGCCGGAAAAAATCAATATGGTCTAGCATAAAAAGTCATATGAAACTTGACTATAATGGTAATTAAGACGCTCGTATGAAAATTATGAAACTCGCTTGCGCTCGTTTCATAAACATACTCCGCGTCTTAGGGTGCTATTCATAGACATTTCGCAGCACGCACTACGAGCGTACTAAGCTAGCCCCGGCTATCCACTGGTTACTAGTACAGAATTCAAATCATATCCTATCGCTAACACTGGTTTATGAATACGAAAAACGCTGATCATCCACCGAAAGCCCACGCTAAAAATGTCTATGAATACATCCCTTAATTACTACCATTATAGGCTCGTTGCATAATGTACTATTTTTCCGTATCTTCGGGCACTGAAAATAATCCAATGACTCTTCTTGAAATTGAATTTTTTTCTCGAAATATCGTTTCAATATGGAAAGTTTGATACTTAAATTTACCAACAGTTCTTTGCAAACAACACACAGAGGCAAGACCACACCATGTTCTTCTTTGTAAACGAAAAAAAAAAACCGAATTGGAGATAGTTTTAATCACACGTTGCTTTGGCAGACGATTTATATACAGGGTGATTCACGAAGAGTTATCGTCACTCCGGCTCCGGAAAATTGGCCACAGAAAATTGGTAACTGGGACAATTGGCCACAGAAAATTGGTAATAAGGACAATTCGCCACAAATAGACAATTTGCCACAGATAGACAATTTGTCACACTGAGGTACAAAGATAAATCCATGACTTCCAGAAGCTCTGTAATGTGCGAATGGGTACAGAGATTAATAATTTGTAAATTCCACTAAGTATTGCTATGTACATGTAAATTTGGCTTCAAAAATGTCCTGCTATGTTGTGGCCTACAGCTCTCAAGTACCGGATGACGGTGCCTTCTGCCTTGTACCCCGGGTATTCTTCAACTGTACGTGATATTCGTCTGTCCATGTCGATGTACTTCCGCTTCTTTTTGGTAGGAGCATGAACACTTCCAATCTCTCTATGCATCTGTCCACTTCCAACTGCAGTTGCTCCAGCACGTGATACAAGGAAGGATGCGCTTTATATATTAATTTGTCAGAGCCTCTTTCTGATTTTGTGAAGCGAATTTCTTCCGTCATAGTTCCTATTTAGTTTACAGCTTCTGGATTTGTCTTGTGTTACCATAGAAATGTATTATAAATTGTTGCGAATTTGAGTATTGCCTTGAATTTTAATGTGTGGCTAATTGACTTTGATACGAATTTCAATTATGTGGTGAGTTGCCTCTGTGGCCAATTTTCTATGGCGAGTTGTCCCCAACCCTTACAGAGTATATTTTCGAAGGAATTTTGAGCAAAAAAATGTCATATAAACATGGGTCCTATTTTAAATATTTCGAAGTTGCACTAATTTGAAGTTGTTAATAAAATACTTTTTTTCTTCAGTTTTAAGGGTAAAAAAATATTACAGATAGATAATGAACTGGTTTAATTGTCTAGTCTAGTATTCTGAAGCTAAATATGTGTTGTGAATTGCATAGATGCTTCGTACAGAATTTTTTTTTTTCGATTTTTAACTACAACATTACATTTTTCTTACGCACTTACTACAACAATTGTTACAAATCTCGCCACTGAGTGTACATTAGGATGCAAAATTAAACTTTAAAGAGTCAAATTGCTAGAAGTTAAGTGATTTGTAACAATTGCTGTGATAAACTTGTAAGAATAACGTAATTTTTAGTTAAAATTTGGGGAAAAAATCTGTACAAATCAACTAAGGAATTAACAATACATTTTTAGCTCCAGGATACTAGCCAATAAAGAGATGATACTTCTGAATAGTTCACTTTCTATTTTCAATATTGTTTTATCCTTAAAATTAAATAAAAATGTACTTTACAAACAACTTGAAATTATTGTAACTCTGAAAATATTAAGAATAGGACTCATGTTTATAATGTGACATTATACGCATATTAAATATACATGTAAGAAGGCATTCTATATTCTCCATTCACTAGAAAGATTGTATCATTATCCATCTAAATTAAAACAGACGCTGGTACAGACACTCATTCTACCTCATTTCGATTATTGCGACGTTTTGTTCAGTGATCTCAGGATTGATTCCGCTCAGAAACTACAGCGTGTTCATAACGCGTGCGTCCGCTTCATTTATAATGTTCGATACTATGATCATATCTCACCTTCTCTCGAGAAGTTATCATGGCTTAGGTTACATGAGAGGAGAAATCTGCACTCACTTTCTCTCTTATATCGAATTATGCACACTTCATCCCCCTATTATTTATTCGCTCGTTTTCATACTCTCTCTCGCTATCATAATATTAATACTCGATCACAACGCGATAACACGCTAGAAATTCCACTTCACACATCATCTCTGTATTCCTCATCTTTCACTGTTGCTACCTCTCGTCACTGGAACACTCTGCCGCCTGAAGTCAAGGGCTGCCGACCATTGAAATTTTTCAAATCCAAGTTAGAAAATTATCTTATGACGAGTTGCCAAACTAACTTACTATTATGATCAGAGTCGTATGGCATGTTTCCACGTTATTCACATTTTTTAATGTTCTAGTGATATTTAACTTATTTTATATATTTGTTTTTTCATATTTTCCGATAATGGTATATCTATAATGTGATAAGTTGAGCTATAGATAATCATAATTTTCCTTACTGTGTATACTTAAAAATATTGTATTCATTGTATGCTTTGTACTGCACTATTTTACTATTATTATTATTATTATTATTATTATTATTATTATTATTATTATCATTAATATCTTGGAGCAACAATAACAAATATAAATGACACTCGGGAGGAAATTAAACGCAGAATAAATATGGGAAATGCGTGTTATTATTCGGTTGACAAGCTTTTGTCATCTAGTCTGCTGTCAAAAAATCTGAAAAGTTAGAATTTATAAAACAGTTATATTACCGGTTGTTCTGTATGGCTGTGAAACTTGGACTCTCACTTTCAGAGAGGAACAGAGATTGAGGGTTTTTGAGAATAAGATTCTTAGAAAAATATTTGGGGCTAAGAGGGATGAAGTTACAGTAGAATGGAGAAAGTTACACAACGCAGAGCTGCACGCATTGTATTCTTCACCTGACATAATTAGGAACATTAAATCCAGACGTTTGAGATGGGCAGGGCATGTAGCACGTATGGGCGAATCCAGAAATGCATATAGAGTGTTAGTTGGGAGACCGGAGGGAAAAAGACCTTTTGGGAGACCGAGACGTAGATGGGAAGATAATATTAAAATGGATTTGAGGGAGGTGGGGTATGATGATAGAGACTGGACTAATCTTGCTGAGGATAGGACCAATGGCGGGCTTATGTGAGGGCGGCAATGAACCTCCGGGTTCCTTAAAAGCCAGTAAGTATTATCATTATTATTATTATTATTATTATTATTATTATTATTATTATTATTATTATTATTTTATGTTATTATTATTATTATTATTATTATCAATAATTGTCTCATTTTTTATACTTTGTATCTCATTTAATTTGACCTGCTGTTCACATTTTATTATGCTTTTTTCTTTCTTTCTGTATGTTATATATTATGTGTGATTTCTACTTACTTGTTGTTTACATTTTATTATTATTATCTTATTCAGTTTTGTGTGTAAAATTGTAGTGTACTTTGTAAATTTGTAGTGTTTTTTGTAACGGAGTTTTATTCCTGGTTGAGTGTTAGAGAAGGCCGTATGGCCTTAACTCTGCCAGGTTAAATAAACCATTATTCTTATTATTATTATTATTATTATTATTATTATTATTATCATTATTATTATTATTTTTATATTGCTCAGAATGTCTTCGGGAGTAAGCTCCGTAAGTGGCGGTAATTCTTCGTGGATCACCCTGTATATTTTCTCCCTTTCCTCTAAGGAAGTTCCGGTGAAACTTAAAGTTATAGTGTTGTTAAATTAGGATATTCACGCCGAAATAGATGGTGCCAACAGTTTGACAATTTGTTTCAGCACGCTGGAAAAAGAATTTTTCTCCTTTCAAGCAATAAACATTTCATTTCTTATAGAACTACATTCATTCTACAGCAACGCCAACAGATTTTTAATTGGCAGAAATCACTGTTTGTGTCGTGAAAGCACGTAGAATTGATCACAAAAATGTAACTCACGAAAAACACGACATTCTAAACAATATGCTGCCACTCTCGCATGTGAGTTAGGATCTGACTGAATTTCCGATGAAAGCTAAAAGCATGGAACGTAATGTCTTTCTTTTCTTTTATATTGGTTACTAGAAGCGGATTTTTTTTTATAAAGAACTGATATTTATTTGATCAGACGACGGGCTATATTCGCAACAAAGGAAAGGCTTGCCACAACATGAAAGTTCTTAGAAAAAGCTTTTCTACTATATGGCGATGGATTTTTGCTACAGCTGGCCGTGATCGTTGCAACAAATTAAAAGACGTGTCACGCCACCGAGCGGTCATTTCTGTAATTGCTTTCAAAGCATGGTTTAAGCCACAGTAGCATTTGTCGCGTTTTGCTAATCGACTTCTAAAAATACGATAAACTTTCAAGGTACGACATCCACATTGGACTTGAGAGAACTTCAGAAGCGAATATGACTATGGAATAAAATGAAATCAGAGTTTTGTATGAACAAATGGACATTGTTCAAGAAGATATTGAACAATAGAGTACACATATATTCATAAGTGGATTTCAGAGTCGGTATTCATGTGCGAGTATGTTAACAAGTTATGTGAACAGTTTCCTCTAATTCAGGCCTGCACAAGTTTTGCGCTCTTCGAGCCGGCTCACAGCTCGAGAGCGGAATGCAGATATTGACGCGCTCTGTATAGGGTGGACTGGAAGAAGGGATGATCTCATACAAAATGCACACAAAAATATTAGTATGAGTGTTCATGAGTTGAATTCCCGTTCAGTGTTTACAAACCTATCGTGGACTATTATTAATTAATAAAGAAATATTTATTTTACAGAAATAATAGAAACTCTATACTTACTTACTTACTGGCTTTTAAGGAACCCGGAGGTTCATTGCCGCCCTCACATAAGCCCGCCATTGGTCCCTATCCTGAGCAAGATTAATCCATTCTCTACCATCATATCCCACCTCCCACAAATCCATTTTAATATTATATTCCCATCTACGTCTCGGCCTCCCTAAAGGTCTTTTTCCCTCCGGCCTTCCAACTAACATTCTGTATGCATTTCTGGATTCGCCCATACGTGCTACATGTCCTGCCCATCTCAAACGTCTGGATTTAATGTTCCTAATTATGTCAGGTGAAGAATACAATGCGTGCAGTTCTGTGTTGTGTAACTTTCTCCATTCTCCTGTAACTTCATCCCTCTTAGCCCCAAATATTTTCCTAAGCACCTTATTCTCAAACACCCTTAACCTATGTTCCTCTCTCAAAGTGAGAGTCCAAGTTTCACAACCATACAGAACAACCGGTAATATAACTGTTTTATAAAATAATTCTAACTTTCAGATTTTTTGACAGCAGACTGCATGATAAAAGCTTCTCAACCGAATAATAACAGGCATTTCCCATATTTATTCTGCGATTAATTTTCTCCCAAGTGTCATTTATATTTGTTACTGTTGCTCCAAGATATTTTAATTTTTCAACCTCTTCGAAGGATAAATCTCCAATTTTTATTTATTTCCATTTCGTACAATATTCTGATCACGAGACATAATCATATACTTTGTCTTTTCGGGATTTACTTCCAGCCCTATCACTTTACTTGCTTCAAGTAGAATTTCCGTGTTTTCCCTAATCGTCTATGGATTTTCTGCTAACATATTCACGTCATCCGCATAGACAAGAAGCTGATGTAACCCGTTCAATTCCAAACCCTCTGTGTTATCCTGAACTTTCCTAATGACATATTCTAGAGCGAAGTTAAAAAGTAGTGGTGACAATGCATCTCCCTGCTTTAGCCCGCAGTGAATTGGAAAAGCATCAGATAGAAACTGACCTATACGGACTCTGCTGTACGTTTCACTAAGACACATTTTAATTAATCGAACTATACCAAATTCAATAAGAATATCATATAAAACTTCTCTCTTAACCGAGTCATACGCCTTTTTAAAATATATGAATAACTGATGTACTGTACCCTTATACATAGAAACTCTATATCTACTTAAATATACAATATCATTATTTTTTATTTATCAGTACATCAAAACGGGGTCTTATGCCGTTGGCAGCTGAAAGGAACAGTACTGATCGTAATGAAATATCAGTTACAGATGTACGATGTCTGTCTTTATTAAAGTTGATTATAGAAAACAGTTGCTCATAAATATAAATGTTGAGCCAAACATAGCAATCATTTTGACAGCCAGCTTGTGTAGTCGTGGATATTATTGCTGAGGTTTAGTCTTGTAAAACTCAACCAGACTAGTAGTATTATTCAAACAGTCCTACTGTATTTACATTTTTTGTTCCAAATAATACCAGGAATCACCTCCATAAACCGGTGGAAAACCTCGTGATACATCCTATATAATTCATTTTCGTTAATTGTATTACAATTTACTGAAATTGTACTTAACCTAAAAGAAGAACTACATTAAAATATATTCACGACTGAAGATATTGTAGCTGATAACTGAATTGCAGACTTTGTCTTGTCACCCACATTTTGAAACACACTGTATATATGCACCGGAAACTTGAGTCAGTCGGCTATAAATCATGATGTGACACCATCAGCGTGCTAAAATTGTTTATGTGGTGGTTTGTTATGGGAGGCGTCCCCAGGGTGAACCCGGAGATATTTAGTCAGGACGTCCCTAACACACCTGACGGCGTGCTAATGGAAGTGACGTAATCCTGCCTAATTGAGTCCTGCATCCGATCAGCGCCGTCAGCCTTTGCATCCTTCATTTCAAAAAGTACTCGTTGATGCCACTCTCCTATAGAGTACTGAGTTGAAGTTTCAGAAACCTGCAAAAAAGTATTCTCATTAATGCACTCGTTTAGGCGACTGAAGAATTTTCTACCCTTTTCCATGAAAAAAATGTTAGTGCAAACACTCGTGATGCCCCACTTCGATTACTGTGATATTCTGTTTACTGACCAAAGCGTTACTTTGGCGCAGAGACTACAACGTGTTCATAATATGTGCGTCCGTTTCGTCTGCAATATTCGCCGGGCTGATCACGTAACACCATCCCTCGAAATGTTGTCCTGGCTCCGTCTAGAAGATCGTAGGAAAATCCACTGTCTTTCCCTTCTCTTTCACATATTGAATTTCTCCACTCCTGTCTATCTTGCGTCTCGTTTTCAAAATTTATCCACCCATCATAACCTAGACACACGATCACAACACTCCTCAATATTATCCATTCCCTCCCACCGAACATCCTCATATTCATCTTCTTTCACTGTGGCTGTTCCTCGACTTTGGAATTTCATACCGAGTAATATCAGGGACTGTCAGACATCAAACCAATTTAAGAATAGGCTAACGAAATATTTTTCTAACAATTCTTGTTAACAATAATAGCTGTTTCAGGTTTCTCTATGTTTAATGGTTATATATATCACAGAATAAATATTTAAATTATCTCATTATTATTATTATTATTATTATTATTATTATTATTATTATTATTGTTATTATTATAACTATTTATTACCAGTGTTTATTATTGTCACACTAACATTACTTATCCAATTTTCATTATTTACCTTCATGTTGTTTTATGATCTAGATATTAATGTAATAACTATGTAAGCAATTGTATTCAATTAGAATTAGAGTCTGGCTGGGCGGAAGAGAAGGCCAACTGGCCTTAGCTCTGCCAGATTAAATAAATTATTATTATTATTATTATTATTATTATCATTATTATTATGTTATAATGTGTTTTGTGTTACATTCCCTTGAAACTTTAACAGGAAATAACGTGTATATTTTTTAATAATTTCAAGGGAAAAATTGTTCAGGGGCCAGGTATCGATCCCGGGACCTCTGGTTGAACGTACCAGCGCTCTACCACTGAGCTACCCGGGAACTCCACCCGACACCGTCTCAACTTTTCCCTTTATATCCACACAACTCGCGTGGGCTGACGAAACGCCAGAGACCCACAACGAGTGCACACAATCTCTGTGTGACTTGGAATTGTGGTTTTCTGTTAACGAGCACAGTAACGTATATATTATGCAAATCTAGTCTTTCAGGTGAAGCTCCCTGTAAAGCAGATTTGAATAATTTCAAGGGAAAAATTGTTCCGGGGCCGGGTATCGATCCCGGGACCTCTGGTTGAACGTACCAGCGCTCTACCACTGAGCTACCCGGGAACTCCACCCGACACCGTCTCAGTGGTAGAGCGCTGGTACGTTCAACCAGAGGTCCCGGAATCGATACCCGGCCCCGGAACAATTTTTCCCTTGAAATTATTAAAATCTGCTTAACAGGGAGCTTCACCTGAAAGACTAGATTTGCGTGTATATTTTTGTTAATGTACTGTGGTTCTAAGTTGTCATTTATCTTTCATTATATAAGACAGGCATCTCTAAGTTCGCCACTCGTCATTTTAGTTAAGATATGATATTTGGCCATGTATTGTGGGTCCCTATCACCACGGCATGGCGCGTCCTCAGGTTGCGGATCGAGGAGACGGCCTCCAGATATGGAGGGTAGCTGCGAATATATTGAATAAGCAGTCGCGGACAGCCGATGAGGGGTGGTCCTCCAGCTTGGGGGTTGGGCGAAGGGCTAACAACCCATCACCGTAAAAACAGCTTGTTACGAATTCTTCAAATAAGGAAACTTGGACTCTCACTTTGTGAGAGGAACATATGTTAAGGGTTTTTGCGAATAAGGTTCTCAGGAAAATATTTGGGGCTAAGACGGATGAAGTTACAGGAGAATGAAGAAAGTTACACAACGCAGAAATGCACGCATTGTATTCTTCACCTGACATAATTAGGAACATTAAATCTAGACGTTTGAGATGGGCAGAGCATGTAGCACGTACGGGCGAATCCAGAAATGTATATAGAATGTTAGTTGGGAGGCCGGAGGGAAAAAGACCTCTAGGGAGACAGAGACGTAGAGGGGAAGGTAATATTAAAATGGATTTAAGGGAGGTGGGATATGATGATAGAGACTGGATTAATCTTTCTCAGGATAGGGACCGATGGCGGGCTTATGTAAGGGCGGCAGTGAACCTCCGGGTTTCTTAAAAGTGTTAACTGTGGTTGGCTGTATAATATTTGCTCCGTAAGTATCCGTTTCATCCAACCGAATAAGTAATGCATTTACATTGTGTAATATATTACCATTTTAAAGCCTATTTTGTGTACTTTCTGGCTGTATTTTTGGAATTACCTTTACTATAGTGTTGTCCTACTTTGTGACATTATTATTAAATGTTGGAACTGTTCTTAAGTTCGCCACTGCAGCTTCTTCCATGGCCTACTGAGGATCATTCGTTGCTGCTTCCCTGAGATCGTTTTAAACAGTTGACAACTTAAATAACTGATCACATTTTAACTTTAGTATTTAAATGAGTAATATTTTAGATATTTTATAGATAAAGGAATACTAAAATTATTAATCCTGTGATAATTTATTAATGACTATTACACTTTTGTCCCGCGCCGTGGCGTCGTGGTCTAAGACATCCTGCCTAGGACTCGCTTTGTGGAATGCGCGCTGGTTCGAGTCCTCATATGGGAAGACATTTTGTCATGAAATTTCGGCCAATGTATGGGATCGGTGCCCACTCAGCATCGCGATGCACTTGGGGAGCTACGATAGGTAACGAAATCCGGTTGCGATGATCCGGGGGATCATCATGCTAATCACACGATACCTCCATTCCAGTTGGATGATCGTCCACCTCTGCTTCGGCATGTGGACGTGAGGCCAGCAGCCGGCTGGTAGGTGTAGGCCCTTCATGGGCTGTAGCGCCACGGATTATTATTATTAATTATATTACACTTTTACTACGTCATACTACTTTTGACCAATACAACGGTACGAAAGGACGTCTTTCAAGCAATCATGGCTGCTTATCGCACAATTTTATCGCTTCTTTAGCATTTGTTTGTTTTTATCACTACCCTAGCATTTGTTTCTTTGTTTGCCAAAATTTCAAACTGCAAATTCTTTACGATAGTATAAAATATGCTTTGCGATCGTAATTTGTTTCCCGCATAGATAGTCGACTGAAAATGGCGGCTCCGTTCAAACATTTTGGTGAAGGTAACATTAGTGAAATCGATTTTTTTATTGCATTATTTTACGACGCTGTATCAACATCTAGGTTATTTAGCGTCTGAATGAAATGAAGCTGATAATGCCGGTGAAATGAGTCCGGGGTCCAGCACCGAAAGTTACCCAACATTTGCTCGTTTTCGGTTGAGGAAAATCCCCAGAAATACCTCAATCAGGTAACTTGCCCCGACCGTGATTCGAACCCGGACTACCTGGTTTCGCGGCCAGACGCGCTGACCGTTACTCCACAGGTGTGGACAGTGAAATAGAATTTTAGTGAGTCAATTAATATCTATTTTATTGTATTACAGTACTTTGTTTTTTTTTCCTAATCTTTATATACTTTCTTCCGTTTTTATCACCTCTCTACCATTTGTTTCTTTGTTTGCCAAGATTTCAAACTGCAAATTCTTTACGATAGACCTAATATACGAGTAAATCGTGCTTTGTGATCGTCATTTGTTTACAGCATAGATAGTCAACTGAAAATGACGGCTCCGTTCAAACGTTTTGGTGAAGCTAACATTAGTGAAATAGAATTTTAGTAAGTCAATTAATATTTTATTGTATTATAGTACTTTATTTCTTCTAATCTTTATAGACTTTCTTCTAATCGTATGATAGTCAATTAAATCCCACTCAAGTTTTGATTCCCTCTAGATAAATCGAAACCTCTAGTGAGATTACTGTTGGTAAAACGTTGTTTAATTCCTACTGTGATCATTTATTCGGTATTAAAATATATTACATCTGTGCTCTGAAGATATTGAAATATTATTTTAATTTACAACAGACACGCAACTAAGGGAACACATGCGTCCCAACGTCACCAGTTGCATCCCTCTGTCTGTTTTGTTTTTGTACGAGGAGTACCTTATTATTTATGAAACTTTAATTTATTTAAGATGTTCTTTAGTATCAATACTGCAACGCAATTTTTTATACTCTCGAAATACGACTTCATCATCAATTAAAAAATAAATTTACTTAATATGGCGAATTTTGGGAGGCTTGCCTTATTTGTATTTGTACAGGGACATCATTTTATTTTTACTAACATTTCTAATATTAACCTGGCTATACCTTTGGATTAAAGGCTGGTTCACAATAAACCGGAAACGAAAATGGAAAAATTGTTAAAATGTGTACATTTAAATGTGAGCATTCACAATTAACGAAAAGCTTGCCGGAGCCCGGGATCGGGAACGGAGAGTTGGCCAAGTTTCAACTTTGGCGTTCACGTTTCCGATCACAGCCCACTAGATTCATTCTATTGCCATCTAAAAGCTATTTTGTCGTCGTATATTTTGTAGCAAGAAGACCGTGACATAACCTATGCATTATTTTGTTCTTTGCTGTGCATCATGGAGCAAGTTTTATTTGATGAGATTCAATATTGAGTGTTGAGGAAAATCCTCACGTTTACGATAAGCGGCGCGCCTCGTATAAAGATGAGAAAATGAAGGAGAATATGTGGCTTTCAATAGCTGCATCTTTGAACACCGATCGGAAGCAAATCATATTTTATTACTGTATTGGTTGTATTACACACTACATACTCATGTTTCAATTCAATAACTACTGTTTTCTTCATTTTTATTCTATTACAAATGTTTATTCTCTAATTATTTTACGTTATGGTAGACTTAAAATAGGTTGTGATAATAAAGATGCATGGGCATATTTATAGTACCGTTGAAATTTTTAAGCTGGTTAACCTGTGTTTATGTTGGCTGCCTTGTACTCATGAGAGAACGCCATTGGTCAATTATACACAAATAACATCACAATGCGTAATAGCGACTTTACATATCGTTATTGACATGCATATCGATATGCATAGTCGTCTACGTTCTCGGTTTATTGTGAATCAAAAATTTTCATATTCACGTTCTCTGCTTCTCGTTTTCATTCTGGTTCTCGTTCCCGGTTTATTGTGAACCAGCCTTAAGGTTGAGAACCGGAAACACCTTTTGCTACCCCCTTCCACGACTGGAGTTCGATGATACTGGCGTAAAATATAAACAAATCACTTTACTAAGTATAGGAGGGAAGGAAAATAGTTCATCCATTTACCTAAACTAGGAAATATCGCGATTTTGAGTTTGATCATTTTCATTAGGTTTTTGTTTAATCAAAATACAGTACTGTATTAACAATAAGTGTTTTTGCTCACGAACTGAGCTGTCCATTCGGACGTATTCATTATGCAGTGTATATTATACTGTCTACAGCACATTAGCGTACGATATAGAGAATGAAGTTAAATTGAAAAATAATCATAATGTGGATATTTAAACAAATTTTTTAAAATGGCGGCCGTTCATTTCGATACAGGCTTCATTTTTTGTGCATATTATCGCACTATAGACTATTGTACCTAATTCCAATTACCAGTTTCGTCCTTCGTACTAGTAACTTATGTTGAAATAATTCTATACCTACTCTATAAAAGAGTACCTTACGTACTGTAAATTCAATTTTCACTTCTGCCCTATCCGAAAAGATAAAATTACTCAGACATGCTATCTACTGTCCGTCCAAGGGGTTTTGTCGTAAGGTCGTAGAAATGGGGGAAATCTCGTGACAGTACTTAACGAGGCCCTTTTATTTAAGTTATTTTAAACAGTTGTATAATATTACGTAGACGTCCAATTCCTAACAGAAATTAATGTTTTCAGAAAAGACCTAAGACAGTCCAGCCATTAGCCTTTACAGGGGGGCGAGCAGAAGCGGGGGGAGGGAACCGGGATGCGACAGGCAAACGGACGACAGTACCTGTGCGAAAATATGATTCAATATTCAAAACCCTTTCGTCACTGGAAAACGCGAACATATTTATGGAACGTACTATACTTACTCAGTATACGCGGCCTTGGTTCTGTGTGGACGACGGTTGGAAGTTTATTAGTAGAGGGGATGGGAGTGAAGTACATTCAAAAACTCAGGTACAATAAAAATTGAAGTAAAAATAAAATGATGTCCCTGTATATTTAAAAACAAAATAACAGATATATTTCTAATTTAAAACAGAAAAACAGTCCTATACATTTTCTGTTAAGTATTTACAGCTGTAAGTTCTTTGTGTAATTTCCATGTTTCTTTGTTTGCAGCTCTTCTACGAATGACCTGATCTCAAGAAGGGGCGTCTTCAGTCGACGTCACTACGGCTCCGTGGAGTTGGTGAGTGTACTGCATGTAGCGGGGTCTTTAGGGGTACCGTACACATTCTTTATTTTGTCATGCCGAAATAAAATGATGATAATTTATTATTGTAGTACAGAAGGAACTTTTATACTGCGCACTAGGCCTACTAGAGCTCAAACTCGGACAGATTAGCGAAAGTTAGGATTATCCGAAATTCTACTTCCCTATTACATAGAGTCTATGTCAGGCCTGCAGAACTCGTAAGTAGCGGAAATATGACGTCAGCCTCACTCCACTTCTATTGGGGATGATCACCTTCCGCGTAGAGTTATTTACATTTTCTTGTCGTCAAAGGTCCATCAGTGGCGGCAAGTAATTTTCAAAAAGGATTGTAATAAATTAATTGTTTTTATAATGCGTTATCTCGTTTCAAGGTTTACAATTATGCTAGATTTCCTGTCGGTAATATCTTTGAGATTTCTTTGCACCTAGCCTGCTTTCGATTTTCGAAAAATTTCCTCCTATCATCACCTACGGAAACATAAATTTATAGCATTTAAGTAGTGAACCTTGAAAGTCACTATTAATTTCAATTCAAAATGAACACAACGAGTGACGTCCTTAATTTTACAGTATACTTACTTACTTACTTACAAATGGCTTTTAAGGAACCCGAAGGTTCATTGCCGCCCTCACATAAGCCCGCCAGTGGTCCCTATCCTGTGCAAGATTAATCCAGTCTCTATCATCATACCCCACCTCCCTCAAATCCATTTTAATATTATCCTCCCATCTACGTCTCGGCCTCCCTAAAGGTTTTTTTCCCTCCGGTCTCCCAACTAACACGTTATATGCATTTCTGGATTCGCCCATACGTGCTACATGCCCTGCCCATCTCAAACATCTGGATTTAATGTTCCTAATTATGTCAGGTAAAGAATACAATGCGTGCAGTTCTGTGTTGTGTAACTTTCTCCATTCTCCTGTAACTTCATCCCGCTTAGCCCCAAATATTTTCCTAAGCACCTTATTCTCAAACACCCTGAACCTATGTTCCTCTCTCAGAGTGAGAGTCCAAGTTTCACAACCATACAGAAGAACCGGTAATATAACTGTTTTATAAATTCTAACTTTCAGATTTTTGGACAGCAGACTGGATGATAAGAGCTTCTCAACCGAATAATAAAACGCATTTCCCATATTTATTCTGCGATTAATTTCCTCCCGAGTGTCATTTATATTTGTTACTGTTGCTCCAAGATAATTTAATTTTTCAACCTCTTCGAAGGATAAATCTCCAATTTTTATTTATTTCCATTTCGTACAATATTCTGGTCACGAGACATAATCATATACTTTGTCTTTTCGGGATTTACTTCCAAACCGATCGCTCTACTTGCTTCAAGTAAAATTTCCGTGTTTTCCCTAATCGTTTGTGTATTTTCTCCTAACATATTCACGTCATCCGCATAGACAAGAAGCTGATGTAACCCGTTCAATTCCAAACCCTGTCTGTTATCCTGAACTTTCCTAATGGCATATTCTAGAGCGAAGTTAAAAAGTAAAGGTGATAGTGCATCTCCCTGCTTTAGCCCACAGTGAATTGGAAAAGCATCAGATAGAAACTGACCTATACGGACTCTGCTGTATGTAAAAAACAGCTTGTTACGTATCCCTATAATAAGCCTCGGAATAGGACTGATTCTCTGGCACGACCACAGCAAAGGAATTTTACAGTATACAAATAAATAATCAATATACAGTTCGTAATAATGAACTTACCCGAAAGTGTGTGCATTCCATAATTCTTAATATGGACTTTGTTGAAATGTACTTTTAATATTGAAATGACGAGTGGAAATAAATTGGATGGGACACAGTAAACAAGCAATTCTTTCGTCTTCAACAACAAAATAATCATATTCCCATTTCCTTTGGAAGTAGTATTCCTTCACGGGTTTAGATTTTGCCATGTTCAAGTTCTCTTTAAACTGCAGTACGCGTAATATTTGTCTGTCTGTCGTTGTTCATCTCTAGTGTAAGTTATGTACACTTGCCGAGCAACCCTTAAATGCAGCGATGCCAGATTTCCCTGAAGGTTCCGTCACACTGTAAATGCGTTTTTAATCAGTTAATGCTGTAGTTATTAAACAATTGAAGCGTTTTTCGAGGAATTGACAACGGAGAGTTTTTTCGCTTGTTCTTCTCTTTGGCATCTTACCGCTCATACGTCTGAATGTCCAATAGTTTTGCCATAAATGGGATTCAAACTTCAGACACATTTTTTTTTTCAGCTAAACCGTTATTCAAATACCAAAAGGATATTTTACTTTCTGGTTACTTACAACCTAAAGATTATGCCCTTAAAATTAATGCAGTTATACCCCTACTTTTACGAGAAACTGAGTCTTCGTCTGTGCTTCCTTCACAATCTCTACCTTCTTTCTGTGTGTAGGTGTCACTTCCATTCTAATAAAACGTGATATAATATTGTTGTGAGCCATCCTGCGTAAGTATAAATTAATACTGGTGGCTTGTGCAGCAAACTAAGTTCATTACCATTCAAATTAAAATTTTTCAAATTTATTGCCAATGAAGAATACCAGACATTTTGGAAGTTATTTGCTTCCATAATAAAGAAACATACCCCTCTGAATAGTTTTCTGTATGCTAAATACTTTTTATTGAACCTATACTATTACTATTACATCTTCAAGCAGATTAATTCAGTTTCTACCATCATATCCCACCTCTCTCAAATCGATTTTAATATTATCCTCCCATCTACGTCTGCCTCCCTCAAGGTCTTTTCCCTTCAGGTCTTCCAACTTACACTATATACCATTTCTAGATTAACCCATACGTGCTACATGCGCTGCCATCTCAAACGTCTGGATTTAATGTTCCTAATTATGTTAGGTGAAGAATACAATGCGTGTAGTTCTGCGTTGTGTAACTTTCTCCATTCCCCTATGACTTCATCCCTCTTAGCCCCAAATATTTTCCTAAGCATCTTATTTTCGAACACTCTTAATCTCTGTTCCTCTCTCAAAGTGAAAATTCAAGTTTCACAACCATAAAGAACAACCGGTAGCATAACTGTTGTATAAATTCTAACTTTCAGCTTTAAATATCTACACACACCGCCATTAAATATATGGAAAAGATCCATACCACTTGATTAATAACTATAAAAATATTTCATTTTAATAACAATATTGCTATCTTACGTAAGTTTTGTATAGACTTCTATATAGCCGTCACTCAGTAAATATTATAGAAATGAATATCTAACTTCAGATATTCTCTACGCCTATTTATATAACCCCAAAAGGTTTAACTTTCATATCATCAATAAAGCATTAATCTGTATAATTGGTGACAAATATATCATGTCATTCACTATAATAATATTTCATTTTTAATGGTAATAATGTCATCAAACATTCTTAAGTTTTGTAGTTTTTAATATCCAATACACAGACAGCTGTACTCAGAAAATTACACACCAGAGAATCTTCTTTTTAGTAAATCCTGAAGTTTTTAATAACCAAAATTACAGAAACGTTCAGAAAAAGTTACAGAAATGAAGCTTGACATATTGGCATTACATATATCAGCCATCTGAACTCTAAATATGTTGGCAATCCTGCAGGTCGTAGCCTTCATGTGATATTGTTTATTGTAGTGTGTTTGTGTTTTGTTTTCTTTTATTCTGAAAGGGCCATTACCTATTTCT